>NW_024070191.1:14351376-14881936 GCF_014754425.2 Oryx dammah
GCATTTTTTAACTTATTCATGTGAAGGTGCCATTGTGGCAAATTTAGTCACAGCAAACTTCAGAGTGAAAGTTCTGAGATTTTGATTTATGTCAAAATTGGTCACACTGATTAATACATCATGTCATATAAAAGCACAGAAGCTTTAACCTCAACTGATTTACCTATTTCCCTCTTCCATTCCTGAGAGGAATCATAGCTGAACACTACCACTCCTAAAATTTAAGTATAATTTTTATTATCTGGAGAGTATAATCAGAAAAGTATTAGCCTCAGAGCTAAGAGTGACAGCCCTGCATCTTAACCTCTCTGAATCTTATTAAATCTGTAAAATGGAAATAACAATACCTGCCCTTGCCACTTCAAAGACCTATGTGTTAAATGATCATCATTAAAGTAAAATTGTAAAACCAGAAAATGACAGTGATGATCCACCACAGAGATATTTTGTGTATCTGGAGTTAAAGCTTCATATCAATTTGTTAAAAGAAAATAATAAATAAATACTTCAAATTCATATTTAACCAAGATTAGCTATTTATTCAGATTGTTCCTGCCTTCCCAGATGTTTACTTTCTGTAAACGTCAAGCAAAATGATTCACAATAACTTTTGCTCAATTTGTTAATTAAATTTGTGAGAAAAATGTAAGTTTCCTATCACATTTTACAGATGGAGAAACTAAGGCACAGAGATGTTAAGAACTGGTTTACTTGATGACAACCAATGACCGAAAAAACTCCTTCTTCTCATTATGCTGCCTACTCTAATTGGAAAGGTATGCTGTCTAATTCAGTATTGTCCAATAGGAATATACTGCAAGCCACATAAGTAATTTAAACATTTCTCTCTTTTAGGGGAGGGAGTTGCCAAGTTATTTTATTTAGAGATTTAAATTTTACAAACAGCAACTTAAACATTTCTAACTGTACATTTTAAAGTTTTTAAAAAAGTATAATTAATTTCAATAATTTATTTTACCTGGGCTTCCCAGGTAAATTTAGTTTATGTAACTCAATGTATCCAAATAATTATCATTTCAACATACAATTAATATAAAAATCACTAATGAGATATTTTAACATTCTTTTTTAACGCTAAGTCTTAGAAATCTGATATTTTACAGTTAAAGAAAATTTCAGTTGGATCTAAGTTGTCAGTTGGATCTAAGTCATGATAACGAGTGGCCAGAAAACATTATTTCTTTGCAATCTCAAATCTTTTATTTTATGTACTCAACAGCTACATATAGCCTTACTGGTTAGTGCAAATATAATTACTCCTACTTATTGTCCACAGAGGCAGGGTAGTATTAGAAATCAGTCAGGCTGGTTTGTACACTGGCTCCACCACTGCTAACTGGGTAACAATGAGCCACAGACTTCCTATGCCCCAGGCTTTTTATATGTAAAATACCTAATACAGTTATTATAAGAATGAAATGAGTTAATTTTCTTTTTTTGGCCGCAAGGCATATGGGATCCTAGTTCTCTGGTGAGGGATCGAACCAGTGCCCCCTGCACTGGACCACCAGGGAAGTCTAAAATGAATCAATATTTAGTGCCTGACAAGGAGTAGGCATTAAATGATCGCTATAGTTGTTGCCATCTAACAGAGCACGCGGGAACTGAGCCTTATTTGCGCCTTCCCCAGCGAGATTTGTAAGACACCAAGCACATTAGGTCTATAAGAGGGTTTGTCAGGTGCTGAATCGTCGCCAAAACAATATGCTGAAGTCCTTACCACTAGTGCCTCAGAATGGAGCTTTATTTGGAAATATAGTAGTTGGCGATATAGTTAGTTACAGTGAGGTCATACAGGAATAGGGATGGCCCTTAATAGGATATGACTGGCTTATAAGAGGAAAAATTAAGAGACAGAGGCACGCAGGGAAAGCATCCCGTGACAGAGGCAGAGACTAGAATAATGCAGTTGCAAGACGAGGAATGTCAAGCAGTGCCAGTCACCACCAGAAACTAGAAAGCGGCAAAGCTGGATTCTATCTGGAGTCTCAGAGACAGCAGGGCCCTGCTGAAACCTTGATTTCAGAAATCTAGCCTTCAGAATGATGAGAGAATAAATTTCTATTATTTAAAGCCACCCAGTTTGTGGTACTTTGTTAGGGAAGCTCCAGGAAGCTAATACAGAGTTCTTCTTAATCCAAAAGGAGCAATTTGTCTTACAAACAGCCAAGGTTTGGATGACTGACAACATGGCAATTGCAAAGGCTCCCAGAATCAGTGGAGGCTTTGGTAAAGTCTGAACAGCCCTATCTTCCACAGGGCTCTTAGGTTGGTCCCTAATTCCATATATATATACTTTGGAAGGAGAATCCTGCCCTTGGAGATGGTATCTTAGTGGGACGGCTGCCTGTAAAATGAATGAGTTAAGTCACAAACCCAGAGAAACAACTCCACTGGTTCCTTGGAAACTACACTGGTAAGAGCACATCACAAAGTCTACTGTTGGTTTTTAACGGACTTGGTCATTTTTTGGCCACATTTTTTTCCAGTCTATTTTGGCTGAAACATATTAATTTTAATTGGGCTCTTTAAGAAGTTTGAGTATTTCTGTATGCCCTTAAAAACTGGGGCACTAAAGGTAGGGCATACAAAAAAGTTAAAAAGAATAATCTAAAGTGACATGGATTTTTATATTTCTAATACTCTTGGTTGTTCTATATACTGTTTTCTACAGTTCTTCATTCTCCTAAATCACTGACAGCTCTGTTCCTTTCCTCCACATATGAAAACATTAAAAAAAATTAAGTTCTCAATTGCATGCCAACTTTATGACAAAATTAGTAAGGAAATAATTTTTTTGAAAGAAATATTTGTTTTCCCCATTCAGGAGTGCTTGACTGACTGAAAACACAGAAAATATTCAACACATGTTTATGGTATTGATTTTGATTTGGTGATTTTAAAATATTTCTATCTCAATGTTATATTTTGTTAGTTCTTTCTATTTGCCAGGAAAACACATTTCTACTAGAACATCATTTCAGTATATTAAATAACCCCTTCAAATCTCCATTAATATTTATAAGAATATAAACTGCTTCATCCTTGTTTTCTTTCAAATTTAAATGCAGTTTTGGGGGTGTTTATATTAAGAGGAAAAAAATTTTAGAACAAGTACCCCAGACCACTACATGGGAACACATGAAGATTATCTATAAAGTCTTTTTAAAAAATTGAAATCTATGTGTGTATATTTTATACATAATATAAAGAATTTTTGAATAAATATGATTAAGAAGAAAAAATAATTAAACTGCTTCAGGCAGAACTTTAGATCTAGGAGGGACTTTGGAGACCTTCTGAGCTAAACTTTTCATTTTACAGATGAGAAAACCACAGCAAGGGGACATTTAAAGACTTGACCAATGTCACAGAGTTATTAAATGAAAGTTCCTGTCACCCAAGTCTCCTGAAAGGTAGTTCAGGGACCCTTATCCAACAACATTAAGAAATAAGTATGATCATTCTGTCTGGCAGATGAGGTGGACATTTGGCAAGCCATCAGTGAATTTAACCAGAATTTACGAAAATGGTTTGTACCATTAAATGAAATAATGCATGCATAGCTCTTTGCATGATGTGGGGCATGTTATAAACACTAGTTAATAATCTGGAACAATTATTTAATCTTTCTACACATCTGTTTGCTCACATGTGAGATGGGAATAATAATGAGATAAGGAATGCCAAATACCAGATTAGTAGAAATATTTGTTGATATCAATAATGAAGCTACAGTCTGCTACCTGGTATATGTAAGAACATAAAGAACTGGGGGTGGGGGACAGGCTCAAGAGGGAGGGAATATATATATACAGTTATGACCGATTTGCAACGTTGTACAGTAGGAACCAACACACAACACTGTAAAGCAATTATCCTCCAATAAAAATAAAAATAAAAAATTAGATGGCTGTCTCCTGTCATTGACCCTTACATATCCACTCTGTTCGTTTCCAAGGCAAACCATTCAATATCACAGTAATCCAAGTCTATGCCCCAACTAGTAGTGCTGAAGAAACCAAAGTTGAATGGTTCTATGAAGACCTACAAGACCTAGAACTAACACTCAAAAAAGTTGTCCTTTTCATCACAGGGGACTGGAATGAAAAAGTAGGAAGTCAAGAGATACCTGGAGTAATGGGCAAATTTGGCCTTGGAGTACAAAATGAAACAAAGCAAAGGCTAACAGAGTTTTGCCAAGAGAACGCCCTGGTCATACCAAACACCCTCTTCCAACAACACAAGAGAAGAGTCTACACATGGACATCACCAGATGGTCAATACCAAAATCAGATTGATTATACTCTTTGCAGCTGAAAATCCAGAAGCTCTATACAGTCAGCAAAAACAAGACTGGGAGCTGACTGTGGCTCAGATCATGAACTCCTTATTGTCAAATTCAGACTTAAATTGAAGAGGTAGGAAAAACTACTAGACCATTCAGGTATGATCTAAATCAAACCCCTTACAATTATACAGTAGAAGTGACAAATAGATTCAAGGGATTAGATCTGATAGACAGAGTGCCTGAAGAACTATGGATGGAAGGCAAAATGGTTGTCTGAGGAGGACTTACAAATAGCTGAGAAAAGAAGAGAAGGCAAAGGAGAAAAGGAAAGATATACCCATTTGAATACAGAGTTCCCAAGAACAGCAAGGAGAAATAAGAAAGCCTTCCTCAGTGATTAATGCAAAGAAATAGAGGAAAACAATAGAGTGAGAAAGACTAGAGATCTCTTCAAGAAAATCAGAGGTACCAAGGGAACTTTTCATGCAAAGATGGGCACAATAAAGGACAGAAATGACATGGACCTAACAGAAATAGAATATTAAGAAGAGGTGGCAAGAATACACAGAGAAACTATACAAAAAAGATCTTCATGTCCCAGATAATCATGATGGTGTGATCACTGGCCTAGAGCCAGACATCTTGGAATGTGAAGTCAAGTGGGCCTTAGGAAGCATCACTACAAACAAAGCTAGTGGAAGTGACAGAAATACAGTTACAGCTGGAATTCCAGCTATTTCAAATCCTAAAAGATGATGTTGTGAAAGTGCTGCACTCAACATGCCAGCAAATTCAGAAAACTCAGCAGTGGCCACAGGACTGGAAAAGGTCAGTTTTCATTCCAGTCCCAAAGAAAGGCAATGCCAAAGAATGTTCAAACTACTGCACAATTGCACTTATCTCACACACTAACAAAGTAATGCTCCAAATTCTCCAAGCCAGGCTTCAACAGTACATGAACTATGAACTTCCAGGTGTTCAAGCTGGATTTAGAAAAGGCAGAGGAACCAGAGATCAAATTGCCAACATCCACTGGATCACAGAGGCTTCCCTTGTAGCTCAGTCGGTAAAGAGTCTGCCTGCAGTGCAGGAGACCTGGGTTCGATTCCTGGGTTGGTTAGATCCCCTGGAGAAGGAAATGGCAACCCACTCCAGTATTCTTGCCTGGAGAATCCCATGGACAGAGCCTGGAGGACTATAGTCCATGGGGTCGCAAGAGTCAGACATGACTTAGTGACTAAACCACCACCACCACCGCCATTGGATCATAGAATGAGCAAGAGAATTTCAGAAAAACATATACTTCTGCTTTATTGATTACGCCAAAGCCTTTGACTGTGTGGATCACAACAAACGGTAGAAAATTCAAGAGATGGGAATACCAGACCACCTGACATGCCTCCTGAGAAATCTGTACACAGGTCAAGAAGCAACAGTTAGAACCAGACATGGAACAATGGACTGGTTCAAAACTGGGAAAGGAGTCTATCAAGGCTGTATATTGTCATCCTGCTTATTTAACTTATATGCAGAGTACATCATGCAAAATGCAGGGCTGAATAAAGCATAAGCTGGAATCAAGATTACCAGAGGAAACATCAATAACCTCAGATATGCAGATGATACCACACTTATGGCAGAAAGTGAAGAGAAACTAAAGAGCATCTTGGTGAAAGTGAAACAGGAGAGTGAAAAAGCTGGCTTCAGACAACATTCAAAAAACAAAGATCATGGCATTTGGTCCCATCACTTCATGGGAAATAGATGGGGAAACAATGGAAACAGTGAGAGACTTTATTTTCCTGGGCTCCAAAATCAATGCAGATGGTGACTGCTGCCATGAAATTAAAAGACACTTGCTCCTTGGAAGAAAAGCTATGACCAACCGAGACAGCATATTAAAAAGTAGAGACGTACTTTGCCAATAAAGGTCCATCTAGTCAAAGCTATGGTTTTTACAGTAGTTGTATATGGATGTGAGAGCTGGACTATTATAAAAGAAAGCTGAGTGCCGAAGAACTGATGCTTCTTAACTGTGGTGTTGGAGAAGACTCTTAAGAGTTCCTTGGACAGCAAGGAGATCCAACCAGTCCATCCTAAAGGAAATCAGTCCTGAATATTCATTGGAAGCACTGATGCTGAAGCTTAAACTCCAGTACTTTGGCCACCCGATGCAAAGAACTGACTCATTTGAAAAGACCCGGATGCTGTGAAAGATTGAAGGCAGGAGGAGAAGCAGACAACAGAGAATGAGATGGTTGTATGGTATCACCAATTTGATAGACATGAGTTTAAGCAAGCTCCAGGAGGTGGTGATGGACAGGGAAGCCTGGTGTGCTGCAGTTCATGGGGTCACAAAGAGTCGGACACAACTGAGTGACGAAACTGACTGATCCACTTAAAAGTGAAGGGAATAGGCCAGGCTGACATCAGCTATATCTTTATTACCTTTCTACTTCCCTCCTTCACCACCTCCCACCATTCCTCTGGCCTCTGCGTGTTCAGGAACCCCAGCCCCCAGCCCCCCGCCTGGAGTACCCTGCTTGAGTCTTTCTCTATAGGCTCCGAACATTTTAAAATGCTCTGCCTTCTTCACTTCATTTTCTCAGGCACCTGATCTTAACTTTCTAAGGTAAAGACTACTTAGCAGGTTAATTTACCTAACTAAGGTAGCTCTCCCAAATTATGCTATGTGAAAAACTAGCCTCTAAGATGCTCCATGAAAGAAAGTCAAGTTTGTTTGGAAAATGCTGTATACTAAAATCACATTGTAGCAGATGCTGCCTTTAGATAAGGCCTACCCATATCTCCTCCCAGCCCAGAACCCTTTGACACTGAGGGCTTTTTACTAAAAAGCACCTAGGACTCAGCCTAGGATATTCTCTGACAGGCAACAAGGTCTGCCAGAATCTGGGGGGAACCAGGGTATTTATAGCGTGGCCGGCTGTGACCGGCGCACATAGCGCGGCCGAGAGGAGCTACTCCACGTCCGAATTCAGGGGCAGAAGCCAGGAGGACCCCATGCCCAAGATGCAGCGGCCAAGAGGAGCTACCCCGCGTCCGAGGTCAGGGGCGGTGGCGGAGAGTGCCAGGCTGCGACAGCGCAGGAGCAGCCGAGAGGAGCTACCCCACATCCAAGGAGCGGTGGCTGCGCAGGTGCAGGAGGGCGTAGAGGAGCTATTCCACGTTCAAGGTCAGGAGGGGCGGCAATGAGGAGATACCCCTCGTCCAAGGTAAGGAGCAGTGGCTGCGCTTTGCTGGAGCAGCTGTGAAGAGATACCCCACGTCCAAGGTAAGAGAAACCCAAGTAATACGGTAGGTGTTGCAAGAGGGCATCAGAGGGCAGACACACTGAAACCATACTCATAGAAAACTAGTCAATCTAATTACACTAGGACCACAGCCTTGTCTAACTCAATGAAACTAAGCCATGCCTGCGGAGCAACCCAAGACGGGCGGGTAACGGTGGAGAGGTCTGACAGAATGTGGTCCACTGGAGAAGGGAATGGCAAACCACATCAGTATTCTTGCCTTGAGAACCCCATGAACAGTATGAAAAGGCAAATGATAGGATACTGAAAGAGGAACTCCCCAGGTCAGTAGGTGCCCAATATGCCACTGGAGATCAGTGGAGAAATAACTCCAGAAAGAATGAAGGGATGGAGCCAAAGCAAAAACAATACCCAGTTGTGGATGTGACTGGTGATAGAAGCAATGTCCAATGCTGTAAAGAGCAATATTGCATAGGAACCTGGAATGTCAGGTCCATGAATCAAGGCAATTTGGAAGTGGTCAAACAAGCGATGGCAAGACTGAACATCGACATTCTAGGAATCAGCGAACTAAAATGGACTGGAATGGGTGAATTTAACTCAGATGACCATTATATCTACTACTGCGGGCAGGAATCCCTCAGAAGAAATGGAGTAGCCATCATGGTCAACAAAAGAGTCAGAAATGCAGTACTTGGATGCAATCTCAAAAATGACAGAATGATCTCTGTTCGTTTCCAAGGCAAACCATTCAATGTCACAGTAATCCAAGTCTATGCCCCAACCAGTAATGCTGAAGAAGCTGAAGTTGAACGGTTCTATGAAGACCTACAAGACCTTTTAGAACTAACACCCAAAAAAGATGTCCTTTTCATTATAGGGGACTGGATGCAAAAGTAAGAAGTCAAGAAACAGCTGGAGTAACAGGCAAATTTGGCCTTGGAATGCAGAATGAAGCAGGGCAAAGACTAATAGAGTTTTGCCAAGAAAATGCACTGGTCATAGCAAAACCCTCTTCCAACAACACAAGAGAAGACTGTAGACTCTATACATGGACATCACCAGATGGTCAACACCGAAATCAGATTGATTATATTCTTTGCAGCCAAAGATGGAGAAGCTCTATACAGTCAACAAAAACAAGACAAGGAGCTGACTGTGGCTCAGATCATGAACTCCTTATGGTCAAATTCAGACTTAAATTGAAGAAAGTGGGGAAAACCACTAGACCATTCAGGTAAGACCTAAATCAAATCCCTTATGATTATACAGTGGAAGTGAGAAATAGATTTAAGGGACTAGATCTTATAGATAGAGTGCTGATGAACTATAGACTGAGGTTCGTGACACTGTACAGGAGACAGGGATCAAGACCATCCCCATGGAAAAGAAATGAAAAAAGTAAAATGGCTGTCTGGGAAGCCCTTACAAATAGCTGTGAAAGGAAGAGAGGCGAAAAGCAAAGGAGAAAAGGAAAGATATAAGCATCTGAATGCAGAGTTCCAAAGAACAGCAACAAGAGATAAGAAAGCCTTCTTCAGAGATCAATGCAAAGATATAGAGGACTAGAGATCTCTTCAAGAAAATTAGAGATACCAAGGGAATATTTCATGCAAAGATGGGCTTGATAAAGGACAGAAATGGTATGGACCTAACAGAAGCAGAAGATATTAAGAAGAGGTGGCAAGAATACACAGAAGAACTGTACAAAAAAGATCTTCACAACCAAGATAATCACGATGCTGTGATCACTCACCTAGAGCCAGACATCTTGGAATGTGAAGTCAAGTGGGCCTTAGAAACCACCACTATGAACAAAGCTAGTGGAGGTGATGGAATCCCAGTTGAGCTATTTCAAATCCTGAAAGATGATGCTGTGAAAGTGCTGCACTCAATATGCCAGCAAAGTTGGAAAACTCAGCAGTGGCCACAGGACTGGAAAAGATCAGTTTTCATTCCAATTCCAAAGAAAGGCAATGTCAAAGAATGCTCAAACTACTGCTCAACTGCACTCATCTCACACGCTAGTAAAGTAATGCTCAAAATTCTCCAAGCCAGGCTTCAGCAATACATGAACTGTGAACTTCCGGATGTTCAAGCTGGTTTTAGAAAAGGCAGAGGAATCAGAGATCAAATTGCCAACATCCGCTGGATCACGGAAAAAGCACGAGAGTTCCAAGAAAACATCTATTTCTTCATTATGGACTATGCCAAAGCTTTTGACTGTGTCGATCACATAAATTTTGGAAAATTCTTCAAGAGATGGGAATACCAGATCACCTGACCTGCCTCTTGAGAAACCTATATGCAGGTCAGGAAGCAACAGTTAGAACTGGACATGGAACAACAGACTGGTTCCAAATAGGAAAAGGAGTATGTCAAGGCTGTATATTGTCACCCTGCTTACTTAACTTCTATGTAGAGTACATCATGAGAAACGCTGAGCTGGAAGAAGCACAAGCTGGAATCAAGATTGCCAGGAGAAATATCAATAACCTCAGATATGCAGATGACCCCACCCTTATGGCAGAAAGTGAAGAGAAACTAAAAAGCCTCTTGATGAAAGTGAAAGTGGAGAGTGAAAAAGTTGGCTTAAAGCTCAACATTCAGAAAACGAAGATCATGGCATCCGGTCCCATCACTTCATGGGAAATAGATGGGGAAACAGTGAAACAGTGTCAGACTTTATTTTTGGGGGTTCCAAAATCACTGCAGATGGTGACTGCAGCCTTGAAATTAAAAGATGCTTACTCCTTGGAAGGAAAGTTATGACCAACCTAGATAACATATTGAAAAGCAGAGACATTACTTTGCCAACAAAGGTCCGTCCAGTCAAGGATATGGTTTTTCCAGTAGTCATGTATGGATGTGAGAGTTGGACTGTGAAGAAAGCTGAGTGCCGAAGAATTGATACTTTTGAACTGTGGTGTTGGAGAAGACTCTTGAGAGTCCCTTGGACTGCAAGGAGATCCAACCAGTCCATTCTGAAGGAAATCAGCCCTGGGATTTCTTTGGAAGGAATGGTGCTAAAGCTGAAACTCCAGTACTTTGGTCACCTCTTCCGAAGAGCTGACTCATTGGAAAAGATTCTGTTGCTGGGAGGGATTAGGGGCAGGAGGAGAAGGGGATGACAGAGGATGAGATGGCTGGATGGCACCACTGACTCGATGGACGTGAGTCTGAGTGAACTCCGGGAATTCGTGATAGACAGGGAGCCCTGGCTTGCTGCGATTCATGGGGTCGCAGAGAGTCAGACACGACTGAGCGACTGCACTGAACTGACTGAGGGTATTTATGCTGCCAAAAGTAGGCCTCAAGCAATGGCACATGGTAGTTGATGGAGATCTACTCCAGTTTGCTAGTCCTAAGCTGGCACAGCTCGGAGGAAGCTCTATAGTGTCCCAGAGGTCCTTGGTGGGACAAAGCCCCAGACACCCACACCAATAACTTGCTCATTAATGAATCATATATGGGTTTCTTCCCTTTCCTGTCTCACTTCCCTGATACCTTACTAGTATTTCTTGGGCTCATCACTGACATAAACAACTTGTCTTAGGATCTGTTTTTTCCCCTCTTGGAGATTCATGACACTTACATGAAGCATTCATTTTATTTCAGTAAACAAATTCATTTAACTTTAACAGCTTCTTCTGCAGATCAGTACCTTCTGACTCGATCCCTTAAAGGTGAAAATTTAAGGCCCTATGATAGGTATGATGGAAAATAATTTTGGAGGGATGTGTCTCGTTATGCCCTTCAAGTCAAATCAAGCCTACTCTGCTATCAAGAGCTAACAGGAAATGACGAATGAGTTTCACAGTTAAAGAGTACGGTTTTGTGATTTGAAGGACCGTGTAGGAGATGTATGGGGTGAAGATAGTTATTTCCTGAAACTGCCTTAGAGAAAAGAATCACGTTCAGCAAGGAGACCACCTTTCAATGACCTCAGCCAAAAATGGCAGATGCCTGGGACTGTAATATCCCTACAGTATTTGAGAAATAATGGTCAATACTAATCAGGACTTTTAATACTTCAGCCTTCAACTACTCTGTGAAATAAAAGATTTTAGAAAACAGTAAAACCTTGGGTTCCAAGATAGGGAATTTAGACTGGTATATTTTATTTTATTTTTCTAAAGAATTGTTTTTTTTTAATGTAGGCCATTTAAAAAGTCCTCATTGAATTTGTTACAATAGTACTTCTGTTTTATGTTTTGATTTTTTGGCTATAATGTGTCTGGGATCTTAGCTCCCCAACCAGGGATCAAACCCCATCCCCTGCATTGGAAGATGAAGTCTTAACCACTGGACCACCAGGGAAGTTCCAAGACAAGACTGGGAATATTTTAGAAAGCATCCTTGTTCTGCTTTTAACACAATCACTGATAATAACCTTGTACTTTACTGTCCAAGCTGGACCCCACTGGAAGGAAGTGGTAGAATTCCTGTAAATGGACAATATTTGGGAGGCATGAGAGGGGGCAAAAGGTCAGTCAGTGCAGGGGGTGGGAGGCTCTTTAGTGCAATTTGAGAAAGTCCCTCTCCAGGACTTGACTTTTGCCACTTACAAGTCTCTTCCCAACTCCACAGTTTACATTCCTCTTTCTTAGTCATCTGAGTCACACTATCCCTTCTCAGGGTCCATTTTTCAGATGTTGAGGCATTAAATATTTTTAAATGAATTGCCATGAACCAATGTTAAAAGATTTTTTTGTTAACATCACTATTTTGAAAAACTTTTTCACTTGTGAAATATTAATAAATGAGATACAAATCCATCAAGAGGTTTTTAAATAATCTTAATCCTTTTGGGGGTCCATTCTCTGAGTTAAATATGTCAAGAATAGAAAACTACTAAGGAATTATAAAATGTGAAAGAGGAGTATCACAAATCAAACATGGCCATGAATTGGAGGTATCTGACATTTCCATCTTCATCAAGGGGGATTCTGTCAAGTAGCAACTCAAACTCTTCATCAGTAATCTCCACACCAAACCTGAAACAAATAGCTGCTAGCATCAGTCACCCCCAAGTTCACATCTGGGTCACCCATACCCACAATACCCTAAGCATATGGCTGCCATTAACGCTTTGTTACTGCAGCAGTCCTCAAGATCAAGAGCACCACGTGAATATCAGAGGTTAATCAGGGTTTTGATCGCTTCAGCTTTCTCAAAGAAAGAGAGTCTACCACAGAATCCCTGCATTGGTGGTGCACAGAAATAGAAATACCGGCACGCTGAATTGTGTGTGATTGTCCTCTATAAGAAGTTATTCATTACGCTAAAACACTGGTATTGCTTAAACAAGTTAACTCTGAAAGGCCTTTCAACTGGACTGCTTAGCATGAAAGAGAAGGTAGGGGAAAAAAAGTGCCTTTCGAAAAACAGTTTGCTAATGCTTTTGCAAAACATTTCATAATGGCTTTAAAGACATTTTGCATACACATATTTTAAAAGTGGCAGTGTTCATTCATCAGCAAGAAAGTGTTTTCATCTCTCAAGAACAATCAAAACATAATCCTTGAATTACTGGCATAAATAAGAATGACTTAAGCAATAATAATGAACAAGGCGTTCATTCATCGTTTTGTAAAGCTGATAAGGCCCAGCTGACTTTTGGAAAATAGGGAAATATAGTCTCTTTTGGCAAAAACATAAAAAGTTTTTTCCCATTTTTATTATTAATCCCTTGATAATTATAAAACAAAACATATATGTCATCAAGAATAATGCAACAAAATGACTTTCTCATAGGCTGCAGATAATAAGTTATCACATACTTGTATTTCAGAAGTACTTGAATTTGAATAGCATCTCAGAGACTTTGCAGTTGGGTGTCCTTTTTTCACTTGCATAAAATTAGAAAAAAAAGGACAGACTCAAGTATTTAATGAGATACATAACATTTTTTATCTTATTCCCTGCTATTCTCTTTTCTTTTTTGTTTCTTAACAGTGAAGCTGCCAGTACTAATGAACAAACCTTTGGCACTTTGCCTGAGAAATTAAAATTAATTTTCAGGTTTGATTTGGACTTAAACTCAATACTTAACCTCTTAAATTCAGTACTTAAAAAGAAAATAAGTTTTTCATAGACATACTGGAAAAAAAAATACCAGACAATACCAGACTAAAAATCAAGAGAACGGAATCTAGTCTATAGCCATTAAAGAGCTGTGTAATCATGGCAAAATCACTTAAATTTCATATTTCAGTTTTCTCAACTCTCAAATGATCTACATGGACTCTTTATCTTAATTAGTAGTGGTCACAGGATAATAATGAAAACAAAAGAGCCCTGAAAAACAGAAAGCATCATATCTAATGTATTGTATGTATTATATTATGTATCATGTATTTTTATTATTGATATAGTATACAGGTTTTAAAAATTCTCAAAAAATATTAGAATAGATTACTTGAACCTAACGTTGACACAAGCAGTCCTTTTCCTCATGAGGCCTTTTTTCTGGGTGGTGGTATGACACAGTGGAGACAGCATGGGTTTCAGATTGACTGGGCCAATAGCTGAATTCCAGCTCTGCCCTTAGTAGCTGTATGTGACCTCAGCTGATTTACTTAATTCCCTGAGCCTCAGTTTCTGTATCCATAGAAAGAAAGGTTACTTTTAAAACTGAACAAGTGAATATACATATACATAATATGCACATACTCACTTTAATGGGAAATGTATTTTCTTACCAGTTATACTACCTTCATTTTATTGATGGATAAAATGAGGCTTTCCCTAACACTCAACTTCAATCCCACCTCTGTGTCCTAGTCACTGCCATATTACATTGTTTATACCACTTTATCAATGCCTAAAACTAGCTTATTGGTTTACTACTTGGTTACTTGGTTTACTACTTGTCTCCACTTCCTATGTAAGCTACATATTTGTCTTGCTCACCACGGTATGCTTAGAACCTGTAACAATGACTGGAAACTACTCAATATATATTGAATAAATGAACAAATGAATAGCTCATGTCTCTTATAAGGGTATAAGTACTTATAAAAAGAGGAACTTTCAGAAACTACCCTTCTTCTACCCAGTCTAACAGAAGGTATCTGGATGACTGATAATAGTGAAAAATTAAAGTCAGATATGTTTGATTTGGAATACATTTTACACTCCTAATTAATGTATGGACAGCTTATATTCATAAAATTTAACCAGACTTCTAATAAAGAAATAAAGCCATATTTATTCATTCTTCTAGTTATTCAACAAATATTTGGGAACTACCTACTATATGTTAGGCACTTCTGTTATGCTTGGAATACAGAGATGAGATATTTTACTCTGTAGCAAAGACGACAGACAATAAACAAGAAACTGCAATAAAATGTGATGAATGTTATGATAAAAGAAATACAGGATATTAAGGGAGTTTTGAACAACATGTCCTAATTCAGACTAAAGGTGAGGAGAGGTTCCTAAAGAATGAATGAGCTGAGAGTTAGCTAGGTAAAGTAGAGAACCAGAGAGAAGGAGCATTTTAGGTAGATAATAGGCATATTCTTCCAGCCCAGCGTTTCTCATGATGTACTCTGCATAGAAGTTAAATAAGCAGGGTGACAATATACAGCCTTGATGTACTCATTTTCCTATTTGGAACCAGTCTGTTGTTCCATGTCCAGTTCTAACTGTTGCTTCCTGACCTGCATATAGGTCTCTCAAGAGGCAGGTCAGGTGTCTGGTATTCCCATCTCTTTCAGAATTTTCCAGTTTATTGTGATCCACACAGTCAAAGGCTTTGGCATAGTCAATAAAGCAGAAAGAGATGTTTTTCTGGAACTCTCTTGCTTTTTTTATGATCCAGTGGATGTTGGCAATTTGATCTCTGGTTCCTCTGCCTTTTCTAAAACCATCTTGAACATCTGGAGGTTGGGTTGGAAGGAGCTGGAAGAAGCACAAGATGGACTCAAGACTGCCGGGAGAAATATCAATAACCTCAGACATGCAGATGACACCACCCTTATGGCAGAAAGTGAAGAGGAACTAAAAAACCTCTTGATGAAAGTTAAAGAGGAGAGTGAAAAAGTTGGCTTAAAGCTCAACATTCAGAAAACTAAGATCATGGCATCTGGTCCCATCACTTCATGGGAAATAGATGGAGAAACAGTGGAAACAGTGGCTGATTTTATTTTTTGGGGGAGGGGGGGCTCCAAAATCACTGCAGATGGTGACTGCAGCCATGAAATTAAAAGACGCTTACTCCTTGGAAGAAAAGTTATGACCAACCTAGACAGCATACTCAAAAGCAGAGACATTACTTTGCCAACAAAGATCCGTCTAGTCAAGGCTATGGTTTTTCCAGTGGTCATGGATGGATGTGAGAATTGGACTGTGAAGAAAGCTGAGCAATGAAGAATTGATGCTTTTGAACTGTGGTGTTGGAGAAGACTCTTGAGTGTCCCTTGGACTGCAAGGAGATCCAACCAGTCCATTCTAAAGGAGATCAGTCCTGGGTGTTCATTGGAAGGACTTATGCTGAAGCTGAAACTCCAATACTTTGGCCACCTCATGCGAAGAGTTGACTCATTGGAAAAGACCGTGATGCTGGGAGGGATTGGGGGCAGGAGGAGAAGGGGATGACAGAGGATGAGATGGCTGGATGGCATCACCGACTCGATGCACATGAGTTTGGGTAAACTCCAGGAGTTGGTGATGGACAGGGAGGCCTGGTGTGCTGTGATTCATGGGGTCACAAAGAGTTGGACACGACTGAGTGACTGAACTGAGCTGAGGCACATTCTGGAAATGAAAGGATCTCAACTGTACTAAACCCTAGAGTTCCAGTGAGGGAAGGCAGCGAAGCCAGACTTGGACAGAAAGATGAATGCCAGGATGGACAGGCATTACAAACAGGTATTTTAAAGAAATATGAGGTTTATCTGAATGGCACAGGAAATCTTTTGTGATGGTCTTTTTGATGAGTCAACTTGGCAAGGCTAATAGTCCCCAGTTATTCACTCAAACATAGCCTAGGTGTTGCTAGATTAGACTGTGAAGGTATTTTGTAAATGAGATTAAAGTTCATAATCAATTGATTTAAGTAAGGGAGATTACCCTAGACAATCTGAGTGGGCTTGGTTCAGTTGAAGGCCACAGAAGCAGAACCAAGTCTTTGAAGAAGAAATTCTGCTTATAGACAGTAAGTAGCTTCAGGCTATACCTGAGAATTCCACCCTGCACTTTATAACAGCCTGCCCTGTGGAGTTTGGCCTCAACCCATGTAAACCAATTCTTTACAATAAATCTTATCTTCTACTGGTTCTGTTGCTCTGGGTTAACCCTAATATATCATTAAAGGATTAAAACATGTAGTGACCATCAAACTTGTGATAGGAAAAGTACTGTATCTGAATGTAGAGGGATTTGAAAGGGAGTAATACTTAAGCCAAATAGAAGCTTTAGAAGGAGGCTTTTGAAACAGTCCAGGTTAAAGAAAATGGTGCCTTGATCAAGATAATAGAAGTACAGATGAGAGAAGCAACAGACTTAGGATATTTTGGAAGTAAAATGCAAAAGACTCAGTTTTTTGGTTTGATGTAGAAAGTGAGGGAGAAGTCATCAAGGATAATTCCTAGGTTTCCGGCTAGGGTGACCAGGTAGCTGGGGGTGTCATTAACTGAGATAAAGGAGCACTGGAAGAGGAACAGGTTGTGATGATACAAGTGAGGATCATAAGTTGAGTTTTAGACACTGATACATCCAAGAGGTGGTGTCCAAGAAGCACTTAGAGATATGAGCCTGAAGCTCAAGAGAGACTTTGGCTACAGTTATACATTTGGGGGTCACCTTTACAAAAAGGTGATCTGAGGCTACAGGATTAGATGAGATTGTAAAGGAGAACAGGCGGGGTTGAGGACTTGGCACAGAGACCTTATTTAAGGGACAAACAGAGAAAGAGAATCTAAGAAGTGGCGCAGCAAATGACAGAAAGGCAGCTGAGAGAAATGGTAATGGAAGCCAAGAACACAGAAGTTTCTGGGAGGAGGCAGCAGTCAGTCATTTCAAAACCAGTCAAAAGGTTATGCAAACGACAAACTTTTATTGAATTTGGACATAAGGAGCCTATGCCTGGTGAGAGCAGTTCTAGTAGAGTGACAGAGTCCAAAGCCAAGCTGCAGTGGGCTAAGGGGTGAGTGGAACTTGAGGGATAGAGGCAGAGGGATGGCAGAACTTTTTCAAGAAGTTTAAATATGAAGGGTAAAAGAGAAGACAGACAGGAAGAGGAGGTGGAGTCAAGGGAGTCTTTTTTTTAAAAGATGAGTAGTAGGAGCAACATTACAGAGGCAGAGGCAGTACCAATGCCGAGGTTAAAAACAGAGAAGACAGGGAATTACTGATACATCAGTGAAAGAAGATCAACAATACAGGTAGACAGAGGAGATAAGGAAATAATGGGCTTATAAGCTGTTAAATATCAGCTTACCTTTTTCTTCCCTTTTTACTGTGAAGTAAGGTGCAGATTATTTACTGAAAATGAGGCAGGGAAAGAAAGTGAGACGGTATGTGTTTTGAAGAAAATTTGAAAATGTCTGAGATAAGCACAGTGGAGAATGGGATACAGAGTTGAGTAAGAGAGCACAGGAGGGAGTGCCAAAATGCCTACAGTGCAGGTGAGGTTGGTGACACTGAATTTACAGGGATACAAATCTACTCAGTAGTGTGATTTTCCCCAGCAATCTTGATACACCTGAAGATAAGATGGACAGGTAAAATCACCTGGGCCTGGGAATCTGCCAGATAGATGTGAATGAAAGACAGCAAAGCAAGAGAGTTTGTAATATTGACAAGAAAATGAATATCACAAGTACATGAAAGAATAAAATCTAAGTGGTGTTCCAGTTTAGAGATGGAAATGGGAACCAGTGGATAGCAATAGGCTTAGGGAAAAGCAGAAGGGTCAAAGTAATAGAACAAATAGAAGATATTAGCCAGGAATAATCTAATAACAGTATGATTTCATAGTTGTAGCTATTTTGGATGATGACACACTGTGAGGAGAGGCAAACAGACACAAGGATAAAAAGGAATATTTACTTAGAATTTAATAAATTCTTAGCACTGTGCTGAGCATTTGGCATGCACTGTCACCGTACAGTTCCTGCAACTATCAGTTAAGAATTATTATTGTCCCCAGCATTGCCCTGGTAGAGTCAGTGAGATGTCTAGAGAGGACAGAAGAGCAGTGAGGAAGCAGTCTCCTTGGTGGGGGAACAGATTTTGGTAAACTAGATTGTAACATTTTTAAGAGGTTGAGGATGTAGTTTATTCCTTGTGGACTGGTTGTTCTGACAGGCACAGTGGGAGGATTTCAGAAGAAAGGGAGGGATGAGAGTTTGGAATGAGAAGGGAATGAGAAGCCCAGAGGAACATTAGGATAAGAGAACACTGCGAGGGCATACAGGCTAGACAAGTGAGGGTAACATCGTGAGTAGTGTGACAAGGAAAATGGACATGAGGCCACATGGATTTAGAATTTAGAAAAAACCTTCAAACAAAACCATCCAGCCCCTGTCTTTAGCTCCTCTCTCATTCTTTCTCTACAGAAAACAATTTAAGTAACTTAAATTCTCTGACTGTAATAGTCAAGATTGATTGACTGTTTACTACATGTTAGACACATTGCATGTATTAATTCTGAAAGAGTTGGGAATACCAGACCACCTGACCTGCCTCCTGAGAAATCTGCATCCAGGTCAGGAAGCAACAGTTAGAACTAGACGTGGAACAACAGACTGGTTCCAAATAGGAAAAGAAGTACGTCAAGGCTGCATCTTGTCACCCTGCTTATTTAACTTATATGCAGAGTACATCATGAGAAACACTGGGCTGGATGAAGCACAGGCTGGAATCAAGATTGCCCAGAGAAATGTCAATAACCTCACATATGTAGATGACACCACCCTTATGGCAGAAAGTGAAGAACTAAAGAGCCTCTTGATGAAAGTGAAAGAGGAGAGTGAAAAAGTTGGCTTAAAGCTCAACATTCAGAAAACAAAGATCATGGCATCCAGTCCCATCACTTCATGGCAAATAGATGGAGAAATAGTGAAAACAGTGGCAGACTTTATTTTGGGGGGCTCCAAAATCACTGCAGATGGTGACTGCAGCCATGAAATAAAAAGATGCTTACTCCTTGGAAGGAAAGTTATGACCAACTCAGACAGCATATTAAAAAGCAGAGACGTTACTTTGCCAACAAAGGTTGATCTAGTCAAGGCTATGGTTTTTCCAGTGGTCACGTATGGATGTGAGAGTTGGACTATAAAGAAAGCTAAGCACTGAAGAATTGATGCTTTTGAACTGTGGTGTTGGAGAAGACTCTTGAGAGTCCCTTGGACTTCAGGGAGATCCAACCAGTCCATCCTAAAGGAAATCAGTCCTGAATGTTCATTGGAACGACTGATGTTGAAGGTGAAACTCCAATCCTTTGGCCACCTGATGTAAAGACCTGGCTCACTGGAGAAGACCCTGATGCTGGGAAAGATTGAGGGCAGGAGGAGAAGGGGATGACAGAGGATGAGATGGTTGGATGGCATCAGCAACTCGATGGACATGAGTTTGAGTAAACTCCGGGATTTGGTGACGGACAAGGAGGCCTAGAGTGCTGCAGTCCATGGGGTCACAAAGAATCAGACAGGACTAGTGACTGAACTGAATTGATGTAGTAATTTATTTAATCCTTACAACAACACTATGAGGTATGGATCATCTCCATCATACAGAGAAACCTTAAATCGCTAGTGTCTGGTAGAGCTTTTTAAATCATGTTTTCCTTTTAACTGACACCATTTCCTCTCTCGGCTCCTACTCTGGTAATGATTAGGTCCCCACCTCTCCGGAGAACTGCATTTGCACAGGCTGAGACAGAGCCAGTGTGAACCCAGCCAGAGCTTTTGGAGTAACAAGCACAGCAAAAATCAGCCTTTCTTTTCATTTACGAAGGGATTCACTCAGAGGGTCCAAAGCTCTGCTTTCCAACCACAGAAAACCTGGAGCTCAACACAAAACTGGGAACCAGAGGAACTGGTGATGAAACACAGTCCTTCCTCAAATACTCAGGGTCTGATCAGCCTGCCTCTGCCTCAAGGAATGGCCTCACTCCAGCATTTTTAAGAGAAAACATTTTGCTTCTATTTCACTTTCCAAGCGGGTATAAAATCCACTAAAAGGAATACGAAGAATCAAAATAAGTAAGCTCACTCACAAGAGACACTCCCCGATAATGATTTCAGGTTGCTGAGATTATTCAGCCCATTATTTCAAAGTGGCGAAATTCAGAACAATCTGAGAAGAGAATTCAAAAGCAGCAGCTACATTTGCTGATAGGCTCATGTGAGATACACACAACTACAACATCCCCCCCACTCCGCCATTTTTCAGTGTATACAGGAAGAGGCCAAGACCCCCGATCAGCACAATAACTTATTTTGTACATTACAGTGCATAGAACAACAGAGGGAAAGACACTTTCTTTGAAAGGTTCGTCTGGGCTCTGAAGGAGGCTGGAGCCCAGCACCCCAGGGACATCATTAGCTCCACCCGCTCCTTTTTGGCTGCACTGGCCTCAGAGGCAGCTGCTTCCTGTAAGTGATCTCCTGGCTTCTCCTCTTCCTCCGCCTCCTACTGGGGAGAGAGGGCTGGATACTTCGGCTGGCACTCCTGCATGGCCCAGAGCTGGTCTGCACAGTCCAACCCCCTGATCCTCCTTGCTGTAGTGGAAGCAGGAAAAGGCTGCCTTCAACGGCTTCCCACACGGGCCTCTGGCCATCCCCTCAGGCAGTTCCGGTTGATGTCTCCATTCAGCAGAATCAGTCCATGCTCCTCCTACGGATGTTTGGGGTCGTCAGCCACCAGCTGCGCATTGCTTCGAGTTTCATGGTCTTCTTTCATCCCAAATATGATTCGATCCTTCTCTTCCTGCTGACAGTAGGTCGTGATGCAGCGGTGGAGGCCTCACGCGTCCCTGGTAGAGCTTTAACTTGAGCCCTGCCCACTGACTCTGGAGCCCCAAAGCTTACCAAGTCGCTATTCTTTCTGCTTGAGCAGGGCAGTCATTTCTCTCTCTACAATTCTTTCCTAAATTGTACACTTTCTCTAGCAGAAGAAGGTCTCTCCATACTTTTAACACATAAGTTTCTCTTAAAGGTTACTGTATGACAGATTATGACAATATCAATACATCCAAACCGAAACTTCTAACAATATACTGTATAAGTAGATTTTGAAATAATGACAGTTCATCTTGGACTTTATTCAAGAGAGCTTACAAAGATACCCCTTACTCATGAAAGTACGAAAGTCAAAGTCGCTCAGTCATGTTCGACTCTTAGCAAGCCCGTGGACTATACAGTCCATGGAGTTCTCCAGGCCAGAATACTGGAGTAGGTAGCCGTTCCCTTCTCCAGGGGATAGCCCAAAGATCGCATTTTAGCACAGATTTGGTGTGTTTAAGAAAATTATCTGCCACCCAATAACTTTATTCTGTCCTTAGGGTATAAACTAGACTCTGATATTTTTTCCTGAGGACAAAAAAATAAGTTACTGTCAGTAGTGACATTTTAAATTCTGTAACAGACAATGTCTTGGATTTTGTTTTGGCTCCATATATTTTAATGTATATAACAACAACAACAAAGTGGCTTTTCTTTTAATAGTTGTTTATGTTTATTTATTTTGCTGCACCAGGTCTCAGTTGCAGCACACAGGATCTTCAGTCTTCATTATGGCATGCGGGATTTTGTTTTGTTTTGGTTTTTTTAGTTGCAGTATGCAGGATCTTCAGTTGCAGCATGTAAACTCTTAGTCGAGGCATGTAGGATCCAGTTTCCTGACTAGGAATTGAACCTGGGCCACCTGCATTGAGAGTGTGGTCTCAGTCACTGGACCACCAGGGAAGTTCCCCAAAGTAGCCTTCATACTTATAAGAGCTTCCCTGGTGGCTCAGCTGATAGATCTTGGGGTCAGGAAGATCTCCTGGAGAAGGAAGTGGCAACCCAGTTCAGTACTCTTGCCTGGAGAATTCCATGGACAGAGGACCCTGGTGGGCTACAGTCCACGGGATCGCAGAGTCAGACATGATTGAGTGTGCATGCATACGTACTTGTAAAATAAGCAGAAATCCCATTATCAAAATCCTCCTTTTCTGTTATTTAGCGGATTTAAAATATCAAAGCACAGTACAGTGTTTTCCTTTCTCCAAGGGGAATATGTTCCAAGAACCCCCGTGCATGCCTGAAACCACAGAACCCTATATATGCTATATTTTTTCCCCTATCATACTTACCCACCTTAAAGTATAATTTATAAATTAACCACAGTAAAATATTAACAATAAATAATAATATAGAGCAACTACAACAATATTCTGTAATAAAACTTATGTGAATGTGATCTCTCTCTGAAAATACCTTATTGTTCAAATTTAATGCCTTTTCCATCTTAACTAAGTGTTTATTGTGCACTGATTACTGGCCATAATTTTAGCAACCTGAGGTGTGACTGCAAAACTAGCACAAATTTATTCTTCCTTCTTCACAATTTCATGGATACAAGATACACTCTTCCCACAGATCTTAGAAACCTCAGCATACAACATCTTTTCTTTCCTTATTATGTCAAGGATTTTCATCTTTTCATTTAAAGGAAGCACTGTGTGACATTTCTTAGTAGTAATAGTTAAGTAGTAGTTAAGTCGCAAAGTCGTGTCCGACTCTTGCAACCCCACGGACTGTAGCCTGCCAGGCTCCTCTGTCCACGGGATTCTCCAGGCAAGAATACTGGAGTGGGTTGCCATTTCCTTCTCCAGGGGATCTTGTAGACCTAGGAATCAAACCCAGGTCATCTCTTAGGCATATGAGAATTGCCAGCATCACTACTCTTTGTGTTTTGGGCCATTATCACGTAAAGTAAGGGTTACTTGAATACAAGCACAGTGATACCTTGACAGTCAATCTGATAACCAAGACAGCTATTGAGGGACTAAGAAATGGATTACACTGGACAAAGGGATGATTCTCATCCAGGAAGGGCAGAAAGGGATGGCAAGAGATGCCATCACACCCCCTCAGACCAACGAGCAACTTAAAATTAATAATTTTCTTCTGAAATGTTCCATTTGATATTTTCAGACTGGGGTTGACTTTTGGTAACTGAAACCATGGAAAGTGAAACTGTGGATAAAGGGGGACTACTGTTATCTGTGTATAGAATGCAAGAAGTAATAAAACCTAAAGATTCAGCAAAAAATAAACCACATTTGGATTCTAACTATCTAATGGTGATTTAGCAATCAGACTTTAAGTGGGTGGCATTTTCAGGGAAGCTAAAGGACTTAAATAAAAGTGTGGTGTGAGGCCTCACACTTCATGAAGGTAACTACAATAGGAAAACTTAAAATTGAAGTGTTTATATACCAATTATTTTTGAGCTCTTCAGTAAGGACTTTGTAATATTCACTAAAAGACATTCTTCAGAAACTAAAAAAATAAAAATAAAAATAGATTCCATATTAGCTAAATATATTTGGAGTAGAGATAATATTATGTCTGCTATTGTTCTGGAATAGTTACCTTCTCTAGTATTCTTGCCTGGAGAATTCCCATGCACAGAGGAGCCTGGCCGGCTACAGTACATGGGGTCACAAAGAGTCAGACCTGACTGAGAAACTAACACTTTCATCATAAATTTAGGTTTGTTTCATTGTATTCTAGCATTTATTCTTCAACCAAATACTTGGGGATGTGACCATATATTTTCCTAATTAAGCTGGATAGTTAAATTATTTCAGTTGATTAAATCACACTTAATATTCAAAAAGTACCTAAGAACACTACTCTTTTCTTTGAAGAAGTATTTGGTGATATGATAGTTTTTATGACTTTAATTTCTTACATCCAGCTTTTTTTCAAACTAGAACATTTTACCTTTAAAACACAAGCAAGGATATACAATGCAGGAAAAAAGTGTTCTCCATCATCCCAGTTCTCCTCATTACTGTCAAAATCTTTAATACCATGTTCTCTAAGAAAACATCTGTGTACTATTATAAAGTAAGTTCTTGGGCTCCGGAAAAAGTATCTCCAGCCTTTATCTCAAAATGAAGAAATAGTAAAAGCTAATGTTCCAGAAATATACTTTTCTAACATTATTAGATGCTAAAACAAAAGCATTAATATTTTTTTTAAGTGTTTTTTTAAACACTGGAAAACCTAATAACCCAGATCTCCTGGAACATGACATACCTGCTACCTGTCCTGAATAATATATATTATCTTTTCTCCCTCTTATGCTTCAAAGTCAAGCTGAACTACCCTAGGAGATCCATGAGATTGAGCTTGAAGGGTTCTTGGGACCTGGCAGAACTAACCCTAAAATACGAGACTTTGTAATTCTCATATTGTCAGCCACAACTGGTCAGGGTCACTCCAAGTCTTCAGAGGACCTCCCAGGTGCTTTGTGTGCCATTATCACCTAGATAGATAAAGAGATCTATATATATCTGATGGGATTGTTGTTTTTGTTTTTTAAATCAAGCTACCCTCAAATGACTGATGATGAAGTTTCAATACTTTGGCCACCTGACACGAAGAGCTGACTCATTCGAAAAGACCCTGATGCTGGGAAAGACTGAGGGCAGGATGAGAAGTGGGGAGGCAACAGAGGATGAGATGGCTGGATGATGAGATGGTTGGATGGCATCACCAACTCAATGGGAAAAATGTGAGCAAACTCCAGGAGACAGTGAAGGACAGAGAAGCCTGGTGTGCCAGAGCCCACGAAGTCACAGAGAGTCAGATAGGACTCAGCAACTGAACAACAACAACCCTTAAAAAGAAAGATATTTGATATTGTAAGGCAGTTCTTTACTTTTACTAATCAAAAGGAACACCAGTGAAGCACTGTGAATAATGGTTTTTTTCCAAAAAGGAATCTCAGCATGGGTAATAAAGTGGCAAGTCCTGGGTTTCAGTTACCAGTTCTGACACTCACTAGATGTGAGGTTTTAGCAAGTCTCGTTGTCTCTGACAGATTGCTTTTTCATTTGTGAAATAAGCCAAGATAATCACACTTAACCTACCAACCTACAGGATTTTTGTAGGGCCAACCTAGTTAATAAATATATAATAAAATTACTTTATAAATTCTAAAGCAGTTTTTTGATGTCAGACATTCATAATATTAACAATACCACTGGGTGAAGTCTGCATTCACTTCAACAAAATGAGTGACAGTGGGTGGCTAGTTTCCTCACACTCCCTTTGCATTCCCCGTTCCTCCAGACATAGTAAAACCTGGTTTCTGCAGAATATGACTTAATTTGAGTTACTGGGAAACAAAGCAATTAGCCCAGACAGGATACAGCTGAAGATTTGTGCGAAAGAATGATGAGATGCTTGATCGTAAGCAGGTGTTCTCCCTAGATTATCTAACCTGCAGTTGATTAAATTTGGAAAATACGGCTTGTTCCCAAGTGAGTAAACCTTGGGGTCTTAGCTTTTCGAGATTGGGAAGGCCTCAGGAAGGCCCTCTGGGACGTGGTAGGGGAGATTTTCAAAGTATTAAGGGCCTGGGTGGAAATCTTACCTTGAAGAAGTCTTGTTACCACACACAAGCCCTTTGCCTGAAGTAACAACAAGATAACTCTAGTCAGTGCCTGACTTGTCGAAGGAATATAAAAAATGTGCAGAGATGCCCTTAGGGCTCCGGAAGAGCCCTTGCCGCAGGGCATGCTGGGAAAATAGGAATGCTGGGAAGGTGCGAGGCATGCCGGGAAGGGAAGGTGAAGTGCATTCTGGGAAATGTGGGGGGGGGCGTGTTGGGAAGCTGCCATGGTGACCTTGAGAGGAAGGACGGAATGGCGGGCCATGGGACCATTCTGGAATAGAGATGGCCAAAGAGCAGCAGTGTTTATTTATCTCAGAAGTGAAGTTACCCTAGTAGTGTCCATTTTAGAGCTGCTTTCGTCAGGCAAGACAGCTTGGATCCTTTCCAACTAGCCTCTCTTCTCCAAAGATGTGTTTCTTCCTTTGGGTTTCCCTACCCTCGTACCTCAGCTTGGTCGAGATGGGCAGAAAGGGACTTTGCTGTGGCCTCTTCCCGTTGTTCCAAGTGTTAATGATCCCCACCTGTACTGACATCCTCATTCTGGCTGTTTAAAGCCTTCTCTGCCTTGGACTCTAATTTTTTTCAATACTGCGGGGAGAAATGTCTCTGAAGTTTTACTTTTCCACCCGAAATGGATAGTACGGGCCCTCAAAAGTTTCCAAAATCATACTTTAAGTCCCAGTGTAAGTTTTTTCATTTTAGACAAATTCATTTTATGCTTGTATCAATTTGAAACACAGCCCCGACCCTATTTGAGTGGATTATAGATGAAATCCTATTAAATAGAACTCTGTTGGACCTGACTGCAATATGCAAACAAAGTGGAATACAACTTCTGGGTCATTTTGAACACGACAAAAGCTAAAGAATTTAACTTTTTCTTTCTAGTGCTTGTTCCCTCCTAACTCTCAGGTGAGATTATCATTACTCTCTTTTTCATATGTAACCCAATCTAGTTAGTTCAGAATTTAGGACAATTAGATCCATCTGAGCAGGGTGACCATTGCAATCCAGTTACCGTTTTCTTTCTCTTCTAATGTTTTCTTAAAATCTGATTTAAAATATTCTGTTAAGTGTAGTTTGGTATACTTATAAAATGTTTCTTGCTTTGTGATTTGTGGGAAGGATTCTCTTTAAGTTAAAAGCAATTAGAGTTGCTTTTTGAAAATTATAAAATATAGCAGAAGAGTTGAAGGGAATAATTCAAGTTAATCAGAAGAAAATGATCATTGGAAAAGTAGTAAGTACATCAATAGGTAAATCATTATGGATTATGTCTGTAAATATAGTATAATATAGAACATGTTTATAATCATAACCATTATCTATTAAAAGTCTATCGCTTGTCATTTAAACCAACAAACATTTTTAAATGGAATTAAAACCTTTACTTTGGAGTAACCACTTCATGGATAAAAATATAGATATAAATATAGAGTATAAATTTATTCAGTGTTAAGTTTTACTGCAATATATCTCTTCAACTTTACATATCATTTCTTCTTTGTGATGCAACTTATTTCTATATTTGTTATTGATTTTTTCTTAATGCACAATGAAAATTATATGAATTTTATAAAAAAAATTTTTGAAAAGCCCCAAAATATGTAATATAAAACATAACACCCTTCCACAAGAAAAGTTCCCTCCCTCACTCAGAAATAACTACCCTTGACTGCTTGATGCTTCATCCTCCAGATTTTTTATCATATGTGTACTAATATGTTATTATTTTAAAATAAAATTATACTTCAAAAATTATTGTGTCATTTTATTTTTCCACTAAATCAGTCTCAGTTAGCTGTGTTAACATTTATATACTTGATTCTTTTTGAAAGCCTGTATAGTATTCCTTGTGTGGATGTACCATAATTTATAAAGCCAACCCCTTGGTCTTGGATGTATTGGCTGTGTCTGATTTCTCTTTACAATTCAGTCTCCTGAACTGTGTCCTTTTCCCTTTCCATTGCGAATCACCACTACCCCAAATCTGGTGTTTTCTAGTGACCCAGGACTACTTTATTCCTTTTTCACTTAGCCTATTTTCCAAAATGTTTTTCTGACTTTAGATCTTGTCCTTTCCTTTTGAATTTTGTCTTTTTATTCTTTCTTTTCCATTAGGAACAAAGATCTTCTTTTATAAAAAAAATCTCTCCTCTCTGGTACCAGTGTGCTCTCCTCACACACTTTCCAGCCCCAGTGGTGAAGAGAAAAAAGCGCTGAAAATATTGGGTTTCTGATAAGAACCAGGGGCTGTTACCGGCAGGGAGCCTTGTCAAGATTTCGCTCATTCTGAGCACTCCATTCCCACGTGAACGACAATGAATGGAGGTTTCACCCGCCCACCCCACATTGTTCAAGTTGTCCTTTGCCCTTTCTGTCAAATCTTGGCACCCAGGAGACAGCAGAACATGTACTGAATTCAACCCTGGCGAGCCACGGATCAATATCACTTGACTCTTCTTACCCATTAGTTGTTCCCTTTCTATGCCTGATGTGGAGTGAGGCCTGTGCTATTCTTTGTCACGGCCCCTGCTCCCTTGGCCCAGCTAACCCCTGTAGGGTGGGATGGCTCTCTCCATCCCCTAGGCAGACTGCCACAGGCAGAGAGCAGAACAAGGACAAAGTACAAGTTTCAGTCTTAGGACACAGGTCCTCTTGCTGCTTCAGCTGCAGGCTCAGAGATGGTGCAGAAAGTTCGTATATTTTATCTTTTTGTGGTCTTGGTTATCAAATACGAGTTAAGAATATTAACCATCCACTCAACTCACAGAATACTATAAAAATGGAAATCTGTAAAGCACTTTGAAAATAAGATTCCAAAGAAATAGTTTATTATTTTAAGGCTTTTCTTTTTTGTACCTATATTTTAATTGACTTCCTTTGTTTATATCTGAAACTCATTTTTGGTTTTCCTATAATTCATACCTATTCCTCCCCATGAATTAGTTCTTATTTATGAAACACAGTGTGTTTATATTTCCAATGTGATCTGTCAGCAGAGGTTTTTGTGTTTTTTGTTTTTGAGGGAGTATGGGGTGGGTTCAGAGAGGGAGAAAGTCATGGCTGTTGTAATTTTTTTAAGCCAAAATTTTTTTGTTCCTCCTATTACTTTTATATTTGAAACATTCTCTGGAATTTTTATATGATTATTAAGGCCTTAATTTTAAGTGGCAACATTCAAGCAAGCATAAAATATAGGGAGGCTAAACTCCTGTCTGAGAGTAAGCTAAGTGCTTAGAAAATTAGACTAATTCTTCTAAGCCATAGATAAGTTGATCAGAAAAAAACAAAACCCTAAACCAACTCGGTGTTTGAGTGACTCTGGGCCAATGTCTTAATCTCTCTGTATCTGAACCTTCCAACTGTAACATTGGTGGAACTTTGATGCCAAAGCCAATTGCCTTCTAATTATCAGGTGACAGATTGTGGGATGGTCTAAATCTAAATGACACTGAAGACACCTTAGGAGAAGGTTGTCTTAATGCTTTCCAGGTTTAAAATAAACATTTTAGGAGTTTAAATGGGACAAAATTTCAGAAAATTGCAGCTCTCATCTCCTGTCATAGTTTATGGTAAAAGAGAAGGATGAGAAATTCTGTTTTAATTGTCATGAAAAAAATTTTTTTTTCAATTATAGAAAAACAGCCTTGGCTGTGTATGTGTTCTTGTTTCCCCTTTGTTAAAAATAGCCCATTTCTAAGCATATATTACCATCACTTCCTCTCTATTTGTTCTTCCTTCCCGAATACATTTTAATACCCTGTCAACATATTCCAACAATAAATTATTATTTTGGCCTTTGATTCTTAAGGAAGGGGGGAAAGGCAAATTTGTCCTTTATTTATAAGCGTATAACTTCTAATAAATTATACACAATCTCATAATTCATCTTGGTCTGAATAATCAAGATCATCTGAGTTTTCAAATGTAACACTTCACTGTAATAAGAGAGAGCCCAGTGACTCAACATGCAGAACTATACAGCAGTGAATGTTGTATTGCTGATTAAAGTGATTATAATTTAACATTCCCACCCAGCATTTCATGTTTGCTGTACAGACTACAGAGACTCAGACCATCAAGAGGAAGAAAGGACCTTAGGATCTGTGACCAGTATCATGAGCCTGCCAGTGTCCCAAGCTTACAGCTCCAGTAAACTATGGAAACCTCCCATCTGCTGAACTGGAAGACAACAGAGCATTTCCAGAAGGGAGCTGAGCTTAAATAGTGCATCGATGGAGGAGCCTGGTGGGCTGCAGTCCATGAGGTTGCTAAGAGTCAGATATGACTGAGCGACTGACTTCACTTTCACTTTTCACTTTCATGCATTGGAGAAGGAAATGGCAACAACCCACTCCAGTATTCTTGCCTTGAGAATCCCAGGGACGGGGGAGCCTAGTGGGCTGCCGTCTATGGGGTCGCACAGAGTCGGACACGACTGAAGCGATTTAGCAGCAGCAGCAGCAATGCTAATCACTAGGATAAGGTTCCAAATAACTATATGGCTTTAAGGAGGAGATCTGAAATGAGTGGTACCAACAAAACAATTGATTACATGTGAAATTATACATCAAGCCTTTATATAGACCTGCCAAAATCTATATTCAGCGTATCTAAAAATCAAATGACTCCAGAACATGGACAGAGCCTTCATGAAGAGCGTGAGACTGGGAGTTAGACAAACCTCGCTTAGAATCCCAGCTCAGCTACTTACCAGTTGTGTGACCTCAGTCAAGACATTTAATTTTTCTGAACATCATTTTCCTTATCTGAGTATCTGAATAAGGAGGACAAAAATATCTACTTCACAGAGTCACCACAAAGAGTATTTATTTTAGCTCAGTGCCTCGAATATAGCCTACAAAAGAATGTTCCAGAATTATTACTGTTAAGTTTCCTGATCGGCCTTTATACATCTACTGTCCTACACATACACACACAGTTGCCACACAGGCAACCAGTCATGCCTATGTAATGGAACGTCAGTAAGCACTCTGAACTGATGAGGCTTGGGTGGGCTTCCCTGGCAACAATATTTCATGTGTTATGTGCAGGCACCAGGGAAATAGAGGACCTTGGGAGCTCCATATTTAGTGATTTCCTGGATTCTGCCCTATGCTTTTCTTTCCTTGGCTTATTTTAACCTGTATATTTTCCCCAAAATGAGCTATAACCATGAGTATAAACACTTTTCAGTTTGTTTTTTGAGTCCTGCTAGCAAATTATCCAACCTGAAGATAAATTGTTCCTGCTAACTCTGCAGTTTTCCAAACTCCCAAGGAGTTAGCTCTAAACTTCAGCAATATCATAAATGTGACTTTTTTTTTAATTGGTACTTTTTCCTCATTTACTATGTATGCATGTGTGTGTATACATTTGTGTGTCTGTGTATGTAATCTAGTTAACACACATATATCCCCTCCTCAATGGAACACAGTGTTTTCAATGCTGGGAAAGAGAGAATCTCTTAAAAAAGGAAAATTTGGAAGCATCTTAATATTTTGTACCCCAAATTTTTAAAGTAGATCTTTATAAACTTAGAAAAATATGGGAAAACGAGCATCAACTACTTAACAGAAGTAATCTAGGTGAAGTGGGAAGAGAGAAGATGACAACATTGCCATTTATTTTCTATAAATATCTGTTAAGTTGTACAATTAAGATTCATTTTTATGTTTTTCTGAATTTTTCAAATTAATGAAAAATAAGTATTCTGGGCAAATTTAGAAATATATATATGTATGAAAATTTTATGTATATTAGGAATTCAAACTACTGCACAGTTGCACTCATCTCACAGGCTGGTAAAGTAATGCTCAAAATTCTCCAAGCCAGGCTTATTATTTTATGGTCACAGGAAACAGAAAACAATTTATTTCATTTATACACATAGTCTGTTACAGAGAAGAAAAAGAGTGATCAAATCTTTTAAGCAAAATCTTTTCTATGGGTATAAAATTCTGTGAAGGAAATATAATGAAAAATAAGATGCCAAGGAGGAAAAGGAGTGATATTAGTATTCCACTGTAAAAGACAACCTCATTTAGGAATTTTTAAATGATGATGGCTACCAAACCCCTATGATATTTTGTATTCAACTATATTTATTTAAAAGAATGATATAAATTTTATTTAAAAATTTCAGTATTTACAGTATGGCCGAAGTACATCTCTTTAGTTATTTAAACTTTTGTTGAATAACTTTATACATAAACTTAAAAGTTTGTGGAGGGTGTATATGATTTAAAAAATATTTTAGGCGTACACGAGTGAAAGGTTTGAAGGCCATTCAGATTCGGGGATCAGTGGGAAAGTGCAGTACTATTTAATCTAAGCCAAGGATACTCTGCCACCTAGTGGCTTAGAAATTTTATGCTCAGTCGAGTCCTGTTCTTTGCCACTCCATGAACTGTAGCCAGCCAGGCTCTTCCGTCCATGGGATTCTCCAGGAAAGAATATTGGAGTAGTCTTCCATGTCCTCCTCCAGGGAATCTTCCAGACCCAGGGATCAAACCCGAGTCTCCCCCGAGTCTTCTGCATCTCCTGCATCGCAGGCGGATTCTTTACTCGCTGAGCCCCCTGGGCTTTGACGTTTTACTAGACAGGAATAAAAACCTCTCCTCAGGTCAGGCAAGACGAAGAACTGATTCATAATACACAGAATCAGGGAGATGAATTACTTGATGGCAAAACATGATACAGAGAAGAAAGCCAGAAAATTATCATTGGTAGTTTTTTATGAGGTAGGACAATTTGTAAAATCTCTCATCTAAGATCAACTGATATCAGAAATACTTAAAATGATAGTTCATATAGTTTTCTTTTGTGAACTTGATTAAAGCAACTTTTCTCTGTTGTTTTATTGTGGAGAAACAGAAAAAAATTTGGTCCATTTCTGTGCACTGTGGAAAATTAAAATTACCAAAGATTCCCTACTTTATTGAAAAAGTATATATGTAATTCTTATCACTTGCTTTCAATGCCTGTTGACTAATGCTGTTTTAATTTGTAAATGTTTCTGTAAAAAATAAGTGAAAACAAAGAAATATGGACTTTGTCAGTAAATCAAGTAACTATATTTCTTACTGCTAGAAAATCATTCTCAAAATTATAACATAATAGAACTTTAAATTTATAGGATATGTCATTTGAATTTATATGTGTTTTCCTACCATAGTCTCTAGATAACTTGGAATAAGCAGAAGGAAAATTGTATGTCTTTAAGAAGTAGCTTTACAATCTTCAACATTCAGACCGAACTGCAGATGACTTCGGAACTCACCATCACATTAACAGAAGTGCTTGTTGACATGCATTTCTATGATGTCTCTGTCCAAAAATATTTCTACTTTAATTCTGTAAATAATGACTGGTTTTTGTAATTCCCTTAGAGGAGAAAGGAACTGTAAAAACAAGTAGGATATCCACCTTCATTAAATACTTGAAAATGGTCAAGAGTGAGAGAACATCAGATTGAAACACATTTGCCAGCCTGACTTCTATTCCAGTTAAAGTGGAAGTGGGGCTGATCTTCTCTTGTTTCAAATCTAAAATGATCACTTTATGTCTCAGGAAGAAAGGAGGATATGAAATCAGAAAGTCAGAAATCCAGCATAAGCTTTTTTCTCTGTTTCATTAATTTTAAATGATTTGTTTTTTCTTTCGGTTCCTTGCTGTACCTTGGTTAATTTTTCCATTGTTGTAGATTTCTTAATGAAAACAAGAACTCTCTTCTAGAAGTTGGTGGTAGTGTTTTGGTTTATTTGCTTTGTGTTTGGGGCTTGCATTATAGATGATTCTTAAAAGAAAAAGCCCAATATGTTTAGATATATTATGTTAATAAAATGGTATCTTAATACATGTGTATATATACAGCGATACATAGGGTGTGTGAATGTAAACAAGTTTTGAAGGTATAGCTCAGCACTAAATGGAGCTAAAATTACAAAAATACACCTGCAAAAGTAACTGAGAAAATTCTGAGGAAGAGTAATGACCAGTCCTACCAGATACTAAAACATAAGGGTACTATAAGTAAAAGTCACGCTACACACGACTAGACACCTTAGCAGCAGTAACAAAGTACATGTGCAGTACATGTGGAAATTAGTGCATGATAGCATTAGCATTGTTGAGTGAAAAAAGCAAAGCATAAAAAATATATTGGCACATAGCCATTGTGTATGTGTTGCTATATAAAGGGAATGATATTTTAAAAATTTTAGTAGATTCTTCTCTTTTGTCCTTCTGAGTACAGGCCTGGGACACCTAAGGTATCTCCTTGCCCAGGATCTCCTTTCAGGGGTAGATGCTTTTGTGACTTAACCGACTACCCTTTATCTTCCTCTTCTTCCAAAGGAGCAGATATTCCCAATGTAGTTGCTGTGGAAATGTCTGACACTTTCTTTCCTAGTCTTCCTTTCAGCTGTGGGTAACCATGTGACATGGTTATAGATAATATGAAATACAGAGAAATCTATTGAAACTGCTTCTGGAAAGTTTTTTTTTTTTTTTTTTACATGACAAAAGGGAGACAGACATGGAGAGATGTTTCTCCACTGTGCAAGCCCTCCCTTTTCTTGCCTTTCAACAGGGCTATCTGAAGTGATGTCCAGAGCAGCTGCAGCTACCCTGCGACCTTGAGGTAAGAAACCTAAGGATGAGACATCCAGCATGCTGAGAATGGCAGAGCACAAGATCTGGGCCCTGAATGACATTATAGACTTGCCAAACCAACTCTGGACCCCTTAACCCTCAAAGTTTTTGTCTTGTAAGTTTATTAAATGCCTTCATTGTTTAAGCCGCATTTAGTTGGATATGGTCACTTGTGGCCAAAATCATTCTAACGTCTACGTTATGGAAGAGAATGTCTACAGAATGACTGAGGTAATGTGTCAAGACTGGTAATAAAAAACAGAATTGTGTTGAGAAAAGGGTGATTCAAACTCCCTCACCTGTTCCTCGAATATATCAGCACTCAAGGCGCCAGAGGCCCCATGTGTATTGGGCCCCCACACAGTGAAGAAGTTAGCATGTCTGCAGAGGCAGTTGGACCATGTGTTTGTCTTTTAATCAATGGCCTCTGCGGGGTGGGGAGGAGGTTAGACAAGCTCAGGGACAGCGAGGGAGGAGGAGAAGCTGCACCCCTTCCGAAATTCTCTGCCTGGGACGTGCCACCTCACTGGGTGCCCCATTCCAACCTGGCACAGCCACACCAGGACAAACGTCACTGTGCTTGTGGTCAGGTGGAAGGTCTGACGCCAGGTTTAGCTGTGCCAACCTGTCCTTGGGTCTCACGTGCTGACAGGCTGCAGAGGTAACTGAGAACCTGGCTGGCCAGCCATGCTGAAGCAGCTGCCAGGCAAGGGTGGCCTGCTGCGGGGAAGGCTGCAGAAAGAAGGCTGAGCTGGGTCCACGGGCCTGTCAGCCAAACCCAGAGGAGCCACACGGCCATCAGAGGCTGGACAGCGCTCACCTCGGCCCGGGGGAGCCACCAGGAGCCGTGCCCCAACGGCAGACCCCTGACCCTCCTTTGAGGTCTGAAGGTTAGCCCTGACTGGAGGAGTGAAGCACGCGGCCCAGAGGCAGGGACCCAGAGGCCAGTAGGCGCGCACAAAGTGGACCCGAGCATATCGGCTGAAGGTCTCATAAGCAACTTGACTCTCATCCTGAAAGGGGCAGGGCAAAGGACAGGCTCTAGGGAGACTGATCCTTCTCATCCAAGTCAGCCTGAAACCTCTTCTAAACGAGCAGCTTAAATTACCAGGTAGCTGCTGCTGCTAAGTCGCTTCAGTCATAGACTAGGGCTTAAATGAAATTGGATCCTGGATTTTTTTTTTTTTTTTTTTTTTTGCCGTTATCCCACGGGTAGGGGTGGTGGAAAGGTGGGGCCAGGGCAGGTACAGAGCAAGGCATAATTCATTACAGGCAAAAACAAAAAACGTACATTTCATTAATGTGAGCTAAATGTATGACCTTGCTTCGTACAGTATTTCATTAAAAGACCTAGAAGGGTGGCCCTGGGGGAGAGGAGCTGGGAGTCTGGGAGTGAAAAGGAGGAGGCTTACTTTCCTCTGAATACTTTTTGCAGTCTGAATATCTTTCTGTGCCTATATTACTTTTTCAATTAAAAAATAAAAGAGTCCTCAGTAAAAAAACAGTGAAAGTAAATGGTATGAGACTTCTCTGGTGGTCCAGGGGTTAAGACTCCATGTTCCCATTGCAGGGGGCACAGGTTTGATCCCTGATTGAGGAACTAAGATCCCATGTGCTGTGCACACGCGTGGCTCCCACCAAAAAAGTAAATGGCACAAAAACTGTAAATGATAGTAGATAACACATCATTCTTTCTCATAGAAATATTTTTTAAAAGCCATAGTGGACCTGCCAAGAGATTATATAACATGAAAATCACACCTAGCAGGTAAAACTAAACGAGGTGAAGGAGGGCACCATAAATCCCCATTGAGTCACCAGGGCACAGGGAGGGACTCCTGTTTGCCACGCACCAGCTAAGCTGGACCGTCATCAGCAGGTGTGGGCACCTCTAACCTCACAGGCTAGGATGGAGGAGGGGTAGTGGGGTCAGCAGCATCAATGAACTTGGACACCCTCTCTTCTGGCTTAATCAGGGCAACCACTTACTGGCTGGTAACTCCAGGTAAGTTACTTAATGTTTCATTGCCTCAATATCCTCATATGTCAATTGAGAATAATAAGAATAATACAGTCACCATAGCGTTGCTGAAGGATTCAGTGTAAAGCACTCAAAGTTGTTCTTGGCATGAAGTTAGCATCTGCTGTCATGGCTACGTCTGGAACTAATTGGGGGTTGGGGTGGAAGGTGCTCAGTCTTCCACCTTCTAAGCTCGCAGAAGTGCCAGATCTCGGGGTCTGCCATCACCCCGAGCAAGGAGCCTCCTAGCTGGCCTTCCTGCCTCCAGTCTGCCCACCTCCGCCCTGGATGCCTGCATGCTGCTGGGTGTATGATGCTTCTAAACTGCCAATGTGATCATCTCACTTCCCTGTTCAAAATCCGTCACTTCCCACTGATTTATTTACTTACTGATTTATGGCTGCTCTGGGTTCTTCATCGTCGTGAGCAGGCTTTCTCTAGTTGCAGCAAGTGGGGGCTCGTCTCTAATTGCAGTACATGAGCTTAGTTGCCCCGAGGCAGGTAGAATCTTCCTGGACCAGGGATCAAACCTGTGTGCCCTGCACTAGCAGGGGGTTTCTTAATCGCTGGGCCACCAGGGAAGTCCACTCCCCACTGATTTCAGAGTTAATTTAAAGCTTTTTGGTTTAGCACGCCGGGTCTTGCATTATCTGGGTGTGGGTTCCTCACTAGCCTCCTCTCCTATCACTCCCACATCCACCCTCTATCTCAGCCACTCGAAACCAGATGTCAGTTCGAAAATGCAGTGTGTGTTTTCTTTCCTCCACTTCTCTTCACATGCGGTTGCTGAAATACTCTCCCCAGCCCCTTCTTTTTCTAGTTAGTGCATTTTCATCCTCCAAATTCAGTTTGTGTCACCTCTTCCAGGAAGCCCTCTTGGATCGTCCCATCTAATTTAGATGCCCTCCTCTGTGTTCCCATAACTCTTTCATAAGGCCCATTACATGCTCTGTTATAATTGTGTCTAAATTGTAAATTGCGTAAACACTGAATGTTTACGCAATTTTGGCTTGGTCTATTTATGCTGGATTGACACATTTTACTTTATTTTTCCAATTAATTGAGCATATTCATCTAGAGCTCAGGGTGATTGTGCCCTCAACTGCACCTGCCTTCTATTGTTCCAGGTAAGGGGCCTGGAGGCAGGAGCAGGATCCTGTCTCCACTTCTCAGAGCCAGAAGCTGCCTGGCTTCACTGTCCCCTCTCTGTCACACCAGGCCATCTCCTCCCTTCTCTTGGCCAAGCTACTGCCTCCCCAGGAAATGAAATATTGGGGTCCCCCTGCTCCTGGGCCCCCAAAGCTCTACATGTTATTTCCTTGGCCATTCATGGATACAGCAGGTGAGATGGGGTGATGGGGATGGCCCTCATCATGGACACTGCACTTATTCCTTAAGCCAAGTCCTCTGCTATATCGACTGGGGCTGGATTGAGGGGCGGAGGAAGGTGCTGATCCCAGCAGAAAAGAACCTTCTGGGTGATTCTGGCGACAGGGACAGGGACCTTCTTGTCAAAGGTGGCAGGGACTCAGCAGTGCTAAGCCCTCTCAATGGCTTGTATTACTTTGCTGAGCATCTAAATCTACAGTACTAATTACAGAACAATATTTTACAAATGTTACCCTGCATGATTCCTTAAATGAACTTACACAAACGTATACATATTCCTCCTTAGTACAGATATTCTGCAGTCCAGTTTGGGATACTTTTCTGTCCAAAGAACGTTATTTGTTCTTTTGGAACCTCACAGAACAAAGTATTATAAAGACATAATATTTTCCTACATTTTAGACAACTGTGATCATTTATTTGTACATATAGGAACCAAGTTCCATATCAGTAATGTAAACTGACAAGGTCATAAAGTAATATGAAGTGTGAACCAGTCTCCCATTTAACAAGAATTTCTGAAGTCATTTTCACCGTGCCTTAGAGGCCTCTGTGAGGAAATCTCAGTAAAACATTGGGGATAATGTTTTATCCTCAAATCCTAACATGTGAAATGCTGTGTTTATGTTAGAAAGAAATTGCCAGAATGTACTGTAACTTCACACTTAGAGAAGAACTCCTACCTCCCAGTCATAAACAAAACCGAAAGCATCAAGCAAGAAGTCCCTCCCAGAGCAGGTTTCAATCATCTTTTCACATCAACCAAGGGACATGCATGATCTATCACAGGGCCCAGTCTCAAGCAAGGTTTGGAATTTCCTTTCCTGGTTCTAGCTCTTGGAGACCTAAAAAATAACCCCTCAGGGTTGAATACACTGTCAAGCTTGACATCACTTTGGGCTGGAAATCTCTGGACTTTTCTCCCCTTGATTCAAAACCAGTGCAGGTATGAAGACTGAAAATCATGCTGACAAGTAAATTAGGGAAAATGAAATACAAATAAAAAGCAAGTTGAGGGAGATTCTCTGTGTCCCTCTTCAAACGAAACCCATATATAATCCAAGATTGTGTGGTACACTCCTTGACAAACGTTCTGTTGTTTGGACTACTGCCCCAGCGCCCTGGGTCAGGAGGTCAGAAGCTGGCATCTCAATTCTATATATATGTTTCTTTCTGTTTTTTTTTTTTTTTTTTTTTTTTTTTGCTGTGTCTTGTGGCATGCAGGATCTCTGTTCCCTGCCCAGGGGGCAAACCTATGTCCCCTGCATTGAAAGTGCAGAGTCTTAACCACGGGACCACCAGGGAAGTTCCAGGAATATCAGTTCTAGCAATTACTAACTAGCTGTTTGACTCTGAGTCTCCTTCTGGGCTTCAGTTTCTCATAAATAAGAAGTAAAACAAACAAACAAACAAACAAATAAAAACACTACATGATTGCTCAAGGCCCTTACCCTTAGCTCTAAAAAGCACTGATTCTTTTATTTTTTTCACCAGCTCAGGAGCTATGTGTATTAAGGTCAGTTCAGTTCAGTCGCTCAGTCGTGTCGACTCTTTGCGACCCCATGTGTATTAAAAGTGTCTCTAAATGACAATAGGGCACGTGGTAGACTCATAATACATGTTCCTTGAACTACTTAATTAATTTGGGCACTAAGATCAAGAGGTTCTTCATTAGTGGTTATTCGATGACTTATAAATTAATGACATCTTCCTCTTTCAGACTAGGAGATGAGAATGCTACATAACAGCCAGGAGCTGAACTAAAATCTCGCTGGTGCTTTGCTGGTAACTCCACCTTATTGGATCTGTGTGGCCCATGAATCAAATTCCCCCATTAACCTAAAGAATCCTTTCATCCCGCCAACAGAAGCCCCATGCCCAGAACGGAAAGTCTTGACCACGTGTGGAATGCATCTTCCAAACAAAACTGAAGAAGCACAATCCCTAACAAACTTCTGGGTACCTTCTGAACAAAGAAATAACCTGGAAGGGTGATTTCAAAGATGAAATGGAATATTAGATGACATTATGGAAATGGAATATTAGAAGACACGATTATTTTTAAACAGCTAACTACTGAGTAGAAAATAAAAGTGTAACAGATTTCTCTCTTCATTTCATTTAAAAAGAAGAATAAAATTTAAAAAATAAAATAAAATAGTTAAAAGATGAATAATTTGGTGCATGGGGATGATCCAGAGAGATTATATGGGGTGGGAGGGGGGAGGGGGGTTCATGATTGGGAACTCATGTACACCTGTGGCGGATTCATGTCACCATACATGTCAATGTATGGCAAAACCAATACAGTATTGCAAAGTAAAATAAAGTAAAAATAAAAATTAAAAAAAAAGACTTAAAAAAAAGACGAATAATTATTTAAAAATTCTTTAACAGACCGTGTGTCTTGATGTGGGGCTTGACAAAAAATATTATTTCTGTTGCAGGACCACATATACCCATTATATACTGGCAAACCACTCCAGTATTCTTGCCTGGAGAATTTCATGGACAAAGGAATTTGGCTGGCTACAGTCCATGGGGTCTCAAAGAATCAAACATAACTGAGCAACTAACACACAATTATGGAGAAATACACCAAGTAACTGCTCCTTCCTTGCCCTTAGAGCAAGCATAATTATATATATATATGTGTATATATATATATGATCCATTCTTGGCTCAAGGTCGAGATCAGAAATGCAATATCCAAAAAAAAAAAAAAAACAGTGCCAACACGGTGATTCAATGGTACAGGCCCTGGGGTTTGACACTGAATAGACTCTGTGACTTACAATTTGTAACTTCTAATTCTCTCTCTGAGTCTGTCTCTTCTCCTGTAAAATGGAAGAAATAACTCTCACCTCACAGGGTTGTTAAGAGGTAAATGCTACGTGCTATGGGCTGTAGCCCTCCAGGCTCCTCTGTCCACGGAGATTCTCCAGGAAATAATACTGGAGTGGGTTGCTATGCCCTCTTCCAGGGGATCTTCCCAACCTAGGGATCAAACCCAGGTCTCCTGCTTTGCAATTGGATTCTTTACCATCTGAACCACCAGGGAAGCCACCAGGGAAGCCAAGGAATAAACGGTACATTTATAAAGAGCCTAGGACAGAGTGTAGCAATCCAACAAATGGCTTTTATGACATCTGTGTTGAAGCTTACCAGAACTGGAAGAGGAATCTAACACGGGGGCCCGGCTAACAGAAGGGAAAGCTGAGAGACAATTACAAAGTAAGGCTAGGATTCATCCATTCAACAAGCATTCACTGAGAGTCCACCGTATGCCAGGTGCCATGTGGGGTGCTGCGGTCAGAAAGGAGATGGGAGGAATGAGAGCAGAGGGCAGACGGTCCCTACCCCTGGACCCTCCCTACTGTATGATCGGTGGGACAACATTTGTGTACATTGTGACGGCTGGAATGTGGACTACTTTAGAGGAATATCTATATTACTGCAGGTATGGGGGGCATGAAATAAGGAACCAACTGCCTAATAGGTGTGTGACCTTGGGCAAAACTGCTGACCCTCTCTGGGCTTCAGTTTACATCCACGTAAAATAAAGACACTCACTCACTTCATGGTGTGAATTGTGATTACGACATGAAATATAATAAAGTAAGGAGAGACCCTTCCAATGATAAAGTGTTATTAAGATGAAAGTGAAGTTGCTCAGTCCTGTCCGACTCTCTGTGACCCCATGGACTGTAGCCTACCACGCTCCTGCATCCATGAGATTCTCCAGGCAGGAATACTGGAGTGGGTTGCCATTTCCTTCTCCAGAGGATCTTCCCGACCCAGGGATTGAACCCAGGTCTCCCGCGTTGTAGGCAGATGCTTGACCATCTGCCCACCCGGGAAGATATTAAAAGTTGGTTATTATATGTCAATGAAGTGTAATGCCATAAATCCGTGACACATTATATCTCTGGTTTGAACAGAGCTTAGATAGATAGTTTCCAGTCCCCTCTTGGAGGGTAAGGAGAGAGCCACCTATGAACATAGGCTTCTGCTTGGTCTCAACTGCTGAACTGAATGAAATTCTCCCTGAGGAAGAGTGGCTGGGCTTTTTTACGAGCTGCACTCATGTGACCATGGAGACCAGGCCATGGCTGGAGGGGCTTGGTACTTCTGCCCAGGCCTAGAGGTTGTACAGGGCAGGGGTCTTTTCCCAGCCTGCAGCTTCTTCCCCTCAACATAGAGGTAACACCACCTACCTTTTGGAATGAAAATACTTCTCACTCCAGTCCCAAAGAAAGGCAATGCCAAAAAATGCTCAGACTACCACACAATTGCACTCCTCTCACACGCTAGGAAAGTAATGCTCAAAATTCTCCAAGCCAGGCTTCAGCAATACGGGAACCGTGAACTTCCAGATGTTCAAGCTGGTTTTAGAAAGGGCAGAGGAACCAGAGATCAAATTGCCAACATCCACTGGATCATGGAAAAAGCAAGAGAGTTCCAGAAAAACATCTATTTCTGCTTTGATATGCCAAAGCCTTTGACTGTGTGGATCACAATAAACTGTGGAAAATTCTGAAAGAGATGGGAATACCAGACCACCTGACCTGCCTCTTGAGAAACCTGTATGCAGGTCAGGAAGCAACAGTTAGAACTGGACATAGAACAACAGACTGGTTCCAAATAGGAAAAGGAGTATGTCAAGGCTGTATATTGTCACCCTGCTTATTTAACTTCTATGCAGAGTACATCACGAGAAACACTAGGCTGGAGGAAGCACAAGCTGAACTCAAGATTGCTGGGAGAAATATCAATAACCTCAGATATGCAGATGACACCACCCTTGAGGCAGAAAGTGAAGAAGAATTAAAGAGCCTTTTGATGAAAGTGAAAGAGGAGAGTGAAAAAGTTGGCTTACAGCTCAACATTCAGAAAACAAAGATCATGGCATCTGGTCCCATCACTTCATGGCAAATAGATGGGGAAACAGTGGAAACAGTGGCTGACTTTATTTTGGGGGGGGGGCTAGAAAATCACTGCAGATGGTGATTGTAGACATGAAATTAAGAGATGCTTACTCCTTGGAAGGAAAGTTATGACCAACTCAGACAGCATATTAAAAAGCAGAGACATTACTTTGCCAACAAAGGTCCATTTAATCAAGGCTATGGTTTTTCCCAGTGGTCATGTATGGATGTGAGAGTTGGACTATAAGGAAAGCTGAGCGCGGAAGAATTAATGCTTTTGAACTGTGGTGTTGGAGAAGACTCTTGCGAGTCCCTTAAACTGCAAGGAGATCCAACCAGTCCATTCTAAAGGAAATAAGCCCTGAATATTCATGGGAAGGACTGATGCTGAAGCTGAAACTCCAATACTTTGGCCACCTGAACTGACACATTTGAAAAGACCGTGATGTTGGGAAAGACTGAAGGCAGGAGAAGGGGATGAAAGCGGGTAGGATGGTTGGATGGCATCACCGACTCAATAGACATGAGTTTGGGTAAACTCCCGGAGTTGGTGATGGACAGGAAGGCCTGGCATCCTGCGGTTTATTCGGTCGCAAACAGCCTGACACAACTGAGCGACTGTAGTGAACTGAACCACCTACCTGGATTTGGCTGAAAGAATTAAATGCCATGATGGCTGTAAAAAGCTTAAGTACAGTGTGCAGCACAAAGTCAGGGCTAAGTCAAGTTTAGGGGGAGATCAGTGGCCTGCAGGGTGGCAGATTCGACAACCGAATCAAGGAACCTCTGGGAACGGATTAGGGGCCAGTGCGTGTGTGTGTATCCGACTCAGTGCGACCGACTCAGTCGTGTCCGACTCTGTACGACCCCGTGGACTGTAGCCTGCCAGGCTCCTCTGTCCATGGGACACTCCAGGCAAGAGTACTGGAGTGGGTAGGAGGCTGGATTTAGCAAGTTCATAATGCAGGTGGTTCCGCGTCTCACGGATGCATCCTGTGGGCGGCCGCCGAAGCTCGGCGGCGCTGACCCTGGGATGCCTGTTGCCCGCCAGTACCTGCGGGCTGGGGCCACCGGGGGCCGCCCCCGCCCCGCAGACCCCACCCCACCCCAGGGAGCCACTGCGAGGCTCTCCGGGCACAGTCTTCTCCGGCTCGGGTCCGCGCGCAGACCGCCCTGGGGGAGCGGAAGGGGGCGCGCGCATCCGGGACCCGTGTTCCAGGCTGACCCGCGCTCCCCAGCGGCCTGTCGGCGCCGCCGGGAATCCGCGCGCGCCGGGCTCCTGGGGCTGAAAGCCAGGCGCTAAGAAAGCAGGAGGCGCTGACCTCTCTCACCCGGCTTCCTCCCGGCCTCCCTGCGGCCCGCGCCGCGCCCCTAGAGCACACAGCCTCAGCCGCGCGGCCCGGCCGCAGGTCCCTCGGAGTCCCCTCTCCTGTTCCGAGGAGCCAGGAGGCGCTGGGCGCCGCTCCCTGCAGGGATCGGGTTGCCACGGCAACACGCCAGCCGCAGCATCCCTCGCGGATCGCCTCTCCAGAAGCCGGAGGCAGAGGCCTGGCAAGACGGAGAGGAGCGAAGCGTGCAGGAGGTCGGCTCGGGGCACCCCTGGCTGTAAGTTTGCCGCCCCGGGCCCGAGTGCACCCCACTCCCTCCCCCAGGGGAGATGTGATCAGGACACAGCAAGAAGGCAGCCATCAGAAACCAAAGTTTTTGATATATTGGATTTGGGACTCCTACCCTCTAGAATTGTGAGAAAATCCATTTTTTATTTAAGCCAAGCAATCTGTGGCGTTAAGAATTTTCTTCTGTCATCCCTCACAAACATAATGGTGTAATAGCTGTATGAGATCTCCCTCTAGTGGCCACATTGTGTAATGCTATGACATTCAAACAATTTTTCCTGAGCGTTTATTATTCATGGCTGCTGCTGCTGCTGCTGCTAAGTCATTTCAGTCGTGTCCGACTCTATGTGACCCCAGAGACGGCAGCCCACCAGGCTCCCCTGTCCCTGGGATTCTCCAGGCAAGAACGCTGGAGTGGGTTGCCATTTCCTTCTCCAATGCATAAAAGTGAAAAGTGAAAGTGAAGTCGCTCAGTCGTGTCATTATTCATGGCAAGCTACACATATTTGATCGCTGTGTCAATTCCTTATTCATTTTACTTTAGTGTTTCCTGCAGCAGGTAGTAAATTGGCATCACAGTCCAGAGAGATACTCAGTGCCTAAATAGACCAAGAGGGGAAACTGGGCTCTCTCAGAACCTGGCAAAACCGTAGCCACCTAAAATAATTAATCACCACTAAGGCAATGGCACCCCACTCCGGTACTCTTGCCTGGAAAATCCCATGGACGGAGGAGCCTGGTAGGCTGCAGTCTATGGGGTCGCTAAGAGTCGGCCACGACTGAGCGACTTCATTTTGACTTTTCACTTTCATGCATTGGAGAAGGAAATGGCAACCCACTCCAGTATTCTTGCCTAGAGAATCCCAGGGATGGGGGAGCCTGGTGGGCTGCCGTCTACGGAGTCACACAGAGTCGGACATGACTGAGCGACTAAGCAGTAGCAGCATAGTGTTATTAGCACCTTGATATGTAACTCAGAGGGAGAAGGCAATGGCACCCCACTCCAGTACTCTTGCCTGGAAAATCCTATGGATGGAGAAGCGTGGTAGGCTGCAGTCCATGGGGTAGCTAAGAGTCGGACACCACTGAGAGACTTCACCTTCACTTTTCACTTTCATGCATTGGAGAAGGAAATGGCAACCCACTCCAGTATTCTTGCCTGGAGAATCCCAGGGATGGGGGAGCCTGGTGGGCTGCCGTCTCTGGGGTCGCACAGAGTTGGACATGACTGAAGCCACTTAGCAGCAGCAGCAGCATGTAACTCAGATACATATATAATGGTTGACATAGAATATTCATGGTAAAAGGTAATATAAATTGTAACTTTCAAGGACATGAACAAGGAAGACAAATAGAAATTATAAAATAAAGTGGCAGAAATAAAAATTTTAAATATGTGTAGTGATTCCTTTGCAACTTCCTTTGAGCCCATAACTATTTCAAAATAAAAATTTAAAAATACCAGTGATCACAACAAATGGAAATGGATCCAGGCTCTCCAGCTAAAAGATAAAAGTATCAATTTAGACTTTTTTTAAAAAGGAAAAAGAAAACATACCTCAAACATACAGCATGGTTGAAAGAAAAGCAGTAGAAAAAGAGAAACTAGACAAATGCAAACCAAAGAAAATCAGCTATTGCTCTGTTCCTTTGGGCCATGGAGAATTTAGGGGACAAATATCACTACAGATAAAGAGGACTGAAACTTAAGGGTAAAAGCTAGATTCACCGAGAAGGTATAACAATTCAAATTTGGTATGTCTTTAAGAACAAAGCCTTAAAATATATAAAGGAAAATCTGACAGAACTACAAGGAGAAACTGACAAATCAACCCCTGAAGTGGCGATGATTTTGCACGGCAGACACACATTGTAGACACTGTGTTTCTGCTAGGTTATTCCTGCTTTATCTGATGAAATTTCAACCACCTACATTTCATAGTGCTCCACAGAAGATAGGGTGGGCTTCAGGTGCTCCCTTATTGACAAATTAAGAGCTAGTGCACTAGACAGAAAGAGAAAGATGAATACCATATAGTATCATTTATATGTGGGATCTAAAATAAGACGCAGATGACCTTACCTACAAAATGGAAATAGACTCACAGAGAAACAGACTTGCAGTTGCCAAGGAGGGGAAAAGAGGGGAGTGATGGGTTGGGAGTCTGAGGCTGGAATATGCAACCCACTCTATTTTGCCTGGAGAATCCCCATGGACAGAGGAACCTGGCAGGCTCCAGTGCACGGAGTCACAAAGAATCAGACACAACTGAGCGACTAAGTGGGCACACACACATATTACATATGGAATGGATAAACAACAGTGTGTTACTGTATAGCACAGGGACCTATGTTCAATACCCTGTGATAAACCATAGTGGAAAAGAATATATAAAGAACGTTAAAAAGAAGATGTATTCTTATATATACATATATGTGTGTGTGATTCATATATATAAATCACTTTGTTGTATAGCAGAAATTAACATTGTAAATCAATTATACTTCAATAAAAATAAATAAATAAAATGTCACACAGGTTTATTGTAAAAAAATAAATAAAAGAACTAGTGGATTAGAAACTTAAGTGTGCTATTTCCCTATTCATTTAACAACGATTTATCCAACAATTATTATGTTTAACACATCATGGAGCTTATATGTTAAAAAGAGTCAGTTACTGCACTTATTTAGTTTAGCCATATAATGAAAATGCTTCCCTGGTGGCTCAGTGGAGAAGAATCTGCTTGCCAATGCAGGAGATTTGGGTTCGATCCCTGGGTCGGGAAGATCCCCTGGAGACAGAAATGGTAACCTACTCCAGTATTCTTGCTGGAAAATCCCATGGACAGAGAGAAGCCTGGTGGGTGTCAGAAGAGTCAGATACGAGTTAGAGACTAAACAACAACAAGAACAAGGAAGGCATAAGCTGCAGTTTTGCAGAGTTTTATAGCGTAAACCGCCCTGAAGGCCCTCCCTTCCCCAACTAAGTCTTCTGCATCTCCTCCTTAAAGAAATCTGTTTGATGGGATGAACCTCAGTGGTTTCCAAAATCATGATATGCCCTTAGTATATTGTTTTTTAAAACTAAGAAAATACTATTGTAAGTATAAAAGTTGCCCCACAAACTCAGCGGACTCCATTCTGCCGAGTGGTGGAAGAAGTTTGGGTTCCCGTTTATTTCTCCACCGCCTTTGGATGGATTCCATCTACATTCCAGGGATGTCTGACGGTAGCGCCAACGCTGGGGAGGAAGGGCGTGTGGCCTGGATCTCCCGGCGCTGGCCCCAGCTGCCAGACCCTTCCTTATTCCCTTCTGATCTCCTGTCATTGCCCCTGAAGGTCACGCCCGACACTCGCCTCATTTTCAGCCCCGGGGCCCTTCGGGTCTGGCTCGGCCTCAGCTGACTTTGGTGTCCTTGGTTACAGAATGTTCTGGGGTTGCTCCCACACCACGCGGGGGCAGGAGAAACACGCTGGGGTTTTCTAGAGTCCTTCACGCACGCAGGCTAACCTGCAGGGGCCTGGAATGTGTTCTCCTGTTCCGTTTCATGCTGAATGAACTCTGCAAGGCTGTCTCTGATCTGTGTCCTAAAATTCCACCCAGGCGCGTCTCCCTGGCTGCTCGCTGCCTCCCTGGACTGGGAAGTGTACAGGGCCCAATCTTCTCAAGACCCAAATGAACATCTCACTCCTTGCGTTCTCTCTAGCACCTCCTTTCTCCCCAGGTTCCGGAACTTGATATAATTTTTGGAAAGGTGTGGGATTGGCAGGAAGTTCTGCTTTCCCTCGGGTACTCTACCAAATCTCCTGTGTAGATGCGATTTCTTTCTCTTCCTTGGGAAATCTGAATGTTAACAATGGACTCCTTATTTTCTTTGTTTTCTGAATGTTTTCTTTTTTGGAGGTAACGACAGAATGTCTTGCTGACTGAAAAAGGAAAGAGCGGGTAAAAGCAAGTATATGGAGAAAATGACATCCTATATTAAAATAGCAACATATTGCTATTCAATAGTACAGATGAACAAAAAAGGTCTCTTGGATAACATCTATTAAACACTGATTTAAGTAATAACAGAAATAAAGCAAGTGTTATAAAAAAAAAATCCTAGGATAAGGAAACGCTAAATACTGGGGAAACCAGCTCAAAATGTACTTAGAAAACCATCAAGTCAACTCCAGGTGAGTAGTGGCTTTATTCATAGAAGCCACAATTCGGTGAAACCAGAAGTCAGTGAAAAATGAAGTGTGGATGATTATGGTTGGAAGACACTATTACACAATCATAGAAATAAGTTTAACTGTACTACAGAAGACTGAAAATGCTTACTGGGGTCATGGATAAAGTAAAGGAGGGGTACTACGATTGGGTAGGTGAGAAGAAATTATGGATCTCTTTAGCAAGGGGATACCCACCCCTGCTTGTGGGAGACAGGCTGCTGGGGCTAAAAGCATGCAGGTTCTCTGCCTTCAGCAACTGCTGAGCCACCTTCTCCAGGGTGGAGGGCCTTCTGGAGAAGAAATCCCTCTAAACATCTTTTTTTTCATGATTCAGGGGCTCCTCTGCCTCCAAAATCACCTCCTTTAAGTAACAGTGCCTGGTACTTCCCTGGTGATCCAGTGGTTAAGACTCTGCCTGCCAATGCAGGGGACGCTAGGTCACTCCTTGGTCTGGGAGGATTCCACATGCCTCAGAGCAACTAAGAATGTAAGCCACAGTTACTGAGCCCGGGTGCTGCAACTACTGAAGCTTGCACGCCTAGGGCCCGTGCTTTGTGCAACAAGAGAAGCAATCACAATGAGAAGCCAGTGCGCTGCCAGCGTAGCCGTCACTCGCTGCAACTAGAGAAAGCCCATGCGCAACAGTGAAGACCTAGTACAGCCAAAACAAGTAAATAAATAATTGTTTTCGAGTTAGAATGGATTAGGAAAACAATAACAATGCCTAATATCTTTTTAAACAAAACTTTTGTGTCATAAGCATTCCTAAAATGTTAAGAACACAAGTCTGATTGGGGTAGCACATGAAAGTCATTCACTCAGAAGTCCTACTTGGATCTTGTCCCATGATGTTGGAACAGCCTTGCAGGCAGCACATGTATATTTGTGTCTGCCAAGTGAGCTTCTTCAGGGCAACAATCTTACCTTTCTGTATAAGAAACAATCTTACCTTTTTGTATCACCAGTGCTCAACAGTATTTGGTGTCTAGACTAGGCATGCAAAAATGCTTGTAGAAAGATGAAAAGGAAGTGAATTTGAATGAATGATGTGTGAACGGTTCCGGTAATTTCTATTTTGATGGATGAAGGTAGGAGGAGAGTAGATACCCAAGGGAGTTTATCATTAAAGGGTTAAAAGTTTCTACAATGAACCAATGGGTTAAAAAAAGGGCACATTTTGTAGTTGCATAATTTTCTTGGCAGGAGCTAACTAGGAACTGGTAGTTGGAGTGTTTTGCATGAATACACATGATTTCTGAAGGCATGTGATGTGTGTGTGCACTTCATTAAGGGCTTGACTATTAAGATTCTTATAAAGAGTTTGTTAATTAAGGTATTGTTCTGATTAATGGAGCTACCCTAAGTGAGACTGGTAGAGAAATGTTGTATTTGTTCTGTTTGATCTTTTTGAAACAATGCATCAATGTATGGCTATGAAAGTCTACTAAAAACTTTTGATTGAAATTCAGCAATTCATGTATAGTAAACCCACTATTACTATTTATTCCCGTCGTAAACTTCAGCCCTAAGCAAAGAGGAATGAATTCTGAAAATTTATTTTTTCGACCATAAAAGACCATACATGAATTGCTGAATTTCAATCAAAAGTATTTAGCTGACTACACACAGGCAATTCGTTAGCCTCATTGTCAGCAAGTCCTTAAGTGTTTTTGTTTCTAGTGTCCTTTTCCTCTTTAGTAGCTCCCAGACTCTAGCTCCAATTTGGTAGAAAGAAAACACTAATTCTTTCAAAGCTGCCACTGGGACTTCCCTGGTAGTCAGTAGTTAGGACTCCAGTGCTTCCAAAGCGGGGGCACTTAGGTTCGATCCTTGGTGAGGGAACTAAGATCCCATGTGCTGTGTGGTGCAGCCAGAAAATTAAAAATATATATATTATATATTTCTATTATATATTGTATTTTATATTATATATAATATATAAATATTATATACAAAATACATATGTGTGTGTGTATAAGCTGCCATTAAAATCCAAAAGACTCTCTCAATACCCTACTCTCTTTTCTATGTAACCCTCCCCTCACCCCACCCAAATCTCCAGGACACCACGCCACATTTAAAGGCAGACTTTTCTCTCTTATCTCAGACGCTGTGTCCATTCTCAGGCTGGCAGAAAGCCACCACGTACTGGGATTGGCGGGCAGACACATGGTTCTGCTGAGCACCATTCTCTCCCCTGCCTGTGTAAAGTGATACCCAGACCCTGTGACCGCAGACAGCTCATGCTCCTGGGGGCATCTGAGGCCTCTCTTTTCTGAGAAAGTCCGCGGAGGGAAAGGACAGTGTATGGATTTTCATGGAAAAACCCCTGTCAAGGATTCCAGCTACAGCTCCCCTGAGGTGACAGGAGAATCGGACAGAAGCCAAGGAGAAATATGGTATCTCCCACTTAGAAAATACGAAAAATTCTGATTGGTAAAATGAAGTGTAATAAAGATAATAAAACTTCTTGAATCAATATGCTAATTTAATGTAAATGTCTGTTATGTTTAAATAATTGAACACCTTGACAGTAAAAAATAAATCCAGGCATACAGGCAGATAAAACTTTTTGTGTTTTAAGTTGTGGAATCACCTGTTAAGTTGTTCTTCATAGGCTGGTGTTGTTCTTAATAGACTAAAAAAACAGTTGTTTTTAAAGACTGATGATCAAATAAATAAGTGACTGGTGATTTCCTAAATTAAAGCTATTATAAGCACTCATACAACAAACTAGAATTAGTAATATAAGACAAATAATGGGGAGGAGAAAATACCTACTTGAAAATCAGTGTTGGGTTACCCAAGAATGGTATGGAGAAAAATGAAGTTGGATTATACCACTTTATAATATGTAATGTAACATTATATTTTTAAAAAATGACTACCAAAAGAAGTAGAAGATAGACTAATTATGATTTGGGGCAAACAGACTAGTCTATCTACAAAAGAGATACATTTACACCAGAACAGAAAGTATATCATCATATTCTGGATCTGCTCCTATTTAAATAAATAACATGATTAAAACAATGCAAGAAAATAAATATTTTAAAAAATGAAAATGCTCAAAACATATTTATTGTCCCAAATCTATAAAGAATAGTTGTAAGTATAAATACTCTGCTTTCATGCCATAAGTAGTCAAGGAAGATTAAGATTTTAAACAAAAGATAAATGCTGGCAAACTAAGTTGAATCATGTGGAATATGTATAGGTTCATAGTAATTAAAGAGGTGCAAATTAGAACTCATAAAATGTTACAAATAGCAAAAAGATCTCTTTCTTTTTTTAAGTCATTGTTGGTGGAGGATCTGTGGGAAATGAGCCTGTTTACATAGCTGGTGGACTCCACATTTCGCCTTCCTCTTTTTATAAATTGAATTATAGGGAGGCCTGGCATGCTGCAGCCCATGGAGTCATAGTCAGACACAACTGGGTGACTGAGCAGCAATGTACTTGATGTACAACATTGCATAAGTTTCATATGCATAACATAGTGATTCATAGTTTTTAAAGGTTATAGTCCATTTACAGTCACTATAAAATATTGGCTATGTTCCCCATGTTGTACCATATTTTGTAGCTTACCCCTTACCCCTCTCTTGCCCCGCCTCCCTTCCCTCTCCCCACTGGTAACCATTAATTTGTTCTCTGTATCTGTGAGCTTGTTTCTTTTGTGCTACATTCACTAGTTTGCTGTAACTTTTAGATTATACATAAAAGTCATATTGTACAGTTTTTCTGAAGAGCAATTGGTCAATCTGTAGCAGGAGCTAAAAAAAAATGTTTAAAATGTTCGGTCTATTAATTTCATCTTGGGGATACATGATAAGCAAAAAATTGAAGGGGAAAATAAAATCTGTGCAGAAGTATCTGTATAGCAGCATTACTTTTCATAATAAAAACAAGAAACATCTCTAATGCATAGTTAAAAGAAAAATGGTTTAGACAACTGCTCTGTATCAACAGAAGGTAATTAAGTACACTATTTAATTAAAATGACTAATATGTGGATTATGTTGATCCATGGAAATCTCTATGTGAAGCTGTGATAAATCTGAACAAGTAACAAATATGTCCTTGGCTCAACTTATTTCAGCCATAGACGTATTTGGGGGTTCTTGGGGACTGAGCCATATTGAATCCACAGAGACAAACTTAGTTCCTGGTACTCAGGAAGTGCTCAAGTATTTGTTGAACAGATGCATAAATGACTTTTCTGTTTATGCTGAATTCTTGACCTTCTTCCTGACCTTGGTGAATGTGCACTCTCATACAGTTCACCTGGGTTTCTGAACTCTAGCCTGCTCCATCCTCAAATAAATGTGTACCCTTTATGGTGCTGGCATCCAGCTAAGTGACCTCTGCTCTACTGAAGCCTCCAAACCCAGGATGACACATGGCTGCTGCTCACTCAGTGCCTAGCATGATGTCTGTCTGCACCAAGCTCATGAAAAAAAATGAATAAACTTTGTCCAGTGTACAAAGGAACATTAACAAACATGGCAAGAGATTGAACAGTGAAGAGAGTTTAGATCAATCATTCTAGGGGAAGGAACAGCTGTATTTGAAAAGTTGTATGATTCTATGAACTGTCAAAAAATAAGGAAAATCAAAGTTCACACTAATTTATTTTCTTAAATACAAAAACTAATTGCAATCAGTTCCTAGAACTAGATAGACTATATCTCCCCAAAGCCAGGTGTCTATTAAAAAAGAGGCAAAAGCAGTCAAGCATTCGACCTTCTCTTACTTAACATTCCCCAGTCATCCGGCTACTCTGATGGGAAGGGTAACAGCATTGACTCTCAAGAAGCTGCCAGCTGCCTGCGAACATTCTGCCCAGAATATTTGCTGAGATTCTATTGAGAGCAGAGTGGAACATTAAACCCCTTAGGGATGAAAAAAAAGAGAGAGAGACCTATAAGGTCCTCGTTATTTGAGTTAGCAGGGGCTGTGACAGGCAGATCCAATAGACAAACGACACACACACATACTAAATACTTGCTAAATAAGTGTTGACCTAGTGGCCCCCGTACCACTCGGCCTGTCCTGGTGGCGCTGAGGGCCTGTCCTGGTGGCGCTGAGTGCCGGGCACAGAAACACTTGCTCGCGGAATGAATGATTGACCGATTTGAATGGACAGAAGAGGGGATTCAGCAGGTTGCCACATTAGATGAAGCAATCACAGCATCAAGTGACGTTAGTGTATTTATTCTGGCGGATCTTAATTTATTTGTGAGCGCACACGACTCTTTAAGGGCCCGCATACATGCAGGGAGCTCTGGGGAGGAACACAGTAACAAAGAAGAAGAAAAGAGCCTTCCACGCCTCGGCCGGGGGCGGGTCGCGTGCAGACCCGGGGTTAAGGCGAGCGGGGCTGGAGGCCGCGGGTCCCGTGTCCGCGTCCAGGTCGGCCTAGGCCTCCTGTGCTATAAATACAGCGGCCCACATGCTGCAGAGACACGGTGTTCCTTGCACTCGCGGGACAGATAACATGAATTTGCCCTTTAAACGTCCCAAGTACAGGCACAGCCCCTAGCCCACCCCTGCCTCCCGGAAGCGCCTTCGCCCCCGTTGCCCTCTGCAGAAGAGGGGGCGGGCCAGGAGGCGGGGCTCCGAGCACCCGCCCAGCCAATGAAAGGGGCGAGCGGGGCCCTGGGGCTCCGCCTCCTCTCGCGATAGCCTGGGCGGGGTATATAAAGCGGGCGGCGGGGTGAGGTGAGCGGCCCCTTCGAGTCGCGCAGGGTCTGGAGCAGGGGAAGCCGGGGCTTCCCGGGCGGAGACAGCGAGAGCGCGTCTCGCGGAGGCGGTGTGCGCCCGGCTGTCACCATGAGCGATCAGGCTCTGAGCTTCCTGAAGGACTTCTTGGCCGGCGGCGTGGCCGCTGCCATCTCCAAGACTGCTGTCGCGCCCATCGAGAGGGTCAAACTGCTGCTGCAGGTGAGGACCTTGCGGGCGCGGCGAGCGGGGAGCGGGCGCGCGGGGCCTCGGCGAGGCGCGGGGCTGCCCCCCAGATCCGCGCTAGGCCCCGGGCCCGGCGCACGGCCTGCACGAAGGGGAAGGTGCCCTCTGCGCAGAGACAGGTCCAGCGTCAGTAGCGGATTCCTGGTGTCGGGTGGCGCCCCGCGTGCGGGTGTCTATATATGGAAACCCACCCCGAGTAGGTTGCAGCCAGCCAGATCCTGCTCCGGGGACAGCGCGGGCACTCAGGCCTCTTGGGTCAGCCTCACCTCTTGATTTTCAGACCCACTTGCACCCTCTTCTCAGCATCCACCTTTTACGATTAACAACATCGAAATAATTACTACTCAAGGTTATTACATGTCCAGTGTGCCGTGCTCTAGCCGACATTATTCTATTATTCATTCATCTTGGTATGACCTCTGTAAGACAGATACTGTTTCCCCCATTTTGCACATAAAGGAACAGGTCTTGAGAGACCAACACTTTTCAAAATAAACTCAGATGGCCTTATTCATCCTTTCCCCAAATCTTTTCCTCCCCAGCCCTGATCTCTGAATGGTTTATTCTCATCATCTCACCGCGCCCCCCCCCCCCACCAAAAGCAAGGACCCCTCCATGAGGAACTGGGCATTCTCAATTTGGGAGTCAAAATGATCAATAACAAGAAAAAACCCCAACAAATGGCCCACAGCAACAAACTCCTCAATAATTGATTATTTGGATATGCCTGGAAAATGTCAGGCTCCAATGCTGAGTGGATCCCTTCTTCTTCTGTTAGAACACCTACTACTCAGAGACTGTGTCTTCAGGGACATTAAAGAGAGACTGAGGAATCCTCACCTCCTCACCTCATATCTGTCAGATCAGAGCAGGTGTCCTTTGGGCCAGGGATCTTTAATTATTTTTGTCTCCCAGTAATAAACCCCTAGTACAGTTCTGGCACCTAGGGAAAATGCAGCAAATCAATGTCTCCCTTTACGTAATCAAATCATCCTTTTCAGTGTATTTTGGAGCAGAACTGTTTCTCTCAAATGCCCTGGTAATTGAGGCAAACTGGGTTTAAGGGACTCTGTCCAAGTAGCTAAGACTTCAGTTTACTCCGTGTTCGATTTCCCCATACTTTTTAAACAAGGAAATCAGGAAGCACAAACCTTCTTGTTCTCCTGCCCTCTTCTCTCGGCCCTCCCTGTCCCCCACCCCCTGCCACCCCGTCTCCCTCCTCCCTGCTGCAGGTCCAGCATGCCAGCAAACAGATCAGTGCCGAGAAGCAGTACAAAGGGATCATTGATTGCGTGGTGAGAATCCCCAAAGAGCAGGGCTTTCTCTCCTTCTGGAGGGGTAACCTGGCCAACGTGATCCGTTACTTCCCCACCCAAGCTCTCAACTTCGCCTTCAAGGACAAGTACAAGCAGATCTTCCTGGGGGGCGTGGACCGGCATAAGCAGTTCTGGCGCTACTTTGCCGGTAACCTGGCCTCAGGTGGGGCAGCTGGGGCCACCTCCCTCTGCTTTGTCTACCCGCTGGACTTCGCTAGGACGAGGCTGGCTGCCGACGTGGGCAAGGGTGCCGCCCAGCGGGAGTTCACTGGTCTGGGCAACTGTATCACCAAGATCTTCAAGTCTGATGGCCTGAGAGGCCTCTACCAGGGTTTCAACGTCTCGGTCCAGGGCATCATTATCTACAGAGCCGCCTACTTCGGAGTCTATGATACGGCCAAGGGTGAGAGAAGGGCGTCAGGGGGCGCAGAGCTGAGGAGGATGTGTGCAGAGAGGATCCTGAGGGGTGTCTAACTCATAAAGGACTTTGTCTTGTTAATCTCACTTTCCCCTAGGCCCTGGGCTAAACTGCGGAGGTGGTGAGGTGGGGATCAATAGCTGGGGGACTCTCCTTGTCCTCTCCTGAACTACCCTGGCCTTGAGTTACTCGGAGAGGGCAAAGGGGGTGCCTGGCTCCTTTTATCAGTTACCGAGTTTAACTTGGAGCCACTTCAACACGGCCTGTGCGCGGGGCACCGCTCGGGCTTTGCGGGTCCAGGGAGGGTTGGCGGCACCAACTTGCATTGGCTGCTTGGTTACTCCTGAGACACCCCTCACGGGGCAGGCTTTTCTGGAAGGGTGGAGCAAGGAGTTGCAGTGCCCTGTTCTCCGTCCCCACCTGCTTTTTGCTCAGCTGCTTGGAGGAGGAATCGCGTCATGGCCATTTGGCTTCTTGGTTCTGCCCACAGGGATGCTGCCTGACCCCAAGAATGTGCACATTATTGTGAGCTGGATGATCGCCCAGACTGTGACGGCGGTCGCGGGGCTGGTGTCCTACCCCTTTGACACCGTCCGCCGTAGGATGATGATGCAGTCTGGCCGGAAAGGGGGTAAGCCCGAGACCCATGAGAATCGTACTTTTCTGCTCAAGGAGAACGCTAGTCAGTGCTCTTTACAGCCTGCATTGAGATAAAAATTTAAGAAAGATGGTGATGAATCCTCCCTAATGTTCTAAACTATTCCTTTAAAGATTTGGTTTGTTTTTATCAAAGAAGTAAGAACACCAAAAATGGGATATTGTTTGGTTCACCTGGTTTGTGAACTTAACTAGGTAGCTAGCGTCATAGAGGCCTTAGGCCTTTTTCCCTTAGAGCCTGGGTGCAGAAATTGAAGTAATCAGCTAGTTTATTTTAAAATGTTTCTTACCTAGTTTTACACGTATTACTGGGGAGAGTGATTTAGCTGGGGGAGAGATGGCCTCCAGCAGTTTGTGGCAATAGGAAGTTTTGGCTTTGACAGGTTGAAACACAAGAAATTGACATTGTAACAGTAAGAAACACCGAGTATAATTAGTTTCATCCGCTTCAACCTACTTCACTTTGACTTTTCACTTTCATGCATTGGAGAAGGAAATGGCAACCCACTTCAGTATTCTTGCCTGGAGAATCCCAGGGATGGGGGAGCCTGGTGGGCTGCCGTCTATGGGGTCGCACAGAGTTGGACACGACTGAAGCGACTTAGCAGCAGCAGCTTCAACCTAATAATTGTATCTCTTGCTTTGTAAGAGTATAATCTGAGATTGGATCTCAGTTTTCTCATCAATAATAAACAGGACCCCGCCCCCAGCTTAATACTTCTGCTCCCCACTGCTCCCTTCGTGTTTCTCTGTTTGACTTATGTGAATTAGCTGGTTCATTGCCCCAGTTCTTCACTTGATCTTGAGTTGAACTAGGAATCTAGAGACCCTACCCAGCGGTTATGCGAGGGGAGGGGCTGTCCCATTGAATGTGCTTAGAGCTGGGCAGAAGACTCGAAGTGACCTTTTGTAACACTAAAAACAAACTGTGCAGGTGTCTTTCAGAGGCAAAGTCTCTTTCCTCCGGAATTATGCAGCCCTCACCAATGATGTTTGTTTCCACAGCGGATATCATGTACACGGGCACAGTGGACTGCTGGCGGAAGATTGCCAAAGACGAAGGACCCAAGGCTTTCTTCAAAGGCGCCTGGTCCAACGTGTTGAGAGGCATGGGCGGTGCTTTTGTATTGGTATTGTATGATGAGATAAAAAAGTTTGTCTAATGTGATTAAAACTCGATTTCATTGGTTCCAGATCCATTGTGTGGTTTAATAGACTCTTCCTAAGGGGAAGTAAAAAGATCTGGGATGAAACCAGATTGAAAGGAATACCTCAGAGGGTTTGGGAAAAAAGCTTGAGTATTCATTAAACCACAAATGTATTTTGTATTTATTTTACATTTAAATTTCCACAGCCAATAGAAAATAACTTATCATACTTATATAATTAACTGAAGAACTGATCATGAATAACTCAATGTGAAATGTCAATAAAGACCACTTAATGCATGTTCTCTCTTTTACTGAATTCTTATTAACTGCCAAATGGATTAAAATCATAAGACCATAAATCTTATTTTCTAGCATGACTCATTTATATAACTCAGTGGACAAGCTTCTAAATATCAGATATTACACTGTGTTATCATGTGAACACCTAGAGTACTTCAGAGTTACAGTTTTCAAACTGAAATAGGTTATGTTCTTTCTCTTCACCTTACACCATACTGCTGTAGCCTCGTAGTGGTAACATGGATTGTGGCTTCCATAATCTCAGCGTATTTTATGCACTTTTCACACAGTCTTCAGGGATTCTGAGATTCCACTAAAAGCTTTAAATCACAGTTTCAGGAGCTCTGCATGGTTAGGAAGGGCCATCAGTGCCTTTAGAGAACTGTGATACTTGGAATTTTATGACAGGTGGACAGTAGTCATTGAAATCAGTTAGAAAGCTAGCACTGAAATCCTGTTGGATCCTGGAAGATACAAAAAGGCAGAAGCCCTTTGGGGAAAAAAAAGCTTAGGTGGGGTTAGGAGAGAGGCAGGACTTGGCATTGTTAAATAGTGTAACATTTAATATCAATACAATGAATCTTGGCTGAGGAGAACTAGAAGCCAGAGGGAACTGGGGGGAAGGACAGAAGATAGGCCTTGAAAGAAAATAACTAGACTTAGATACATGGGTATAGAAAGTCTCTGCCAGCACTTCTTTGCCGCAACAATTTATCAAGACCTGGAGGAAAAGTCAGTTTGGGACTTGACTCTGGTAAGTCTGTGAGCAAGAGGAAAACAAGGACAATTCCACATTGGAAAGAAAGCGTTTTGGGTCCAGAAGACCACACGGTTCATAGGGTCCTTGCTTGCTGGGGGTGGCCTGCGGACACAAGCCCCTACATGCAGGGTGAAGCCTGGAGGGCAGGCACGTGTCTTCGAGGTCCTGACAGGTGGCTGAGGGGTGCCTCTGCACACTCTGTTCTTGACCTGCCTCCTCCCCAAGCTCTCCCACCTTCTCACTCCTGCCTCCCCGATTTAAAAAAAAAAAAAAATTGGCTGCCTTGTTCTACTCCAGTAGCTAAGGTCTGAGTTTTGCCACATCCAAGGTTACATCCATCTTAATCTAGCAGTTGTCTCTGCCAACAGAAAAGGCCAACAGAAAGCCTCTCAAGCCCATCTCAAAGCCAGGTCACAAGTAGGGTCATTAGGGGCCTTTGGATACGTGTCTCATTGGCTTCCTATCCTAAAGGTGATCTGAAAAGTCCAAGCTCTGCTGCTGATGGAGAGAAAAGAGGGCAGGCTAGTAGGACAAATGCTTCTGTGGAGTGGCTCTCCAGAGAAGGCCCGCCCTAAGTTAGCGCAGGGGGAGGAAGGGTAGGGGGGTTGGGGAGGATATGGAAGCAGGTGGGCAGTGCGAGCAGTGGAGGACCCCTCGGCCCTCTCTGGCAGGAACAGGAAGTGGAGAAGAGGATTCAACATTTACTCAATGGTGTGATTATCTCCCTTCTGCGTGTGACCCACAAGTCAGCCTCCCTGCTTCCTGCGAGTGTTAACCTCCGTGGCCTCAGGAATGTATGTATAAGGAGCCTGTGCAGTCAGCCTTCACCCCAGCTCCTTAACGACCTGGAGTCCCCAGGCCCCTCAACCCTGGACAGGCAGCACCTCCTTGAACTGCCCTGTCTTTTCAATCCCCTCACTGAGGGTCCATTCTCCCAGGAGGTGTGTGAAAGTTGTGGAGATGCAGCTGGAAGGCTGAGAATTGGAGCGTGATTCTGAGAGTGTCTTGGGGGTGGGGAGGGAAGGGTCACACCTCTGGGTGGCCTCCCGAAGCAGGAAGAGGGAACCAGGGACAGGGCAGCCCCTGCAGTCCTGGAGGCCGGCTTTCAGCTATCTCATTCCTTTAGCTGGATATGGGAGACTGGAGATTGTGAGCACCCCTGCTGCCTGCTGTCAAAAGCAAAAGTAAATCTCTGGAAGAAAATACCACCTAGAGCAGGAGTCAACAAACTTTTTCTCTGAAGGGCAATGTAGTAAATAGTTCAGGCTGTGTCGACCAGATGGTCTTTGATAGGGCAGCTCTGCCCTACTGCAACAGCACCCTGGACTAGACACGAATCCAGGGTGGCTGGTCTGCAAAACTTCATGTACAGACACTGAATTGTGCACTTCTTAGAGTACTGACATGTCACAAAATATTCTTTTGATTTTAAAAAATACTTAAAAAGGTAAAGGCCACAAAAATGGGCTCTGGGCTGCTGAATATGGCCAACAGGCTGTAACTCTGTACCCCGATCTAGGGCTTCAAATTTTTCCTATAATTTTTCATATAAACATAACCAAAACCACAAATATAACTCTAAAACAGCCTATAAAAATACATTCTAAAGAGCCACAGAGTAAAACGTGAAAATCAGAAGAGATATTCAAAAATGTTTTGAACTTGATAAAAATGGGGTCTTCCCTGGTGGTTCAGTGGTAAAGAATCTGCCTGGCATTGCAGAAGACTCAGGTTCGATTGCTGGGTTGGGAAGATTCCTTGGAGGAGGAAATGGCAACCCAATCCTGTAGTATTCTTGCCTGGGAAATCCCATGGACAGCGAGGAGCCTGGCAGGCTACACTCCTTGGGATTGCAGAAGTCAGACATGACTTAATCACTAAACAACAAAACAACAAAAATACCATGTTATCAAAACTTGTGGGAAACAGCTAAAGTTATGCTCAGAAGAAACTTACAGCCTTTGATGCATTTATTAGAAAAGACAACAGCAACATTAGAAAAGAAGGGCTGAAAATCAGTGAACTATACGTCCATTCCAAGTTTTAAAAAATGACAGCAAATTAAGCCCAAAGAATAAAGCTGGAACTAAACAACTTAGATAACAGAATTAGTGAAAAAGAGACACCCAACAATGCTAGGTGAATTGCATATCTAAGTGTGAAAGGTAACATTTCCAGAAGGTAATAAAACAGCATTTTTTCAAGTCCTCAGGTAAATGAAAATTTATAAAATCCAACATTTAAAAAAGTACTAATCATGCAAGAAAAGACCGACAAATCGGATTCTGAAATAGAGACACAGAACATTAAGACTGTATTATGGTGGTTCCAGAAATATCTCTAAGTGGATTAAAACAGTCAGCAGAATTTTAAAACCAAGTACAAATTTCTGCTATAATGTAGTCTCATTTGCTAGAGCTCAAATATACTACCAGCAGGAACTACTCAGTAATTTACTCCAGTGGCACTATTGTTATTTAACCCTTATCAAAAAAATTCATAATGGTTTAGCAGCAAGTTTTAAAGAGAGTATTTCTTATCATTCATAATACACACTATACATACGGAATCTTGATGTGAACTTTAAAAAAACAGTCCTTCAAGCTATAAGAGTGTCTATTGTATTCAAGCTATAAAAGAATGATTTCCTAAAGGAAATCAATCCTGTATATTCATTGGAAGGACTGTTGCTGAAGCTCCAATACTTTGGCCACCTGATACAAAGAGCCCACTCGCTGGAAAAGACCCTGATGCTTGCAAAGACTGAAGGCAAAAGGAAAGGGGGGCAGCAGAGGATGAGATGGGTAGCTAGCACCATAAACCAATGGGACATAAATTTGAGCAAACTCCAGGAGACAGTGCAGGACGGGCGGGCCCGGTGTGCTGCCATCCATGGGGTCACCAAGGGTTGGACATGACTTACTGACAACAACACTGTAGCAACATAACAATTATGATGTGGTTTAAAGAGATGATCAAGAATGTAATTTTAAGCATTTTCCCACATAAATATCATACTTCCAAAGATATAAATAATTTAATATCCTCTTTCCAATTTCATTCTCACTACTTCTTAGTCATGGAGGCATGTAAAAGTTATTATTCTAATTTTTACAATGGGAACAAGAAGATAGTGCATTTGAGAGACAGACATAGGACCAAAACTCAGTTATCTTTGACTCTTTTCTTCACTGTGCCAAGGATGAGTTCTTCATGCCTAAAAGACACTATAGTAGACTGGGAAATTAAAAAAGAATGTTGATTTTTAAGTTTTTTACTATCTTTATTCATACAAATAAAGTAGTCAGGAGCATTAAGCACATTTTTTTGGATGGTTTACAATCATGTATATAGGTTCCAACTTTGGCATTTAAGATATTAAACATTTTATGAATTTAATTATTAAAATAATAGAGTAACTTAAACTTGTATCCCCAACTTTACATTGGTCATAATACTTTTCATAGTGTATAGGATTTGAATTTGAAGATGAAAGTACACACACATATCCATCCCAGTGACCTCTTTTTAAAGTTACCTAGATGTCCATTTTGGACATTTGGGTTAATGGGCTGAAAACAACTGCATTACACTACATTTACAAGCAAACGAGAAAACTTTTATTTGGGGTAGTAGCTAAGAAAGCAGCTTTTTATGGAGACTGAAAAAAAAAAGGAAGTAGGGGAAGTATGAGAGTAATTGCTATCCTTAGGAAATAACTTTAATAATTCAAAATTTTTCATAGGATCTTATTAAGAAGGATGCAATACCAGTATAACATTTAACAGACATGAAAGTAACTCTCAATAAGAACCTTGCCTAGTAATTGCTGACCTTGGATGAGTATCATTTCTAGTTGCACGTGTAAATCTTAAAAATATATATCTTAGGTACAAGTGACCCAAATATAAAGCAGTGCTAGACAGTTCACATTTTTTATGTTCTTGAAAATGAAAATAATATGCTTCTGATTTCTTCATAAAAATATCCCTTAAATCGTAACAACTTAAAAGGCATCTTGACTTACATCAGAGAATGTCACATTTTTCAACCCCTATCCCTCTACTTATACTTATCAGTGTAAACTAATCATGACAACCATTGTAAATTTCTCTTTGAAAAGATAAGTATTGTTGTTCTTTCTGACTTTTGCTTCAAGCTGAGTCCCTGTTATCAGTAATACTTAGACGAAACTCCCCTGCCTAATACTAAAAACTGAAGGCATTCATTTAGAATCTAAAATCAAAGTACAGAGAGAAAAAAAATTTTAAGATCAAAGAAAAAAAAAAAGTACAGCTTTTATGTATAAAATTAAAATTGTACCATATGGCATATGACATATGGCAGCAAAGACTATATAAAGTGTATTCAGAGACTAATGCTATTACATAAAAGGATTCTTTTCCCCCCTAACAACTTAAAAACCAACTGAATAAAATTGGCTAACTCACTCACTACTGGGAATATATTCAAATGCTGAATTTTAAAATTTAGCATTATCTTACCTCTCCTTAAAGACAGGTTGTTACACAAACATCAAAAAGTGCAATAAGTTAAAAAACAAAACCTTGATTTAGTACAGCTAAAGTTTATAAAGTAAAGCACTAAGTGATGTAAAAACCTATACACCAGAATATCAAATAACAACAAATGAACATTATAACTCAAGGAAAGCAGCAGAAAAATCTTACGGTCAGGTTGTTTTCCCATGAATTTTTTTAACCCCATTCTCCCCACCCTTCTCAAGCCCTACCTGAAACAAAATCTATCAATACAAACTAAGACCAAGACATTCTGAATTGGTGTTTAGCAAAATGCAGTTTGGCTTACCGCTGAAGGTATTTAAGAAAGGTTAAGTTTGGCATACACACTACAGAGCTTGAGCAACCCAGAAAAACAAAAAACAAATCTTACTGTGTTTACAGATCAAAAATTCACACTAAAAAAAAAAAAAAAGACAGATTTGGCATTTAATATAGAAACTTAGCAATATATTTTAATGCATACAGAAAAGGCCAGTAGTGAAAACAGTGATAACCAGAACGGCAGAAGCAACATGACCAAGATATACTTCGTTGTACAAGAGCCTACAGATTGACAGAAAAAATACTCTGATTTCAAGAGTCAACTATATTACACCCTACTCACACATCACTAATTTCAAAAGGTCTTTGAAAGTGAAACTGGCAAAAATGGTATTTCCAGGATTCAATACAAAAGGCCAAAACAAAACAAAAAAATTGGCTGACATTTATAAAGTAGCCTCAACAAATACGGGATTTTTTCCTCCTTTATCATTCATATTTTTAGTTTTCTTTGTCAGCCTTTAAAAACAGTAGCTGGAGCTTCAAAAGGGCTGAGAACAATGCATTTGTTTCTTACGTTTCCTCTCACTTAAAACAATAAACGCTGAATACAGCAAAACCCATTAACAACACCCCTTAAAATGCTGTCCTGACACAACTTGGGATCTGCTTCTTGGTTCCTCAAGCTGGTGGTGCTCCTTTGCTAATTCAACAAATACTTGCTTTTGCTTATGAGGATCTGGTCCTTGGACAAACTATTCACAATGCAGGAGCGCTAAAGAAACCTAACTTATCAGAATCCTTACCTACTTCCCCTGAAAAACACAAAAGAGGAGCTTCTAAATTGAGCTTTCTAAGACTCACAATTTGAAGTGGTCTGGAATGGTTGATAAAATTTTTAAGATCTAACTCAGTGCACACTTCTATAGAGGTAGTAGGCACCTCTGGTGAATCACAAGGACTGCCCTAGTGCAAGCTTCTGTCTTCTCCTCAAATCTAAATCAGCGCCACCAATGAGAACAAATTTCAAGATCAGTTTCATAATAACTATCTTACAATCAAGGTATAAGTCACACCACCCAAGTTCTGAAGCAAATAGAAAACCAAGTCAGTCAAGAGCTACGCTCACTGTATAAAACTTACAGAAAATGAAAACAAAACAAAAACACATTAAATGAGAACTATATAGCTAACATTTTGGTCCAACGTGCAGGATGCTATCACAACTGCTTCATCAGTCCGACAGCTGAACCAGTTTCTATGTTGAGAAAAGACACAGGTATACTACCATTTCTCTACGAAATATATACATGGCTCATATAAACACCTCCTCGCAGGAAACACTGATTTTTATATTAAACTGTCTTTTTGAAAACCATTTTGCCTCAAATTACAAGTCACTATTTGTACACCTGAAATTGCTTAAACCAGTATTTAGATGTCTACACAGAGAATGACAGCATTATACAAGAGCACTTCAACTAAGAATTGGATGAACAATGTTTAAAGTAAAAAGAGTTTTTTATAACCAAGCTGTACGGACATTTGGGGGCTTAGGTCTTAGCAACAGGCCACCACCAGTTTTGTCAAAATCAGATCGCTCACTCTTACAGCTGAGGCCACTGGTAGCACTGGATGTCCTGGAAGCTCCTTCTGAAAATAGACAAAGAGCAAGAAATTATCTGAACTAACTAAATACATAAATCATCATCTGATACACTTCCTTTCCTAATCTGAAGCCCAGATTAAAATAAAACTGCCTTCTCTATCTCACATGTGTTTTTAATAGTCTAATTCTATTCTCAACCAGGAATGTACTTCAGAATTCCCTGTGGAACTTAAAATAACAAACATAACCAAACTCTATACAAGGACATTTTGATGCAATAGATTTGGGGTGGGAGTAAGTGTTTTTAAAAGCCTCTCAAAGGATTCAAGTGGGAAAAATAAAATCTCTTTGTATAACCATTTATACATTTATTCAACAAATAATTTTGCACATTCAAGGCACGATATTAAGTGTGAGTTATTGGAATAAGATGCTGTCTTAGTCACTAACTCCACCAAGGAAATGATGCGTGGAGGATGAATGAATGGAATTAAACTAGTTATCAGAGTGTTTAAGACTACAAGTGGTTCCAACTTTCTGTTAGGACTAACTTTTACAGACTTTATAGCTTAGAACACATACATAAAGTAACAGCACAGACTTCTGTAGGGAAAGCGGTCTGGCCTTTCTGTGTGTTGTTCACTCCAACACTCAGCGGTCACTCCCACCTGTATTCTCTGGGTGTGTAACGGATCATATCCTGAGCATTAAGAGGGATTGATCTGAGGACTACAGATTGCTAATTCTTGTCTTAGTTACCGGTGAAGAAGCAGCAGCATGCATTAGGGCTGGAAGATACTACTGAAAATTCTTCACCGGCTAAAGAGACTGCTTTGGCAACTTTTAAACAGTCTATCTGTTTATTTCTTCCTTTAATAAACACACTGAATTTAAAAGTTTCTCCTCATTACCTAAGAGACTACTGATATTTTCTGTTGTTTAACCTCCTGGTTTCCTTCCTATGTTGCCATTATACGCTGTAAAAAAATGAAACCTGAAGTTAAGTGAACTAACACAAAACAAGGCATGCCAGTGAAGCAGAGCAGACTGCATCCCAGAAGTCAGCATGTAAAACTCAATCAGAAGAACCTAAGCCATATACTTTTAAAAGGGAAAAGGGTACAAACGTGCAAAACACGTATGCGTGTGCTTACTTAGCGAGCTGTACTGGCTGAGGGTGGACCTCACTCGTCTGGAGACTGGGGATGAGCTGAGATAACCCATGTTGCGGTGATAGTCCATCAGCTGCTCTGAGCGTTTCATGCCAAGTGTTGGCTTCACAGCTTCAAGCCTTTTCAGAAAAGCCTTCATTTAAATAAACAATTTAAAAGCAAACATTAGATAAATTGCAATTGTTTTTTAAAAAGGCAAACACTTTCTAGAGCCTGAAATTCACAAAATAAAGTAGAAAAGACTTCAAATCATGCGGAAAAGACATTTCAATAGTAATGTGGAAAATCTAAAAGTTTCTACCTGTCCCACAGCTAACCAAAACCACTATGATTTTAACAACTAATTGTAGACACAACTCTCTTGCTTGTCAGGTTACAATCTTAGAGAAAAGATGCTGTAAGTTGAAAAACATTAAACCTTATTTTTTCATAGAAATGACATTATGGGAGTAATAATGCTAAGAGCCCAGTGTTCAACCCTAGAAATGACCGTGAACATATGCTTAGAGAGGAACTGACATACATACATTTAAGAGCATGAAATAATGTCATTTCTTTCAGGGAGTAAAGTGAAACTATAAACCATACTATAGGAAACTATAAAGTACCCTCGTTGACCTCTTCTCTTTTCCTTCTGCTAAGATTATTCTTGCAATTTTTCTTAAAAACAGAATTCATATTGTGTCCAAATGAATATATGGAAACATGGTTTAACAAGAACAGTTTCAAATTTTGTTAATTAAAAAAATTATCCCCTTTTGAAGTAACAAAGTTCTAATACAGTTGGGTCTATATGTAGCAAGTACGCCCTCTACAGGAGAGGGCTGTCCTCTTCACCTGTTCTGCACAGCACCACTCCTTTTGCCTGGAGGCTTGCAGCCTCTGGATTGCTAAGGAGCTGATGTTAGGGAACTGGAACAAAACTGCTTTAGTCATCATGCCTGTGAGCCATGTGAACTGGTCTCTATCACTGGAGATGGAGCAAATGAAGGATTATGAATCATGAAAATTACAAAGTAATGGACCCTGGTTGTGCAGTACATTGGACACAAAAGTGGTGTGTGTGTGCACGTGTGCACCCTTGCATGTGTGTTTTGATTATAACAATCCGGCAAACAGGTTAAAAAGTGTATCATCTCACACTGAAGAACGATTTGAGCCAATGCGGCTCTATATAAGGGTTTGGTAGGTGGCTGGTTATACAATGAATACACAAAAGTTGATGGTTTATGAAAATAACCAATCAGAAAACAAAATGAAAAATGTCATGGCAATAACATAAAAAAATATAATTTTAAAGAAAACTAGAAAACCTTACTAAGGTCGAGTGTTAAGAAGGCTTGAGTAAACAGAAGGACATACCATATTTCTGGATTAAAAGGTAATATTTTAAGAGTGCCCAACACTCTGAAATTAAAATGTAAATTTAACACAATTCCAACAAAAATTTAATTAAAAAAATTTTATAAAGAAAAAATAATCAGCTATTTTGAAGAATAAATGCAAAGGACCAGCCAAGAAAAAAATTACAATATATAGAATTAGTTTTATTTTGCTTAATAAAGCAAATATTTGCTTAATAAAGAAGAGTTAAGCATAAATCTGGACAATTACTATTCCTTCAGTTCAGTTCACTCACTCAGTCGTGTCCGACTCTGCGACCCCATGAATCGCAGCACGCCAGGCCTCCCTGTCCATCACCATCTCCCGGAGTTTGCTCAGACTCACGTCCGTCGAGTCTGTGATGCCATCCAGCCATCTCATCCTCAGTCGTCCCCTTCTCCTCCTGCCCCCAATCCCTCCCAGCATCAGAGTCTTTTCCAATGAGTCAACTCTTCGCATGAGGTGGCCAAAGTAGTGGAGTTTCAGCTTTAGCATCATTCCTTCCAAAGAAATCCCAGGGTTGATCTCCTTTGGAGCCCCCAAAAATAAAGTCTGACACTGTTTCCCCATCTATTTCCCATGAAGATACGATTCCTTACAATAACATAATAATTTGTATAATAAATTATGCTTATTTCACCATTTAGCTTTAAGCTACTTTTTCTACTTCTTGTGAATTAAGCTTTTGATCCAGAGCTGCACTGTCCAAGGCCACAAGCCACATATTGTTACAGAACATTTAAAATGTGGCTAGTTCAAATTGAGACATGCTCTCAGTCTAAAACATACAACAGTCTTCAGAGACTTAGTATCAAAAAACGTAAAATATCTCTCAACAATTTTTTATATTTATTACATGTTAAAGTGTAATATTTTTTATTTAGTCAGATAAATATTATAGTAGAATAATTTCACCTGTTTCTTTGATGTTTCTAATGTAACTGTTAGGAAAATTTAAATTAAACATGTGGTTCACTTTATGTTCTACTGTTCTCGAGTATAACAAATAAGATCCTACTATGAAATGGAGAAAAATATTGCTCACATATACAAACTACTAAGTAACAAAGTAAAAAGAAAAAAATAGCAGTAATTTTGCACTGCTTATTAAAATAGCTCAGATGTACAATTGATATGGGGTATCATAGAAGCTGCTTGCCAGTTTTCATCTCGTTTGTATCTAGAATAGTCCCTAGACATTAATGGCTTCAACTTCTCAAAAGTAAACCCAAGTTTCTCAAAACAATAAATATAGAATTACTATATGACCCAGCCATTCCTCTCTTAGGCACACAGCTAAAGGAACTGAAAGCTGGGACCTGAAGAGATACCTATAGGGTAGCATTACTCACAATAGCCAAAATGTGCAAACAATCCAAGTGTCCATCATCAGATGAATGGGGAATCAAAATGTGGCATATATACATACATGGACTATTACTCAGACACAAAAAGGAATGAAGTTCTGATACAGGCTACAGGATGGACCTTGAAAACATAATGGAGTGAAATGAGCCAGAGACAAAATGACCTAAGAGTCTATTATTCTACTAATATGGAATAGACGGTAGAGAAAAGGTTGCCCAGGGCTGAGGGGGAGGGAGAACAGAGCGTTACTGTTTGGCACAGTGTTTCTGTACGTAATGATCAAAAAAGTTTTGGAAATAAGTAGTATTTACTCACAATTCACAACATTGTGAATGTAATTAATGTCACTGAACCAATCACTCAAAACAGTTAAAATGGCGAACTTCCCTGGGGGCGTATGGATAAGAATCCTGCCTGCCAATGCAAAGGACACAGGTTCGATCCCTGGTCCAGGAGGACTTCACGGGCCGTGGGGCAACTGGGCTTGTGCGCCACAACGACTGAAGCCTGCACGCTCTGCGGCCCGTGAGCCACAGCTAATGAGTCCCTGTGCCCTAGAGCCCGTGCGCTCTGCGACGAGAGAAGCTGCCACAGTGAGAAGCTCAAGCAACACAACTAGAGAGGAGCCCCTGCTCCCGCAACTAGAGAAAGCCCACATGCCACGACAAAGACACAGCCCCGCCAGGAGTGAATCAGAAATAAACATGGCAGCATGCACGTATCAAAATAATAATGAAGACGACACTGAAAATTTTAAAAAGTTAAAGTGGCAAATTTTGTTATGTTTACATATAACTTAAAAAAATGAATCATGTAATTTATCAGAACCCTCTGAACTGTATACTTTAGATGGGTATAGCATGTAAATTATACCTCAAAAAAGATGTTAAAAAGAAAAAAGTAATCCCAAAGCGAGGAAACCCGGATATGATTCTACCACCTGCTCTAGATATTTAACCATTATCATAAAATGTAAATGAATCCTGAACTTGCTAGAGTGATACGTAGAAAGTTACCATCTAGTTCACTACCCGCCAACCTCATTTCAACTTGTTCTGCTGTAATCTACTCCCTGCCATGTTCAGGGTAACTCTCTTGACCAATATTTTACTATTTTTTGCAAATATACTACCCTAGCTCACCAACTCTCGGTGTTAGTGATAGTAATAAATTCATAAGAGTTACTCTTACAAATTCAGGGTAAGTAGAACTGTACTGATGATGAAACATAATAAGGATGAATTTGGGGAATGGTTCTAGTAATTTTAATAACAGCTTTATCACTTATGTTAACTCTGGATGTATGTGTTCATTAAGAGTCTAACTTTAGTTGAAGATGCTACCTGGGCTTAAAATCTTGGCTCAGTCACTTGCTTAGCAGCTCCTTGTCCATGGGTTAATTATTTAACCCTTTTAGGTCTCAATTATTCTACCTGTAAGATGTGGATAAAAATAAAGTACGTCCCTGAAAGAATCATTGTCTGGATTCAATTAGCTAATATTTAGAAGACACTTGGAACGATGCCCAGCATTGAAAAGCTCTGTAAATATCAGCAATTATGAATTGCATTTTATAAAGAAAATGATATGCTATGAATAGTAGTTTAATGTGAAGATTTTCAACAGTTTCCATATATATATTTCTTAGGATATCAAAGGACTATTACTGTATGATTTTTAATAATCAATGTCTTTCATACATTCAAGCAGCAGGGCACCTCTCTGAGAATGTGTGTATTATTTAAAATAAATGATATATAAATTATTTTAGCTTTTGAGGATAAAATGAAGTAAAACAGATTTAGCTAGTGACTGAGTACTTCACAGAAGATGTATGTATCTAACCCTTGGACACCTTTTCCTATATTGCTATAGTAATTTAACAGATCTAGTTAAATAATAGACCTTGCAGTATTTTCATTTAATACCCCCTTAAAATATAGTTTCCTGGATTAAAAAAAAGCACATACTGTTACCTTCCAGGCTCATGGCTCGTCCTATATTTTATGCCATACAAACCTATTCCTACTTTTGTATCATTTAGAAAATTTGGCTGTATTGGGTTTGCTGAAAGTTGGGCTTACAAATCAGTACAAATGCACTTTATTTGATGACTAAAATGTTAATCAATCACTTACCAAATTTTCTCTTTCAATCCTTTGTTGTTCCCTCTGTCTGTTGAGAGCACTGTGATACAACTTAGGGGGAGGCCCAGTTGATCTTGGAATCATACTCTTGCTTCCTGGTTTCTCAGCCTGTCTCGACAGTTCTTTCAGAAGCCTCTGATTTTCTCGATCAATCTGCCTCACTTCCTCTCTTGTGAAAGAGTAGTTTTTCCTAGGTGCTACTGAAGGCTGATCAAAGTGATGTTTTTGTGGTCTCTTTTTATCTAAGTGCAGAAAAGCTACAGAAGTGAACAACAACAAAAAGTGAACAAAAAAAGGAAAAATGGCTAAATAAACAGCAATATGATGGCATAATGGTATATGCTTTAACTTTTATAAACGGAAACTACATTGATTCATGATAAGGGATGCATGGAATAATTTCAACGACATCCAGACTACAACTGGGTAGAAAAAAATACAGAGGCAGCTTAGAGGTTTATGCTCATTGGGTTCTTTGGGAATAAATGCTGTACACAAAACCATGAAAATATTTTAATAAGAAATGAACAAGGCGCTGGTTGTAGACTGCAGACATAATTTATGGAAAATGCTTTTATCGTGTTCATTCTATGTTCTCCTAAAGGAAGCTTAAAAGTTAGAAACCTCTGGTGGATTGCACTGACAGAATACTCAGTTGAGATGGTTTTTATTAGTCAGAAAGGCATCCCAAGTGGTGCACAAGATTCCATGTGCAACGCGGGAGACGTGGGTTCGAACCCTGGGTCGGGAAAATCCCCTGGAGTAGGAAGTGGTAACCCACTCCAGCCTTCTTGCCTGGAAAATCCCATGGACAGAGAAACCTGGCCGGCTACAGTCCATGGGGTAGCAAAGAATTGGATACAATTGAACGACTGAGCACACCGACACACATAATTCAAAAAAATAAAATGTTCTCAGCAATGCAAACAGTGGCCAGAAAATGGCAAAAGCAAACCTAGAATATTCTGAAACTTTCAACTTAACCTGAAAGAATTTTACTATATAAGACTTATGGTCTTGATATTGGCATTGTAACAAATACTTCTACTATAAAAGTCAAACTATTATTCCTGACTAGACATAAGCCAAATGAATACCTTATATAAAAAGAGCTTTTAATCAAGAAAAATATTTTGTATACTATGATTATCAAATGACATTTTTATCGACATGCTAAATTATCAGTATTTCATATTACTAGAACAGTTTTCAGCAAGTCACAATTATTACTGAACAGTTATCAGAAATTTCTAAACATATTAAGCTTGTTTCACCTAAAGTTTCTGCTAAAAATGAATGTATTATATCAGATTAACATTTGATATAATTTGGTACATTTGTTTGAACAAATTTGGTACATTTGTTTTAACAATATCTTTTTAAAGTAACCATTGTTTGTTTTAAATTAATCATTTATTTGGCTGCACTGGGTCTTAGTTGAGGCATACAGGATCTAATTCCCTGACCAGGGATTGATCCCAGGCCCCCTACACTGGAAGTGTGGAGTCTTAGCCACTGGAAGTCCCCCATTATTTGCTTTCAATATATCAGAGTACCTTTATGTTCATGAGGTTCTCATGGAAAGAATACTGGTGCTGTTTGCCATTCCCTCCTCATTGGAAAAGACCCTGATGCTGGGAAAGACTGAAGGCAAAAGGAGAAGAGGATGACAGAGCATGAGATCGTTAAGATAGCATCATGAACTCAATGGACATGAATTTGAGCAAACTCCGGGAGATAGTGAAGCTCAGAGAAGCCTGGCGTGCTGCAGCCCACGGCGCTGTGAAGAGTCAGGCACACTTAGTGACTGAACAACAACCATCTTGTTGTTGTACTTGTACTAAGCAAGTACACTCTTTTACTTGCTTAGTATTTTATGCTGTTACAAGCATTTTTAACCCCATTTAAAAATGTGACTGGTGCAGAAAAGTTAAATCCTTTGAGCAAGGTCACAAAACTGTAAATCTACATCTCAACGCTTAAACCAAAGACGATCAGAGATTAAGGAAACTTTTTAAAAAATTATTAACAGTGACTTCCTGATAGGAAAAATTAGGAAATTCATGACTAGTAATTTGTTGAAAAGCATACCAAACTAATCACAAAACCTGAATAGGAACACATTTAGAAGGAGATATATATAGACTATATATAATTGAATTATCTTACTTCCAAGAAATATCCATTTTGTAGAATTGAATAAGGTTTCTAGACTAATTTAGCCTTTAAAATTAAATTCTAGAGGGAATTAAAAGTAAGCTATTTTCCTAATGTCATTTACAAAAAGCTTTTATAAGTAAAATAAGGCAACAGCTAAAAATAAAATAAAGGAAGGACTTCAAACTAATTCATTAAAAAAAAAAAAAAAACGAAACAGCATTCTAACCTCCCTTGATGGGAAAAGTATATGTTGAGTGCTTACATACTGATGCCAGGTATCATTAACACATTTTTCTAAAGTGGCTACTATACACTTTAGTATGAGGTAACTTCCAATATATGATCCACTGTCTTTCCAATTAAGATCTAAAAAAATGTTAATTTGAATAAAATTTCAGGGATAAAAACACATTAATATAAATATGTACATTATTTAAATGACACATTTAAGAAATACTGCTTTTCCTTAATTTTCTTTAATGAAACATTTTGCTCAAACTCTTTACAGTATTTCAATATGTCCATTATCACTAGAGCTACTTCTTGACTCAGTAACACCATTTACTAGAAGTACCAGCTTAACTTGCACCTAAACTGTGATAGAGACAGCATTTAAAATGTTTATGTGAATACTACGAATGGAAAATTTATCCCAAGTCATATTATGTCCTTATTTACATAATATTAGTTTTTCTTCAAAAAAATCCACCCTGTAGGCATATTCACAATCCCAATTTAAAAAACCAATGATATTTGCTTTTTAAAATGATGTTTCAAAGGTTGTTTTTTTTTTCAATCCAAATTCTTATAACTGAGAGGTGATGATTCAAAGAATAATAACTAAATTTACTAAGTTTCTTTATCTTCTTTATGAACATCTTGTCAGATGAGAACTTCTGAGACGTTCTTCCAGTCTCCTTCCTTTGCATCTGGGCAGGTCTGTGATGCTGTGGACAAACACGATACAGCCCAAGGCTGGGCAAAAAGAGAGACAGATGCAGCCCACCCCGCCTTGTCTCTGGAATCCTTGTGCTTGGGGCCCTGGGCCACCCTGTGTCTGGCTGCCCTGAGGCTGTGAGGCTGACTACCCTGTGAGGACATCAAAACCACACAGAGGGGCTATGTGTGGCGTGGGCACTGTGATCCCAGCCTTCAGGTCATCCTAGGCTGCCACTTTACCCGTCTAAGATTGTGATCTGTCATCAGAGCAATAGTAACTAACACACAAAGCAGAGTACCAGGAGTAGGGTACTACTGCAACAAAAACCTAACATCTGGAGCACTAGCTTTGAGGCCAGATAGTAAGTGGAGCTAGAAAGGGTTGGAGGAGACTGCTGGTGAACGTGATCAAGTGGCAGAATTTTAGCAACACTCTTGGTTCTGACAGCAAGGAAAATGGAAAACATACCTTCTGCCATTGGTGGATTTTGCTAAGCAGATCTCCAGGGAGAATCTTTAAAGTATCAATAGTTTATTTTACCACCATAAGAAGACAGGATAGAAGACAGATGAACTAAAAAAGGAATCGGTCAGTTTTCAAGCAGAATTTATAGATAATATCAGAGGTGGGACTTTTGGGGTTCAAAATTTTTACTATGTCGGCTTCCTAGTCTCTCCTGGCAGAAGATTCTCAAAGTACTCGAGCTAAAATTGAGGAATCACACCCAAGCAGCCACACCTGCCCTTGGGACTTGCTTTAACCCTGAATCACCAGGTGGGAGGGATCTTTGAAAAGGGGGAACATAGTTTGCACTTGGGAGGAATGTAAATCCATGTATGGCCAGAGGGCGGACTAAAGAAGTTTTGCAGAGTGTCTGTGTTATTTGATACTCCTCCCATTAAGAAGGAGGGTCTACGCCCCTGCTCTTAAATCTGGGAAGGTGTATAGCCAATAGAACATGGAAGAAATGATGCCACATGGCTTCCGATGCTAGGTCATAAAAGGTGGTGAGGTTTGCGCCTTGTTTCCTGGAACACTGTCCTCGGGGCTCTGAGCCATCTGCACCGAGGCTGCGGTACCTGAAGTCGCCAGGCCACATGGAGAGGCCACGCACAAGCCCTCTGCTCAGCAAGTCCTGGTCTCCAAGTCATCCCAAGCCCAGACACTTGACGTGTGAGTACACCAGCACTCAGATGATTCCAGGCCCCACCTGTCAAGTCACCCCCACCTTTGAGTCTCTCTCTCTACCCGAAGGGGCTTCCCTGGTGGCTCAGACAGTAAAGAATCTGCCTCCAGTGTGGGAGACCGGGGTTCGATCCCTGGGTCAGGATGATGCCCTGGAAAAGGGAATGGCTAGCCACTCCACTATTCTTGCCTCGAGAATTGCATGGACAGAGGAGCCTGGTGGGCTACATTAGTCCATGGGATCGCAAAGAGTTGGACACGACTGAGCGACTATGACTATACCCTAAGTAGTTATGAAACTGCTATCTCATCACTTAAAAAAATATATTATGTAATAGACAAAAAAAAAAAAAAAACAACCATGGGCCAAGTGCAGCCCATAAGTGGGTAGTTCCTACTTTTTTTTGTCTAACATCTACCAATCTTCCATAGTGATTACGGCTTTATCAATTTCATCATCTAGCTCTGTTTTGTTTTTATCAAACACTTCAAATCAATGGCTATTAAATCTTTTTTAGTGTACTTGATCAGTTTGTTCATGTCAAATACTCTTCTTTGTCCCTTTCAGTGATTTTTCACATCTTAAATTCTATTTTGTGTACTAATAAGATTGATATTTCTATTTTCTCCTTGTTATCTGCCTGGCATAACTTTTTCAAACCTTTATTTTCATTCTTCCTACACTATTGATATTTTAAACATCTTTGCAGGTTGGACTTGATTAAAAAAATTTATCCCCTCTGATAATACCTTCTGATAAAACAATTTACTTATATTGTTTGATCTCACAATTTTATATCTTCAAAAAAATGCTTTTTTTTTTTTGTTCTTTTCTCTCATTTTCCCCCTTTTCAAAGTCTGACTATGCTAATTTATTTTTTCTCTAATAGACTATAAATCTCTTCAGGTATAGAAGTTCTTAAACAGACCTCACACCAAAAGTTTACTGAGGACCCCAAATAATGTTTATGTGGGTTATATCTATCAACATTTACCATGTTAGAAATTAATTGAAAGATATCTGTTAATTCATCTGAAAATAATAAACCAGTTCTATGTAAATATCACATTTTATAAAAATAAAAAATTAGTGAGAAGAGAAGCAGAGTTGAACATTTCTGCAATCTTTTACTGCCTGCCTTAATAGAAGACTACGAACAAAGCTAGCGGAGGTAATGGAATTCCAGTAGAGCTGTTTCAAATCCTGAAAGATGATGCTGTGAAAGTGCTGCACTCAATATGCCAGCAAATTTGGAAAACTCAGCGGTGGTCACAGGACTGGAAAAGGTCAGTTTTCATTCCAATCCCAAAGAAAGGCAATGCCAAAGAATGCTCAAACTACCTCACAATTGCACTCATCTCACATGCTAGTAAAGGAATGCTCAAAATTCTCCAAGCTAGGCTTCAGCAATACGTGAACTGTGAACTTCCTGATGTTCAAGCTGGTTTTAGAAAAGGCAGAGGAACCAGAGATCAAATTGCCAACATCACCTGGATCATGGAAAAAGCAGAAGAGTTCCAGAAAAACATCTATTTCTGCATTATTGACTATGCCAAAGCCTTTGACTGTGTGGATCACAATAAACTGTGGAAAATTCTGAAAGAGATGGGAATACCAGACCACCTGACCTGCCTCTTGAGAAATCTGTATGCAGGCCAGGAAGCAACAGTTAGAACTGGACATGGAACAACAGACTGGTTCCAAATAGGAAAAGGAGTGCATCAAGGCTGTATACTGTCACCCTGCTTATTTAACTTCTATGCAGAGTACATCACGAGAAACACTGGACTGGAAGAAACACAAGCTGGAACCAAGATTGCTGGGAGAAATATCAATAACCTCAGATATGCAGATGACACCATCCTTATGGCAGAAAGTGAAGAGGAGCTAAAAAGCCTCTTGATGAAAGTAAAAGAGGACAGTGAAAAAGTTGGCTTAAAGCTCAACATTCAGAAAATGAAGATCATGGCATCTGGTCCCATCACTCCATGGGAAATAGATGGAGAAACAGTGGAAACAGTGTCAGACTTTATTTTTTTGGGCTCCAAAATCACTGCAGATGGTGACTGCAGCCATGAAATTAAAAGACGCTTACTCCTTGGAAGAAAAGTTATGACCAACCTAGATAGCATATTCAAAAGCAGAGACATTACTTTGCCGACTAAGGTCCGTCTAGTCAAGGCTATGGTTTTTCCTGTGGTCATGTATGGATGTGAGAGTTGGACTGTGAAGAAAGCTGAGCGCCGAAGAATTGATGCTTTTGAACTGTGGTGTTGGAGAAGACTCTTGAGAGTCCCTTGGACTGCAAGGAGATCCAACCAGTCCATTCTGAAGGAGATCAACCCTGGGATTTCTTTGGAAGGAATGATGCTAAAGCTGAAACTCCACTACTTCGGCCACCTCATGCGAAGAGTTGACTCATTGGAAAAGACTTTGATGCTGGGGGGGATTGGGGGCAGGAGAAGAAGGGGACGACCGAGGATGAGATGGCTGGATGGCATCACCGACTCGATGGATGTGAGTCTGAGTCAAATCCAGGAGTTGGTGATGGACAGGGAGGCCTGGTGTGCTGCGATTCATGGGGTCGCAAAGAGTTGGACATGACTGAGCGACTGAACTGAGCTTAATAGAAGACAGCCAGAGTGACACAGCTTGGCCACGCACACACATCTCACATGTCCCTGGCTTAGCTCTATGGGGAAAATGAAAAAAAGAAGAACAAAAATATTCTTGTATCTGAAAGCTTCACTGGGCTAATTCGGCAGGAATAATAATTTGAGAAACCTCAAGAAACACTGTATGCCTAGACTGATTGCCACAATTAGTATTTAAAACATACTCTACTGCTATAAAGAATCTTTGGTGGGATATATTGGTGACTCCAACAACAGATGCATCAAGGGGGAAAAATGCCACTTTGTTCTTGGGCTTGTAGTAACCCTGAGCACCACGTACTGTATGGGCAGGTCCTGGGATCAGGATCCCCAGGGGGCAGCAGACTGAATAAAGCTCTAGTCCATGTGCCTAGAGACTGAGCCACATTTTAGCTCTGTTTCTGAGTCAAAACAGGATAAGATTATAAGGGAGAAGCAGGAGGCAAAGACTTACTGTATGTATTTCAGATGGCAAACCTAAGACTAGTGAGTACCTGTTACAAAATTCAATTTCAGTGAAACTTAAGATGTATACTGCCTGACCGTTAGCGCTGTGGACAGAAGTGTCCCACAGTCCTTTAGGTAACACATAGTGTCTAAGGTGGGGATTCCAGCAAGGAATAAGATCCTGCCCTCATGTTGCTTACACTAACTCCAGAGTCTCCTGAAAGGAAATGGGCTTTTGTGACTGTGAGGCAGGGGTGCGTGTGAAACTTCGGCACAGGACGTTCAGAAGACTACTTCTGAGAAGGTGATGGATAAGCTGAGGGCCGAGCAACAGACTGAAGTAGCCTGTACAGAGAGGCAAGCCAACCTTGAGTGCAAATACTCCACGAGTGCCAAGTATTAACATTCTATGAACAGTAAGGAAGTACTGTGATGGACAGAGAGGTAATGAGAGAAAGAGAAGCTGAAGGTAGTAAACATATGACGGCGAGCCACGGTTCATCAACTTTAACTGCATGTTAGACAAGTGCAGCAGGCTCTCCATGGCCCAAGCATCAGTACTTAATAGTCTGTCTTAATAATTTGAGTAGTTCTCTAAGAGATGCTCACATACTTCCTGGGATGAAGGGTCACCGAATAAACAGTCTGTTAGCCTATGGTAAGAAATTTGGTATTTAGTTTTAACCTAAGAGTAAGTCCACTGAAGAGTTAAGAAGGAAACTAGTAGGTCTGATCTACTTTTTTAAACATCATTCCCATTGTTAGGGGAAGAAGCAGATGGGCAAGAAAAGAAAACTCAGTCTTGACAGTTTTAAGAGACTGAATGAGCATTTATCAGGAAAGGCATGCTGAGTGGAGACTCAGCCACTAGATGGTAATAGGCAATGTCAAGAATCTGATTTTGAATTCTACTTTGTGTACTAACAAGATTGATACTTTATTTTCTCTTTCTTACCAGCCTGGCATATCTTTTTCAAGACTTTACTTCCTGAGTATTCTTCCTTATACTATTGATATTTTAAATAATTAAACAATCAATGAGTAACAGTCAAAGAAAACCTATAAAAGAGGGGACATTCACAAGTGTAAGTTGCTCCAAAATACATTTTATCAATCTATGAGACTCATTTGACCAAATAAGGGACTTATTTATTTATTTCTATCAGGCCACCATATGTAAATTATGGAGCTGAAGATTTATTCTTTCAACTAACATTTCAAACAAATGAAGACAAGAGAGTCTTATTTGCAACTTAAAAACTTTATCTTCAATTGCCCTAAAACCTAACCTGCAAGCTCAATATTTTTAGTTTTATATTAACTAGTCAAAGATGAAGTTTGAGGTTGCTTTTTCTTCACCTGCAATATACTGTTCCTTTCAAACTAAATAATGGGTATAAATTGAGTCAGAAATACAGTAGTCAGGATTATCTTAATTCTTAAATCCTTCTATCTTAAAAGTAACTAAAACTTGAATCATGCTATTTCATCATTGGTAATTATTTTCTAGTAATTCTCTTTAGCCTTAACTTAAAATCTGAATTGTCTCCTACAGTTTTCTCTGAGCTCTCTTAATTTGCCAGCATTCATGCCACCTTCCCTTAAACTTGGTGCTCTTGCTTTCTTTCTTAAAGGAAGTGAAATATATCTTACACCCATGTCTCCATCAAACGTAGGAAAACATCTGCTCCCCTTCTTGCATTTATTTTATCTGGTCTCCAGGCATTTTGAGTTTCTAAGAATCACTGTGAAGTACTTTCTAGTCCCAGTTGATCAGTTTTGCAGTAATATAAATAATGATATTCCAGGTATCTTTAAATGAAATAATTTGGTTACATTATAATAATATATCCATGATCTCAAACAATAAAACACACCTACTAGAAAAATCAAGGCAAATTCATAGCATTTAATATTTAAGCTCAATATAATATTAGGTTTAATATTTACCTTCAATACACAGGACTTCCCTGGGGGTACAGTGGATAAGAATCCACCAGCCAATGCAGGGGACAGGGTTTCGATCCCTGGTCTGGGTAGATTCCACGTGCCATGGAGTAACTAAGCCCATATACCACAACTATTGAGCCCACATGCTGCAGCTACTGAAGGCCATGAACCTAGAACGGGTGCTCTGCAATGAGAAGCCACCAAAATAAGAAGCCTGTGCACCCCAACTAGAGGGTAGCCCCCACCTCTCGCCACAACTAGTCCATGCAGCCAAAAATAAATTATAAAATAAACAAAGGCCCTATCTCCAGATACAGTGATTTAAAAAATAAATTCCAAACACAGAGTTTAAAATTACCTTTTAAAAGATGATTCAGGTCCATTGTGTCATGTAAGACTTTTTGTTTATATCTGTGGTCTAAATCGGAATCCAACGGCGTCGACTTTGAGGTGAGACTTGGTTCATGTTTTTCCTTCCCTTTTTTGGCTGATTTCAAAGATTTTGAGTTATTTTTCAAATCCTCAGCATTTTCATATACTTCTTGCCTCACATTTTCTTGCCTTTTAACTTTCATTTTTCGGTCGCTTAAGGCACCCAGTTCGAAAGACTGAACCGGGCTGATGTCCGGGGTCGATAAAGGAGTGACGTCCGTCACAGTGTCTTCCGATTCATCGGTGTCATCACCAACCTTGGGTTTTGTACCTGAAGCGTGGGCTCCTGGTGATTTTTCTCCTGGTTTATATTTCAGTTTGGGTGACAAGTGGGTGGCGCCAGGGAGACACTTCTTCAGTGATGGAGATGAATCAGACAGGCCGACATCAGATCCGGTATCTGAACAGCCTGTATCGGAACTTGAAGATGAGAAGGACAAAGAGGAAGAGGAACTGCTTCTGGAATACTTTTTACTTAGGCTTTTCTTGAAGTTATTCGGCAGCTTAGCTGACTTGGACCTGACATGATGCTTTTTCTCATCATCAGTGCTCTCCTCTCCATCTGTATAGTACTCGTGCTCACCGTCTTTTACAGTTTGGGGAACGCTATTTGGAGTGGGCAAGCGTACTTTATGTTCTACTCTAGCATCACACAATTTTGATCTTGAAGAAGTGGTCGAAGACGAGGAATTTCCAGCTTGTGCGTTATCATCTTCTATAGGGTGTTCCTCTGGAGGAGTTTTTCCATTGCTCTCCATTCCCTTCTCAGTAAGATCATCTTCCTTTCTTTGTAGTCCAAGTTTCAAGTTTACATTTTCTGTATCTTTGTCTATTCTCTCTTCAGCGTCATCATCCTGCTTGTTAAAAACTGAGCTGCTGTCACCTTTCTTTGCTTCTTCAAAGTCACTGTCAAAGAAAGAATGGTCCACTTCACCTTCTGATATATCGTCAAACCGATCCATGCTGGCAAAAATATATCTGGAAAGGAGGAAAGTGTAACCATCAGACTAAGAGTAATTTCCAGATTACTCTTTTTATTTTTATACAATAATTGCAAATTTTCCCAAACTGAGAAGTCTGGGTAATATATAAAGAGAAATATGAAAAAGAAAAAAACTACCATAAAAACAGTAACTCAGTGAAATGATAATGGGGGCTACAGGGGTAATAACAAGTTATACCAATGATCTGAACAATAATAAGAGATCATCAAGGCAAGTATATTACAAACGTGGATATGTAGGTGAACGCCAAAGAAAAACTGACTTCCATAAATTAAGTACATCTAAAGCTTAGAATCGGAGAAGGCAATGGCACCCCACTCCAGTACTCTTGCCTGGAAAATCCCATGGACGGAGGAGCCTGGTGGACTATAGTCCCTGGGGTGGCTAAGAGTCAGACACGACTGAGCAACTTCACTTTCACTTTTCACTTTCATGCATTGGAGAAAGAAATGGCAACCCACTCCAGTGTTCTTGCCTAGAGAATCCAGGGACGGCGGAGCCTGGTGGGCTGCCATCTATGGGGTCGCACAGAGTCGGACATGACTGAAACGACTTAGCAGCAGCAGCAGCAGCAGAGCTTAGAATGCTAAGCCAGCCCAGACAGACATCATTCTGGTAGACTGGCCGGTTAAAGACTCGCATTTCAGCTTCAAGGTTAGTTATGAAAGCCCCAGTTTGGTGGGATGGCCCAGCAGTCAGGACTCCATTTGGAGCCTGCAGTTTTCAATCAGACTCAGTTTAAAAGATGAGAGATGTGATCAAAATCTAAGGCATTAGCAACAGTCTCAGCTACTGTTCTTAAGTTCTTAAACTTTTTGTTGTCCCTCTATGTGGCATCCGTAGATTATGGCATTTTTGCTTAACCCATGTGACAGTCACAGGTCACAGCTTCAGGCTCACAGTCTTAAAGCCAGGCATTCCCTTCTCCATTTCTCTGAGGTTCAGTCTTAGGGAGAACCCTTGATGGTTACTGGCTATGAATGTGCAATTACAGCATTACTTTTAATACTGAAAAAAAAAAAAAAAACTTGAATAGAGGAATATTTTGAGCCAATTAAAATCATTATTTAAATCACAGGTCAGCAAACTACTGTGAATGGGCTAAATTTGGCCCACCACTTGTTTCATTAAAAAAAGTTTTATTGGGACACAGCCCTACTCACAGGTTGAAGAACTCTCTCTGACAGCTTTCCCACAGCATCTGCAGAGTTAAGTAGCTGTGACAGATACCACAGGGCCCACACAGCCTAAAATATTTACCAATGGATCCTTCGTGGCCCCCTGATGTTGGTGCTATTATCAGCGTGAAAAATGCATTAATATAAAATTGTTGGCTATATTGGATTAATAATACAATTTAGACATTGGACAAAAAATGAAGAGTTGAAAAATTAACAATCCCACTGCCTTTTTAATATTTTCCACTGCTGTTATTGTGATAGTGTTCATGTGATAAACGAAGCAAGGAAGTGATGACAGGGAGTCTGCACAGTGAAAAAGAACCAACTGGGTCAGATACTCAGGCTCAAAACTCGGTGCTACTGCTTCTCAGCTGTGTGTTCCTGGGCACACGGACAAGAAAAGGCATCACAGCCCTGTCTGCAACAGTGCTGACTGAGGGAAAAACTCAATGTCCAGTCGGAGGAAAACAGAGAAGAGAAACGTTGTGTATTATATACTGTGTATCAGTCAAAAATGATGAGCTGAGAGCCACGAAAATCATGTCTACCAAGAGAGTGGAATTGAATGACAATATAATCATGAAAAACTTAACACACACACACATGCACAAACGAAATAGCGCTGAACTCTTCAAGCGGACAAACATATACGTAAAAATTCTACCAGCCTGGCCTGGGAAGACGTGCATTAAATATCCAAGAGTATGAGCCTGTAAAGGGAGGGAGGAAGAAAGAATCTGGAAAAGGGGACCGAGGGGAAGAATTAAGAACCGGTTTTCTGTGATCATGAATCATCACAAATATAAAAAGGTATGACTGATCATTATCAACCTAATTCTGCCCACCTGAGTTCAAAGAGAAAAACAGCAAATAAGCTATTGAATGATGGACCGTGCTTACTAATAGTCATTAAGTTCTCCCTAAAGCTATCCTTTTTTGTAAGATAATTCACACTTTAAAACGTCAGGGAATAAAAGAGCTGTGGTAGCTGTTTCATCCCACTGTTTAATGCCTTTAAGGATTAAAAAAGTTTTAACCAGTTTCTTCAAATTCTAAAATCAAACAGTTTCATAGCACAGCCCAGAGCAAATTTTCTTAGTCAGTTTAAAACAGAAATCTTTTCAAAAACAAATCATCCAAATTATTCCAACTTCCATCCCTCTGCAAAACTTGTTTACATTTTTCAGGAAACAAAATTACTAACCTAAGTCTCATTTGTATTAGTGTTGTTGTTCTACTACTACTACTACTAGTTAAAACATTAACTTAGTACTCATTAACTGAGTACTTATATGTTGTTGCTGTTCAGTTGCTAAGTCACACCCAACTCTTTGTGACCCCATGGACTGTAGCACACCAGGCTTCCCTGTCCTTTACTATTTCTAAGAGTTTGCTTAAACTCATGTGCATTGAGTCAGTGATGCCATCCCACCATTTCATCCTCTGTCGTCCCCTTCTCCTCCTATCCTCATCTTTTCCAATGAGTCTCTTCACATCAGGTGGCCAGAGTATTGGGGCTTCAGCATCAGTCCTTCTAATGAATATTCAGGTTTGATTGTTCTAAGTGCAAAAGAAGTACTAACTCACTGACTCTTGACAACAACTTTTAAGGTATTTTGTCACTCTCTGGTAAGTGGGAACTTGCCTGAAGCCACACAGCTAGTTAAGTGACCTACCAGGATTCTAAAGCGGGCAGCTTTGAGGATCACATGACTAACCACTGTTCTATTCTGCTTTAGAAATATGGTCCTACCCTTACAGAAAGAAAAAAACTGAGAACTTCCTTCTTTGAAGTGTAAAACACATTGTTGTGTTATCTATGATTTATTTGACAGTAATCGGGGCCAATATAGTAAAATAATCCCTCCCGTGGTAGGAAGTTTTAAGAGAAAGTGGGATTTGTTTAGCAATTCGGCTTTAGAAACAGTTCTTTGCAAAAAAGGATGGCCTGCTCAGTGAAAATTAGATACACATGCTAGTGTTTGCCACACATTTTGCTGGATATATTTGCCGTGCAGCAGTTTTCCTCTAGCAAAATAATCTGGAACAAATCTCACTGGCATCACAAACTGAATAAACTAGTTTAGTTCAGTTGCTCAGTCGTGTCCGACTCTTTGCGACCCCATGAACCGCAGCACGCCAGGCCTCCCTGTCCATCACCAAATCCCAGTGTCCACCCAAACCCATGTCCATCGAGTTGGTGATGTCATCCAAGCATCTCATCCTCTGTCCGTCCCCTTCTCCTCCTGCCCTCAATCTTTCCCAGCACCAGGGTCTTTTCAAATGAGTCAGCTCTTCGCACCAGGTGGCCAAAGTACTGGAGTTTCAGCTTCACCATCAGTCCTTCCAATGAACACCCAGGACTGATCTCCTTTAGGATGGACTGGTTGGATCTCCTTGCAGTCCAAGGGACTCTCAAAGTCTTCTCCAACACCACAGTTCAAAAGCATCAATTCTTCGGTGCTCAGCTTTCTTTACAGTCCAACTCTCACATCCATACATGACCACTGGAAAAACCATAGCCTTGACTAGACGGACCTTTGTTGGCAAAGTAATGTCTCTGCTTTTTAATATGCTGTCTAGGTTGGTCATAACTTTCCTTCCAAGGAGTTAAGTGTCTTTTAATTTCATGGCTGCAATCACCATCTGCAGTGATTTTGGAGCCCAGAAAAATAAAGTGAGCCACTGTTTCCCCATCTACTTGCCATCCCCACTGGATGCCATGATCTTAGTTTTCTGAATGTTGAGCTTTAAGCCAACTTTTTCACCTTCTTCTTTCATTTTCATCAAGAGGCGCTTTAGTTCTTCTTCACTTTCTGCCATAAACCAGTAGCCTTAGGTAAATTTAAGTGTTAACGTAGGTAATAAGAATTCAGAACTTTGAACTGATTTGTGACTCTCTATCCCAAACTGAGCTTGTGATCAAACCACCTTTCCAAAGACAGTAAAGATTTTCCCAGGTATCTCTGGCAAGGAGGATGACAAACCTGGGGTAGCATAGTACAACTTGTATCATATTCTGCTTGGTCAAACCACCTTTTGGATGAAGCACTTAGCTTTGAGTGCTATGGCAAAGAGTCTAGAACCTGAGTTATGATTAATGGTTTACCAACCAAGGGCTCACAGAAATAAAAGAAATAACTAAGGGAAAGGGTGTGTTCAGATACTTGAAGAGTAGTGATATGAAACAGACTTGAGAGCTATTATTTGCAGCTCCAGAGGCAGAACTTGCATCAACAAATAGAATGTATAAGAAAGCTGTTCTGAGTTTAACGTTAGAATTGCTCAAAAATGGAATGAGCTCCCTTCAAGGATTATGAGCCATAAGTCATCTAGCCACAAGTCACTAATATTGTTGGAGCAAAGACTAGATGGCTATTTGCTGGGGTGCTGCAGAGGGAATTTGTGTGTCTGGAGGATATGACCTTTCACAACCCTAACATGAGCTAGGTCTAAATCCCAAAGTCTATCCCTAAGCCAAATGACTATAGATACTTCTGTGAAATCCATTTTTCATAGCTGTTTCCTGCCTTCCCTGTCTTCTTACCAAACTGGGAACTCCTTGTACCTTGCTCATCTTTATATCCTAGCACCTAAAGTCAAACCTGACAAATACTAGATATTCAAAGAATGTTTATCTGATGAAGGAGTTTGGAGTTAGGAGATTTAAGATTGAGCCAGCTATGTAGGGCTTTCCAGGTGGCACAGTAGTAAAGAATATCCCTACCAATGCAGGGGACACCAGAGACATGGGTTCAATTCCTGGGTCGGGAAGATCCCCTTAGAGGAGGAAATGGCAACCTGCTCCAGTATTTTTGTCTGGAAAATTCCATGGAGTGAGAAGCCTGGTAGGCTACAGTCCATGGGGTTGCAAAGTTGGACACGATTGAGCACAGCCAGCTATGTAAGCCGAAAAATCACCTCTTTCACCTGAGTTTTTTTCCTGGATAGTTTTCCATAGCTGTTCTTCATTCCCTTCCTACCCCACACACTAGAAGCAACTATCCCCTTATCTGCATTTACAAGATCCCTGCGAGTGTGAAAGTCACTCAGTCATGTCCGACTCTTTGCGACCCCTTGGACGGAAGTCTCTTAGGCTCCTCTGTCCATGGAATTCTCCAGGCAAGAATACTAGAGTGGGTAGACATTCCCTTCTGCAGGGGATCTTCCAAACCCAAGGATCAAACTCAGGTATCCTGCATTGCAGGTGGATTCTTTACCATCTGAGCCACCAGGGAAGCCTCACAAGGTTCCTGTAGTCCCCACCAACTGTAAGCATCTGTCTCCCTACATGGTCACAGTTCATGAGAAGGGGTGTAGAGTTCAGTGTCTGAGAGGCTTTTCAGGTTTATAGATTTAGGTTCCTAACATCCAACAGATGGGTTACTGTAAAGACATAAACATTCAGGTTTTTCCAGTAGTCATGTATGGATGTGAGAGATGGACTATAAAGAAAGCTGAGTGCCAAAAAATTGATGCTTTTGAACTGTGGAGTTGGAGAAGACTCTTGGGAGTCCCTTGGACTGCAAGGAGATCCAACCAGTCCATCCTAAAGGAAATCAGTCCTGAATATTCATTGGAAGGACTGATGCTGAAGCAGAAACTCCAATTCTTTGGCCATGTGATGCGAAGAACTGACTCATTAGAAAAGACCCTGATGCTGGGAAAGATTGAAGGCGGGAGGAGAAGGGGACAACAGAGGATGAGATGGTTGGATGGCATCAGCAACTCGATGTACATGAGTTTGAGTAAGCTCGGTGAGTTGGTGATGGACAGGGAGGCCTGGTGTGCTGCAGTCCCTGGGGTTGCAAAGAGTTGGGATATGACTGAGCAACTGAACTGAAGCATTCAGGTGACTTAATGAACAGAAAAAATATCCAACTGTGCCAACCACTGAGCAGTCCTTTTGATAACCTTCACTTCAGTTAGTGAGATTCAATTTACATTAAAAATATGGACTTAATAAGATAGTAAAGTTTCTCTTTACAACATATTGGGAAAGCGTAAAAATCAAATGACAGTTCATTAGGCTGCAATAACCCTGCTGATACTGAATAAGAACAAGTACTTGCCAAAGCTGCCCAGGAGTCAGTTCAGTTCAGTTCAGTTCAGCCGCTCAGTCGTGTCAGACTCTTGGCGACCCCATGAATCGCAGCACGCCAGGCCTCCCTGTCCATCACCAACTCCCGGAGTTTACTCAAACCCACGTCCATCGAGTCCGTGATGCCATCCAGCCATCTCATCCTCGGTCGTCCCCTTCTTCTCCTGCCCCCAATCCCTCCCAGCATCAGAGTCTTTTCCAATGAGTCAACTCTTCGCATGAGGTGGCCAAAGTACTGGAGTTTCAGCTTTAGCATCATTCCTTCCAAAGAACACCCAGGGCTGACTCCTTTAGAATGGACTGGCTGGATCTCCTTGCAGTCCAAGGGACTCGCAAAAGTCTTCTCCAACACCACAGTTCAAAAGCATCAATTCTTCGGCGCTCAGCTTTCTTCACAGTCCAACTCTCGCATCCATACATGACCACTGGAAAAACCATAGCCTTGACTAGACGGACCTTTGTTGGCAAAGTAACGTCTCTGCTTTTCATTTAGACACCCATGATTCGTAGAACCCTTGCAGAACCAGCAATACAAATACCAACGCTTTCGCCTTACGTCAGGAAAACCCACAGAGGAATCCGGCATTTTTAACTGTCATTTTAGATACGGGGACATGACGTTTCTGTAGTTAAGACATATGATTTGGTCCAAAGCAGGTAACCTATTGGATACCCGAAAATCTCAGCCCAAAGGAAACACCTGTCTTTCAGGATCTGAGGTTCCTTACACTACCCCCTCCGGACGCCACGAGGTAGCGGATAACTGACATCCCCCTCCCTCCTCTGAGTTCAGGGTCAAGTTCCGCGGAGGTGGGCGGGGGAGACCTGAGCCAGTATCTCCCGGGACGGGGTGGGGGCCGATCACATCTTAATTCACGGCCGATCCCGACCCCACGCCACCGGCGAACGCGCCCCGAGGTCAGGCCCGGCCATCCCAGCGCGGCCGACGAGGGGCGCTGGCCCTGCGATCGCGCCGGCTCCGGACGCCTGCGTGTGGGTTACACCCTCCTACCGACAGGCTGCCCGGGCCGCAGAGGCGGCGGGGCCTGGAGGGCTGGGGCGGGGGGTGAGGGGGCGGCCTGGCCAGTCCGCCTTCCGCATACCGACCCTGTGCGCTCGCCGCGGCCTGGGCCTCGGAGAGGGGAAACGGATCCCGAACGGGGGGCGCGGGGGGCGGAGGAAGGGTCCGCCCGCGCGCAGCTCACCCGGCGCCGCAGCCGCAACCTCCTCGCGCCGCCGGCGTCCCGGGCGTGCGCCCGCGCGCGCGCTCCCGCAACCCCTGCACGCGACCCCGGCGGCCGCCCGAGCTTCCGGAGGCGGAGAGAGCGGAACGGGAAAGGAGGTCGCCTGGGCCCGCGCTGCTGGTCCCGCGGGAACCGGGCGGTGCCGGAGGCTCCTCGAGGCGGGCGTCACAGAGCGCGGCGGGCCCGCCCCGCTCGGGGCCTGGCCAGCGAGCGCCCTCTCGGATGGAAAGGGACGCGGGAAGAAAGTGACCTCCGGACCCTCGGCTGTGTCCTGCACCGCCCAGGTGTTAACTGCTGCCGCCTCCGCTGCTAACGAGGAAAGCTGCTTTGATGGTCTTGTGATGTTGTACCCAAATAGCAAGAGTAATAATAAATATGGAGGCAGCTGATATAAATTTGCTTATATCAGCAAAGTTCGGTTTAAACAGCCCTGTGGGCCAGGGGCTGGTAAACACGTGAGAAAGTCCTCTGACTACTGGTAAATGAGATGGGTAGTTCAAACAATCTGGGAAAAATGATCTCTGTCCACTATTTTGAATGCAGCCCTTTTTTTGTGTTTGAACTCGCAAGCACATAGTAGGTGCGACAGAGCAGTGGCACCCCACAGATGCCGGCCTGCTAATCCCAAACCTGTGCTGTGATTAAGGATCTTCAGATGAGAACATCAACCTAGGTTATCCCAGGTGAGCTCAGTGTAATCCCAAGTGTTTTTATAAGAGGAGAGACAGGAGATTTGAGGTCAGTAATAAAAACAAAACATGGCCATGGAAGCAAGAGCTTGTAATATACACCGTGGTGACTACAGTTAATACCCTGCTGTATATTTGATAGAAGCTGGAGATTCCCCATGGACAGAGGAGCCTGGTGGGCTACATACAGTCCATAGAGTTGCCAAGAGTCCAACACCACTGAGGTAACTTGTCATGCACTGGAAACTGACAAAGGGAAGAAAAAGGATTCTCCCCTTGAAGCCTCCGGAAGAAAAGCAGCCCGGGTCACACCTTAATTTTACTTTTGACCTCCAGAATGGTAAGATAAATTCATGTTGTTTTAAACCACTAAGTTTGTAGTAATTTGTTATAGCAGCAACAGGAAATTAATACAATAGGTACCCAATATTTTTTACGTGAAAGTGTAGAGAAAGGAACGCCTGGTAAACCATATCATGCATGCCCAGTCACTTCAGTTGTGCTGGATTCTTTGCAACCCTATGGACTGTAGCCCATGAACCTCCCCCGACCGTGGGATTCTCCAGGCAGGAATACTGGAGTGGGTTGCTATGCCTTCCTCCAGGGAGTCTTCCCCACCCAGGGACTGCACCTGAGTCTCCTGCATTGGAAGCAGATTCTTTACTGCTGCACCACCTGGAAGGGGCCCTTCACATGGGTTTAAACATAGTTCAGTTGCTCAGTCGTGTCCGACTCTTTGCCACCCCATGAATTGCAGCACGCCAGGCCTCCCTGTCCATCACCAACTCCCGGAGTTCACCCGGACTCGTGTCCATCGAGTCCGTGATGCCATCCAGCCATCTCATCCTCGGTCGTCCCCTTCTTCTCCTGCCCCCAATCCCTCCCAGCATCAGAGTCTTTTCCAGTGAGTCAACTCTTCGCATGAGGTGGCCAAAGTACTGAAGTTTCAGCTTTAGCATCATTCCTTCCAAAGAAATCCCAGGGCTGATCTTCAGAATGGACTGGTTGGATCTCCTTGCAGTCCAAGGGACTCTCAAGAGTCTTCTCCACAGTTCAAAAGCATCAATTCTTCGGCACTCAGCCTTCTTCACAGTCCAACTCTCACATCCATACATGACTACTGGAAAAACCATAGCCTTGACTAGACGGACCTTAGTCGGCAAAGTAATGTCTCTGCTTTTGAATATGCTATCTAGGTTGCTCATAACTTTTCTTCCAAGGAGTAAGCGTCTTAATTTCTTGGCTGCAGTCACCATTTGCAGTGATTTTGGAGCCCAAAAAAATAAAGTCTGACACTGTTTCCACTGTTTCCCCATCTATTTCCCATGAAGTGATGGGACCGGATGCCATGTATTTAAACATGGAGAGATGTTATTCATTGGTTCCAAAGACCGACAAAGCTGAGCACACGTGTATGTAGGCCCCCTCTCATTTAATTCCTGGCTGGGCCAATATTTGCTTTGGCCAATGGGATGTTAACAAATGTAACACAAGTAAAAGCTTAAAAAGAACTTGTATATCACATCTCTGGCTTGGTCACGTGAAGAGACCCAAGCAATCTCTGGAAGGATGAGAACTCAGGGAACAGAGACAAACCGTTAATGGAGGCTCCATGGCCAGAGTAGTCCTAGCTTGTGCACCAGGAGATCACAGCATTGTTAGTGGCTCAGTCAAGAAGAGGAGAACTGACTCAACAGACCCCAGACCATTGACTGACCTGCAAAATCATAAGCATATCCAGTGGTTGTTATTTGGTGGTAGTTTGTTATATGACAGTAGATAATTGACATACTCTGTTTCCCTAAATTTCAGGTCAAAACTTGGATAAGTTGAAATTATCCTCTTTTGGGGATCTACCCTTGTCAATTCTTTGTCTTGATACCAGCTAATTCAGTCTACACTACTTTGCTTTGTAATTCTCTTTCTCTTTGAAGTTTAATACAAAGATACTTCTGCCTGAAAGTTTCCCAAAATGAATATTTTTACTTGAAGAGGCCCACTCAGTGTAATTTATATATCAATGTCCTAAAATTTTGTTCACAGATTACTTTTCCTCTTCCAAATGCTATAGTATGTTTCCTTTAAGCTTTAGCAGTCTATTTGTTTTTAAAGTGTTTTATAATTTTTTCACTTCTCCTTTAGAAGTTTGGCCCCACTTAACAACCGTATTTTCTGTAAACTACACTCTGCTTGAAAGTTTACGAGAGAGAGAGAGAGGTTAACAGACCTGTTATGTTCTTGTGGTAAATCAGCAGAAGAAACTATAATGATATCTAGGTATTTTGATTCCTATTAATACCTATACAAAATTTTACCCAAGGTGGGCAAAGGCAAATACAGTGTTTTTCTCTCTAACCCTACGGCTACCTTTAAGGAGATCCAGGGGCTTTAAGGAGAAGTATACTAATGGGCTTCCCTAGTACCTCAGACAGTAAAGCATCTGGCTGCAATGCAGGAGACCGGGGTTCAGTCCCTGGGTTGGAAAGATCCTCTGGAGAAGGAAATGGCAACCCACTCCAGTATTCTTGCCTGGAGAAGTCCATGGACAAAGGAGCCTGGTGGGCTACAGTTCATGGGGTTGCAGAGTTGGACATGACTGAGCAGCTAGCACAATACTAAATAGTGAAGGGGAATATTCATTACCTATTATCAAGAGATTGGGTGTTGTATACCTATTTACACTCTAGTACTTTAAATGTCAAATTTTCACTTAATTTATCCCTATAGTATCCCAATGAATTCAGACACCATTCCCAGCTTACCAAAAAGAATAATGAAGATAGCCCATGGAGTGTTTAATTACAAAGCTGTCAGAATGTGCTGGCCATAAGGAATATAGTAAATAAGGCATCTCTACTTAACTTGGTCTTAAGTTATACCTGGGAGGACTCAGCCCTGACTTCCAGGAAGGAACTGACTTCCTGGATTCTAATTTAATACCTGACATCTCCCTCAATACCTCCTGATCTCAGGCACTCCCTTGTCACCTCCCAGTGTTCCTCAAACCTTGCACAGGGTAGAAACCAAACTACTACTTTTAAATAAATGTTTGAACTGTCCGTGCCGACTTCGCAGCAATATGACATTTGCTTTAAGGCAGTTTCCTGACCACAAGTGTACATTTCTCCAGATCTCATTCTTGGGAACAATATATATAGTGTGCTGGAAAGATCATGAGTTATAGACCAGGGCTCTCAATAAATGTTAGACAGTTTCCTCTTTATTGATTATACGATTTTACCAACTTTAGTGATTACTATAAATCATTTTGCACTTGTCGGGTGGCTGGCTCTGATACCGGCCATACTCAAAAAGCAACAAAACTAAACACTTATAAAAGCATGGAATACAGGGACTAATAAGCTCATGGATTTAAACCCTGTTTTTTTTTTCTCATCTGTCATGTGGGATGACTAAAGGAGATAGAGTTTTTAGAAAGTACCATGAGTTAGTGCTTAAATGCACAAGCCTTAGAGCCAGAGCAGGGGGGTGATAAAACCAAAGTCTGATAACTCTGTAACAGTTGAGCAAGTTATTTTGCCTTCTGTGCCTCAGTTTCCTCACGGATATGTGGAGATTACATTCACAGGTGATTGTGAAGATCAGATGAAGTATATCTGGTGCTTAGAACTGTATCTGACACAGTTAGTGCTCAGTTAGTTACTATTATTGTCAACTGCAGTAAACCCATATTTTGGAAAATTTAAAATATATATCAAGTATGTAGAGCACTTGGCATGCTGTCCCTTGCATGTAAAGGATCACACACACACACAAATGTATCTTATTGTCGGTAATATCAGATTACCATGCTTTATTTGAAATAATTTGGAATTGGAGGGTACACTTTGAGGACCCCCAGAGGGATGAACATTAACTATTTTAGGGGCAAAAGGGCTTCTTCAAGATCAGTTACACTGCTTAATTTAAAAATAAAAAAGAGAAGACAAGGAAGACAGGAAGGTAGTAACTACTTTTGAAGTCATCCCCTGTCATCACCTAGGCATGGCAAACTACATCTGGCCTAAGGCACTCATTACCTCCTTGTCCTTGACTTACAAGGAATAAGAATAAAGTGGTCCATGAATACTAATATTTAAAACAATCAGCTTTTTAAAAATGACAGATGTGAACATATTTGTTTTTATGTAGATACATAAAATAATTCATTTCTGTACTGTTTTATTAGAGCTTAATATTAGGGATAATTTTTTTTTTTGGCCTCCTACTTCATCTCCCACTTGAAATCCATGCCATTCCAGGGAAATTTATTACAAAAACATGAATACATGGGAGCCCTTTGTATGTCTATGGACACTAGTATTTTTTTGTTTGAATGATAACCTCTTGGATAATACTCTGTTTTAAAAGAATAAACAGGGAGTTCCCTGGTGGTCCAGTGACCAAGACTGCGTTCCGAATTCAGGGGGCCCGGTTTTGATCACCCGGTTGCAAGCTGGATCCCAAATGCCATAGCTGGAGATCCCACGTGCAGCAATGAAGATCGGGCCCAGCCAAATTTTAATAGTTAAAAAAATGAAATAATAAAATATCTATTAGTTTACTTTGTATGAATGTATTTTTTCTCAGTTGAAACGATAGAGATTCCTTATAGAAAAGCACAGTATAGTCACAGTATTTGAAAATATATTTTAATGCTTACTTAACTCTGTTTCCTAGGAAGCAGGCTATAACTCAATTTATTGGAAAATGCTAGTGCTTTTAAACTCTTTTGCTTTTTGATGTCTGTCTCCCACATCCTCCATGGCATCCCTCATCTATTTACCCCCTTCCCTTTCTTCCCCTTTCTATTCTTGATTTGCCCTCTCTATTCTATCACCCCCTTTTAAGTAAGCATTAATCTCTTTCCAAGTCCTTCATCTCCCCTAGAATTCCTTTATTCATTAAAGATATATCTGTTTTGTTGATCTTAGTAATTTCTAGTGTTTAGCATATTGGCATCTTCTCAGTAAGCATTATCTGTATATTAACGCGGGGTCCGTGGTACGAGAAGAAAATATGTATTCTCAAAATTACCCGGAGCACTTTCACTTGCGTGTGGGCACTGGCATTTGTACTGAATCGTTGGCGACAAAAATACAGGGAGTTGGAGCCACAGTGAGGATGGCAGCTGTGCACGCCCCCTGGCGCCAGGCGGACTTTTGAGGGGGACCTCTCTGTACCTAGGAATTTTGCAGGGAGCATTTACTGCTCCCCGTTTGTCTTGGTCCCGTCCCAGAGGCGGCTGGGTGGGAAACAGAGAAGGTTGTCAGGGGAACTAGGCTAAAAGTGAGGATCAAGAAGGGTTGCCTATTCAAACAGCAGGTGCAAAGGAGGCAGAAATTTTGAAGGAAGGGCTGTTAAACCGCCACCCACGGGGAGGTTACTTGTCAAGAGAAGAGCGGGCCGAGGATTAAGGGATCACCTGAGCTGGAGAGCTGCAAACGCTTCTGACACCTGCAGCAGAATTTTCCATCAACCGACGGTATCCTGGGCGGGGCGGGGACAGGAGCGCAGGAAAGAGCCGTTTTCGCGTGATTGGCGGCGCCCCCTACCCGGGAGGGGGCCGCCCGCGGCCGGTGGGCGGGGCCGGGGCGGAGCCGGGCTGGGGGGTGCCGCGGCGGGGGGCGGGGCCGGACGGTGGGGGGGCGGGGCGGGGGCCGGGTGGGGCGGGGCGCCCCCGGCTGTCACTCAGCGGGTAGCGGTGGCTCCCCGCCCCCACCCCGCCCCCTCCCGACACGCTTTCCGGGTCGCCCCCGCCCCCGCTCCGCCCCCGGGGCTCCGCCAGCGCGAGTCCCATCCCGGTCCCGCTACCTGGGGCGCGCCCGGCCGGGCAGCTGCGGGTCCGGCGCCGGCCGGCGGCGTCTGTGAGAGCCGTTCCGTCGGGCGGGGGCCGCCGACGAGGGCATGAGCGCGGACTCCTGCCTCCGGCGCGGCGGGAGCGGGGAGGGAAGGAGGCGCCGCGCAGAGGCCACGGTCCGGGGCAGCGCCGGGGGAGAGCGGGGCGGGAGATGTGCCTGTCCTTAGCGGCCCAGCAAGCAGCATGCACCCCGATCCCTCCGACAGCGGCGGCGCCAGCCTCGCGGGCGCCCCGGGCGAGCGGCGGCCGGAGCCCCGGGGGGACGCGGCGGCCCCGGGGGCGCCCGGCGGCGGGAGTCGGTGGGTGGCGGCGGCCGCCCTCGCCGCCGTGTGCGCCTCCTGCCTGCTGGCCGGCTGGTGGCCGGCGGCGGCGGGAGGCGCGGGGCCGGGCACGGTCCTGCTCAGGCTCAGCCTGTACCTGGGCTGCGCCGCGGCCGCCTTCCTGTTGGGGACCGTGTTCTCCCTGGTCTGCCGGAGCCCGCGAGCCCCGCCGCCCGACTTCGCCGCCGCCTGGAGACGGCTGGCCGCACGCCGCCGGCCGGAGGTGAGTACTGGGTGCCCGCCCGCGGCCTCACCCGGCCCGCCCGCTCCGGGAGGGCCGGGGGTCGCGGCGGGCTGGTCCTCTCGGGGAAGCGGGGGCTGGGCTGGGCCGGGCCGGCCGGGCGGGGAGATAGATGCTCGCGTCCTCTCGTCCCCCGCGTGGGGCGGGCCGAGATGCACGCTAGCAGGTGATGTACTTAGTTGCTCGACTCCATCCTCAGTCCCAGGCTCGGGAGCTGAATAATCCTTCCAGATCTTGGCTGTGGCCCTGCCGCTGGGGAGCGGGGCGGCCGCTGTACGCAGGCGCTGCGCCTGGGGCCGGTCATCACGCTGGGTTCTGGTAACCGTTCCCCGTGGGAGGTAACTTTTATGCCCTTGTACAGACCGGGAAACTTGGCGCAGAGGGGCTGACTTGGCTTAGGTCCCCTGCCCGGTATACCTCATGCCGAAAGCCCGGGTACGCTTTTTTTTTTTTTTTATAATCATGCTGTCCTGTCCTCCGCCGTGTGGATAAGTATCGCAGTTTCAGTGATTTAGGAAACGGATGCCCAAAATCACTGTAGTTTGCATCGAAAGGAACGTTATCATCAGTGGGGTGGGAGGATCTAGTGGAGAACCGTGGTTAAGGAATTCAGGAAAAGACAGTGTTTTAAATGAGCTCTCCGCTTCCGTAGTGCCAAACTGCTGTTTTTTCTCTACCTCCCAGCAGCTTCACTTTCACAACCCTTGAAAAGAGACTCGGTTCTGTCGTAGCCTGTCTTACCGCTTGACTGAATTCTACTGTCATTAACCTGAAATTGCTCACTCTGTAGTAAGAGAAGTGGCTGTGGCTCAACTTCGTAAAAATATTTTGTTAGAAGCATTATTACTCCCTGGGTTTTGTGTTTGTTTGTAATACGACCTGCTGCTTCTTTTTTTAAGTCTCACCCTCTTCGCCAAAAGGATCCTTTCCTCAGTGTGTCAGTTCAGAAAGCAGAGCTGAAATAATGGGTAAAGAGGTGTAGGTAAAGGGGCGCCCATCCCCACTAAGTTAAGCAGCTGTTCAGTATGTTGAGGAAAAGGAACTTCAGTTTTCGTAAATAGCCCCAAACTAGCTGTGTTTATTTCTCTTAAAAGCCTTCACCCAGCTATTATATCTGATTTAGCAAGAGTTGGTGAGGAGGTGTATTTTTCCTCTTGCTTTTTCCCTACAATGATAAAAGACCCCAGAATTTTACTGTTGATGTGTGAATGACGTTACAATTCTTTAGAGTATTTTAAGATGTTTTAATCTATTCCATGTGTATTTAATCGTATTTATTGAGTCTTTCAGAAACTCGGTATTATTTTGGAAGCTGGGGATGAATCAACAAGACAAACAAAAGCCCTGCTTTCTGGAGATTATATACTTATGGGGGAATCAGGCATTAAACAAAGAAATGCGTTAGTTTTGGATAGTGATAAATGCTTAAATGCTTATGAAACCAAAAATAATTAAGAGTTAAGTGATTAAGAGTGCCTGGTGTGTGGGGGCAGGAAGTTTAGATGGGTGGGGTCAGAGTCTAAGCCTCAGTATTGTCACTCCTCTGTCCTGGAAGCCTCACGGGTGGTTTACCTCCCTTTTTCCAGGAAAATACATTCCCCCAAAGCTCCCAGCTCACTTGTACCTCTGATAAAACTTAGGTTATCATCCAGAAAGATGCTTTAGTAGAGGAAGCAGAGAAAATACTACATTAGAGGTGACAGAAAAGGAAGTAGCTTCTGTGATCTCTCATGTATACTACCTGAAAATTTCAGGCAGCGGAAGAGGTATAAGTGTACATTAAGGACAGGCGATTATTGGTCATTCTTTTTGAATTCAGATTCCTACAGCATTAAGTAGGAAAATAAGTACATTTGGAGGTTTACTTTCTGTTACCTAGAATTAAAGTGTATGCACATATGCTATTCATATGTCTGTGCCTGCTCAGTTGTGTTCACCACTGTGCAACCCCATGAACTGTAGCCTGCCAGGCTTCTCTGTCCATAGGATTTCCCAGGCAAGAATACTGGGGTGGGTGGCCATGCCCTCCTACAGGGGACCTTCCCCACCCAGGGATCAAGCCCGTGTCTAAAATTATTTATATATATTTACAGTACCAGTGCAGTTTACTCAAGCCTTTCATTGTGCTGTATTTCCAATAACTTATGCTTAAGGTTTTTTAAAAAATGCTCCTTATGAATGGAAGCATAAGCATGTGGTGTAGTGTAAAATATCTGTCAGTTCTGTGGGGGTAGGAGCTGGACCACACGGGTCATCTAACATATGTGGAGGGGGAGGCTGTTTTGTAGTGAACCAAATGGTGTCTCTTAAGATACAGTGACTACTTTACTACAGAAATTGTGATTCAGCATTAAGAAAAGAATCCTCATTTGTTCTTGGATATTTCAGGTTCTTCTAGTATCTGCTGAGCGTGTCAGACACTTGGATCTATCCTATCTGTCCATCCTTTTTTTTTCCCCCTTCTTGACTTTCTTCTCTAGAGGGAAAAAAATGCATATACTATTGAAAGTAGGCAACCAGAGAAGACTAAACTAGAAGGGAGAAGGCATTTTCATATCTAGATGTGTTCAAATGCTCCTGCAAGCTTTATAAGGTAGCTGTTGGCTGTCATAACTCTTTGTGGTTGAGATCCTTGACTGATATCTTTTATTATCCCTTGTACCTTGCAGGAGCTCCAAAAAGTGTTTGCTGATGATGAAAAAAATTAGGTCAGTTTGTGGTCACTAACAGAGGGCTTTCCCCCTTCAGTTAACCTAGTGTTTATTGAGCATCACTTATGTGCAAGGAATTTTATTTTACTTGGCTGGTAATCATTACTGATTAAAGTAGTAAAACTGATTTTTCAACTCGGGTGGAAAGAACATCCAGTTGTATATTCAGGTGGCAAAAAAAAAAAAAAAAAGCTTTGTGTAAGGTCAGGAAGCTTGACGGTGAAGTCTTGACATTTGCTTTCTGGGCCCCACTTTAGAAAAACTTGAACTTTGTTGCAAGCCAGTTGGCTGGAGCTGTGATGCTCTGGGGTTGGCCTGCTTCTGGGGCAACAGTTGTTAGCCCTGCTTTGCTGAGTAGGCTGCCCTAGAGTGGTGCTTCTTAGTCCAAGGTTGTAGTTTGGTGTTGTGCCAGACCTGTCAACTCACGTGGACCAAAGGCCTCAGATTCACTGGCTGCGGTTACCTGACCCTAGCACATGATCTTCCCAAAGCAACAGCAAGAAAAACATGGGAATAATGAATCAATAGTTTAGAAACCTTACTTTCGTTACTAGACCAGTGGTACAAAGTGTATCTTCATATAATGGAAAAAAGAAAAATAATTTCTTACATTTTGGTGATAAAAATAAGGAATAACTTTTTAAGATGTCAGTTATTCACATAGTTTATGGATTTTTCTCTTTTACATGGTAATTTATTAGATGTTTCTTGATTTACACTTGATTTATGCTGCTGGTGCTGCTAAGTCACTTCAGTCATGTCCGACTCTGTGTGACCCCATAGACGGCAGCCCACCAGGCTCCCCTGTCTCGGGGATTCTCCAGGCAAGAAGCACTGGACAAATGAAGTCTAGGGGCCTGATACAAGAAAGTCCACAAAGGTGCTTAGTAGCATAATGGGAAACTAAAGTCCACTGCTATGTGAAGAAAGTATTAGTGAAAGACTTTTCCAAGTTTAGACAGAAAAGTTCAAGAAGTTCATCAAAGCTCATAAGCATTTACTGTATATCTGCTGCATATTGCTTTTCTGATCTTGGGAGATCATTTTGGCCTAGTTAGTTGCTAAATGTCAGTGCCAGGCACATAGTAGGTTCTCTATGGATGGGTTTTTGTCCCTAATGAATGGATTATTGTTTGAGATGAGAACAGACTTGAGTATCGGACTGACATTTTTAAATTTGAAATTTCAGCCACAGTTCCCTAGAGAAGGGATCATAGTCTCGCGGTGTGTAGTCGCTCAGTCTTGTCTGACTCTTTGGGACCCCATGGGCTAGCCCTCCAGTTTCCTCTGTTCATGAGATTTCCCAGGCAAGAATATCTCAAGGTAGGTGTCACTGAGAACTTTGATAGTTGCTTTGCGTTAAGTGGATGGCAGTGTTTTCAGTGTTGGGGAGGATCCAGAGATGAACAAGATGCCCTGTGTCCCTGCCTTCTCAGGCTGAGTAGATTAGATTGATAGGGAGAACTGGAGGGGAGGGCAGATGTTTATAGAGACAGTAAAAACATTCACACAGCAATCCAAGGCGCCACTTGGCTTGGGTGGGACTTCTAGAATCCCTAAATGAGTTCTTTTACTGATACAAAAGTTCTTTTGAGTAAAACAAACTCGATTTAGTTACTCAAGGGAAAAAGGAAAAGAACCAAGATGTAGGGAGACTATACACAGCCTCTTTGTGATGCTCCTTTATTATGCTAATGTGATAAACTAATCCTCAATAATTTGATAGTGGATAGTGGGGTAATGCATTTACTGTCTTCAGATTATTAGGTTGACTTTTGACCGGGGGATTTAAGTCAGGGTGGCTACTGGGAAAAATGTTTTTGAGCAAGATGGCTTTTGAAACCCCCATAAATCTAACTAGTGTAAGAATTGTTTACCTTAAATTCATCTATTCATAATTTTTTAATTTAACTTTTTTTGCAGGTTATGGATTCACATGGCTTTAATAGAAAAAAGAAAAACATATAAAAGGATATGCATTGAAAAAAAAAATCTCCCCTATAGGCAACCATTATTAACAGTTGATTGTTCTTCCAGATATGTATTATGTATATACAAGCAAATACAAATACATACTCAAAAACAATATAAACAATGATTACACATAAAAGAAAATTATTTTCTGTATCTTTATTATGAAGGAACTATTTCTTAGGGTTAGTAGACATCAGAAGTTACATATGAAGAGTGATAACTTCAAAGTAGGAAGCTACAATTCATGATTAAACCTGGAACATTAAAAAAATGGTCATCGAAACCAGCAAATGTATTCTAAGAAATGATGAACATGTATTTTTGAATTTAGCAAAGCTGTCTGAAGGAAGCATATATATGTATTTTCACAATTTGTACAAAACCAAAAGGATTTCCCTGGTGGCTCAGCTGGAAAAGAATCTGCCTGCAATGTGGGAGACCTGGGTTCAATCCCAGGGTTGGGAAGATCCCCTGGAGAAGGGAGAGTCTACTCACTCCAGTATTCTGGCTTGGAGAACTCTATGGACTATATGGGATCGGGTCGCAAAGAGACAAAACTGAGCAACTTTCACTTCACTTCGAAACAAACCCAGAAAATTGTACTTTTTCTTATTGTATCCTAAATTATTACAAGATTTTGAATATGATCCCCTGTTGTGGTTTAGTCCCTAAGTCTTGTCTCTTTGCAACCCCATGGCCTGTAGCCTGCAAGGCTCCTCTGTCCATGGGATTTCCCAGGCAGGAAAACTGGAATGGGTTTCCAGTCCTTCTCCAGGGGATCTTCCCGACCCAGGGATTGAACCTGCGTCTCCTGCTTGGCAGGCAGATTCTTTACCACTGAGCCACCTGGGAAGCACCCCTAGGAAACTGTTTTCGAGACAGAGTACATGTGCTGTTCCGGATTTGAGTTGCCGGGGAGTGTAATCAGGTGAATCCTAGGAGGCGGGGTTGTGGAGGTGGCTTGGGCGGGGTTGTGGAAGTCTGTAGCTGTGAGAGAGTAGCGCTGGGTTGTTGTCTGCTGTCAGGGCAGCTCCTCATACCTTTTGAACTCTGGAGTGTGGCATCAAAGCTGGGTTATGGACACGCTAAATGGAAAGGTGATTAGGGGATACTGGAGGAGAAGCACTAATCAGTTGCAGTGATTGCAAGTGAGGGTTAATGAAGCTTCGTGAAGGGAGGCCGGAAGCTGTGTGAATGGAGGCCGGAAGCTGTGGGAAGGGAGACCGGAAGCTGTGGGAAGGGAGACCGGAAGCTGTGGGAAGGGAGATCACAGCCAAGAGTGACTTTCATGTTTCTTTCATGTTAATGTCATGATGGGTGAAATTTCTGGTGACTTTCCTGTGAGGTTTCTTTCATGATAATTATCAGTAGTTATCATTACAGATGGGTTCAGGAATCGTCTCAAGAGCATCGTAACATTCTCTTTATATAATAAACTCAGCCACAAACTTAAGGGTCCTACTATTTCTTCACAAATGAGAAGACCAAAGTCTCCAAGCTTGATCAGCGCTGCTTGGAGCCTAAATTCTGATCATTCCGAAGAGATTTATTTCTAATTCCCTTGAATCTTAAGCCAGTTTTGTTTTGGACACATGCTACGATGTCAGCTTTTGTAATTAAGTGTTGCCTTCTTAAAGATATCTTAGGTTTCATTTCCCAACCTTATAATTTTGAGGGTAGGAAGTGCCCTACTTTTCTTAGAATGTTTGAGCCCTTGTGCAGTCAGAATAGTACACACATTTGTACCAAAAAAAGTGACTCAGCAAGTTTGGTGCTGAGGGCTTAGGTTTTAGAAAAGGAAATGTCTGTGGAAGCCTGTTAGTATTAAAATCATGACATACAAACTTGCCTTTTTTTTTTTTTTTTCTAATTGCAGCTTTGCTTTTGAAAGAAAAACTTGCAAACTTGGAGCTTGTATTTTTTACCAACTTCACTGTTAGGTGACTTTCTAAATGAGGGCTGCTTGTTTGCATGGAAGTGACCGATGACAGGGGTGGGTAGACAGCCCTTCCTGGGGACTCTGCTGGGCACCCTGGGGGTTGCGTTCAGTTAGTCATTCTTACACCCTTCTTTAGTTCTGGCGTGTGTGCTTATATAGTTTCTCCAAACACAATGGAGCTTTCCAGAAAGCCCAGTGGGTTTTGGGTTGCATTCTGGTGGGCTCCTCAGCTCGAATAATGCTTTGTGAAAATGCAGTTAGGAGGTGACGTGTGTGGGCTCTGTCCCCAGGGCTTGCCCTTGCTTATTAGTGATGCTAGGCACTGGCCAGTCCCAGTCCATTTGTCAGCCAGCCCAGGGCTTCCGTGTATGAACATGAATATGGTAACTCCAAGTAAAATGGCTCCAAGGCCAAGGGGGAAGCCAGAAAGAATTGTGCACTTTTAGAATAAGACACTGGAACTTGTTTAGGTCACTAGGATCTATTTAATAGTAAGCTTTCTGTTTTAGTGTAGACTACACCTCTTAGAAAGTTGGATGCATTTTAAACAAGTACTCATTTCTAAAATAACCTGCCTTGCTGTAGTTCGCACCCACCTTGTAGGTATGGGTGAGTTTCCGTTAATAGTAGTAACTCAGAGTGTACAGAGTTTGTTCCTGTCTGCTCACGCCGAGCTTCATCCTGCAGTCCTCTTATTTCTGCCAGCCCACAGGCAGGATTTTGCACACATGAGTGCGTTCACTTATGTTCTTCTGTACCTGGTGACTGCAGAACATTTGAGAGAAGCTCCTCTGTGTCACCAAGCCAGTCTGTGAAAAAGCATGTTTTTTCTTTGGCTCCTGCCCTCTCAGTTCCCTCAGACTGGAGATCCAGGAGGGCTTGGTCCCTTCCCCCCCCCCCCCCAGCCGAAGCCACGTTATGTGCTTTAAGGAAGTTGACAGTATAGCCTTATTTCTCTCACTGAGTATAATTAAACTCAGTTTTTAGCTGAGAGGAGCTTGTGTCTCTATTTGCATCTCCTGTGAAGATACTCCATCGCCTCTGTCTACCTCCTCTCTATCCCTGCAAAAGAGATGCCTGAGCGGCTGGGCACATCCCAGACTCAGAGTTGCCCCTGGGGTCAAGAGCTTTCTCGAGTCTCCAACCTTGAGCCACTACTCTAAAGGCCTCTCCTCATATGCAGATATAGTTGTGCAGATTGTGCCAACTCGTTTGACGTGAAATTAACATCCTAAACATTCCAGACATTGCAGTGGGTTTTTCCTGAGGTGCAGCTGTTAATCTTGTATTGTCCTTCTGATTTTCTCCCCCCCCCCACCTCACTGAACCTTTCTGAGTTTTCAACCCTTAGATAAGCACAGGAAGTTGCTTTGTTTCCTATATTTGAATTTTGATCATTCTTGAGGTCCCATTTGTGGAAGTATCTGGCTCTTAGGCAGTCTTACCCTGGGCGGCCCCCCCACCCCCAAATAACCATCTGCTCAGGCTCAGACTCACTCATTCACCTGCTTACCCTGATCTGTTCACTTGGTGCTCTCAGTGGGGCCCGAAATCAAGTCCAAGTTTCCATGTGTCCTGTGGTCGGTCCCCGTCCCTCTCCCATTGCTCCTGTCAGAGTTTGGCACCTTCTGCAAGTCCTCCATCCGGAAGCCCGAGGCCTTCCTGACATCTCCTCCTCCCTTCCCACACGCAGTCCCATCCCCCAGACCTGTCTCCTTACCTCTGGAGTATCTTACGTCCACCTACTTCTTCCCATCTCTCCTGCTTGGTCCCAGCTGTCATCGTGTGCTTCCCAGGTGACTGCAGTAGCCCCTCAGCTCATCTCTGTCTACCTCCCTGTCCCTCCTCCAATTCATTCTCTTAAAGACGCAAGCCTAGTCCCATCCCTCTTTCTCACCATGTTTAATTAAAAGCCCTCAACACTTCCCTGGTCCTCGTAGCTCTCCAGCCTGGTCTCCTATCATAATTACCTTTACTTCTCATGCTCCATCCTCAGCCATCAGAGTGCTAAGCCCACTCTGTCGATGTCGACTCTGAGTATTGCTTGCTCTGTCTCTAGCCTCCGATGCCCGCTTGCCTAATTAACTTCAGCCGTCACTTCTGCAGAGTGGCTCTCCCTGTCTTCCAACTGCATATATTCTCATAGCACCATGCACCTTTCCTTCACTGTACTCGGCTCAGTTGTAGATACCTGCACAATTCCTTGTGTCTTTCTCACTAACCCCTGAACTCCATGAAGGCAGACACTCCTCTCCGTCTCTTTAACATCTAGCATAACATCTAGCAGTAAACATTTTTTGAGTGAATGAACAGCTGGGAATCAGCAGAGCACAGGCATTCAGAGAATGGTCCTGGAGTGAGCCAGACATTTGAATTTCAATCTACTCTGCCTTGATAATGGTGGGACAATGGGCAGCTTACTTAAGATTTCTAAGCCTCAGTTTGCCAGTCTGAAACGTGGAAGTAGTAAATACCTTCAGAGGTTGTTTGGAACAATGTGGTGGTATTTGAAGATACAAATGCTGGTGTTTGTGAAAGTGCTTTGAATTAGAAGGTGTTAAAAGGTGGATTTTACACTTTTACCTTTTTTATTTATTTTTTGGCCGCATCATGCAGCTTATGGGATCTTAGTTCCGCAACTCAAGGTTGAACCCAGGACCTGGCAGCAAAAGTGCCTAGCCCTAACCACTGGACTGCCAGGGAATTACCCACTTTTACCTTTTTTTAAAAAAACCTTTAAAAATAAGATCCAGCTTCAAAAAAATTATACAAAATAAATGTATAGTTGGATGAGTGATTATAAAGATAATACTCTTGTAACTTCCTGAAGCTCCCCTATATGTCCACCCCAATGGCAGCCCCTTCCCTTCCACCTAAGTAATGCCATCTTGATTCCATAATAATCACTTCTTTGTGTGTTGTTACAGTTTTATCAGTCAAATGGGCATCTGTGGATGTTATAGTTTAGTCTTACCCATTTGAAAAAAAAAAATGTCTTCCCTGTATCCTTTCTTTTCCCTGTGGGTTATCTATTGAACCTGGAGCATTTTTTTTTAGCATCTTGTAATCTGGATTTTACTGGTTGCATATGAATGCTTCCCACGTGGCTCAGTGGTGAAGAATCTACCTGTCAAGCAGGAGACACAGCTTTGATCCCTGGGTCAAGAAGATCCCCTGGAGAAGGGAATGTCTACCCACTCCAGTATTCTTGCCCAGAGAATTTCATGGACAGAGGAGCCTGGTGGGCTACAGGCCCTGGAGTCGCAAAAGAGTCGGATGTGACTTAGCAACTAAAACAACAATATATGAATGATACAGCTCAGTTTGTTGTTTCTTCCTTTGTATGTCCTGCCTGTTGTCCAGATCAGACTTGTGTTTGACCCCTTTGGCAGGACTGTAGGTGGTATGTGAACTTTCATCAGGAGGCACATAATATCTGATTATCTTTTTTTGGTTTTATTAGTAGCTGTTGATGCCCAGTTACTTGGATCTGTTAATTTGTTAGGGGTGACAAATAGGGGTGTTTTAATTCTGTCATTTCTCTCCTTTATTGGTTTGACTTTGTTTGGAAAGAGACATTTTCCAATCATCTGCTCTTTGGTTGCACAGTGGTACAGTTCATACAAAAAAGCAGGATAAATACTAGATTCTTTCCCATCATCAGTTTTCCAAGATAATGATTGGTTCCCCCTCATCCTCTGAAGGTGGCCAGTTAGTTATGTGTTTAAAAAAATATTGTGAACTCATGAATTCGAATATATTTTATTGGTTCCAATTAGTTTGTAATTATTATTACATAGTTTCTTTTTTGAAGGCAGTCTCATCTCTGGCCAGTGGAAGTCTTTTCAAGTTGATTCCTTGGTCTTTTTGATATGACCCCACTAAGTCTGAGAGTTTTCTTGCTATCTGATATAGCAAGATAGATCAGGTCCATTTTGAGTGTTTTCTGCTTACACCTGGAACTAGCCATTTCTCCACAAAGAGCCCTGATATTTTTTTAAGTGGAAATAGTATTTCAAGAATTCATTCTGTCTCACTTTTGAGCAGCACAGCCAGACTCAGACGTAGCTATTGGGACTTCAGCTGATCATTTGTTTGTGGGGTGAGCAGCTGTCCCTGTTTGCTCAGGGCTGTCACGGTTCTCACACAGAAAACTATTCCCCGAGGGGGTGGGGGACTTAGTCCAGGTGTTAGGGAGGCTCGCTGCTGTTGGTTTGGTCTTTGTGTCTTGGCCTTCTCTATGGAGGGGTTGGAAAAAATTTGTAAGAGATCTGTCTTTTGCAAAGAATAACCACTCAGTAGTTAGATTTATATACTCTCTGTCTCCTTCAAGGCAGGTAACACTTATTTGAATAGCGCTTTGCCATTTGCTTATTATAGTCTATAAATTGACATTGATAATGGGTTCTGGAAAATGGTTTCTATGGCTGACGTTTGAGTCATTTTACTGTAACCAATGGCTCTGAGTATAGTGGACAAACACGTACACAGGAGTCATAATGTGAACGTCATAAAGTGAATGCCTTAGTAATTGCTATAACTAAACTTAATGTTTATTGCACTTACTGTATGTATGTATGCATTACCCAGTTAAATGTTTGTCTTCCATGTGAGGTAGGACCAGTTAATCTCATTTTACAAGTGGGAAAACTGAGGTTTGCCATTCTGCTGTTTAGTCGTTCAGTCATATCACTTTCTTTGACCCCATGGACTGTAGCCTGCCAGGCTCCTCTGTCCGTGAGATTTCTGAGGCAAGAATACTGGAGTAGGTTGCCATTTCTTTCTCCAGGGGATCTTCCTGACTTAGGGAACAAACCCAGATCTCCTGCTTGGCAGGTGGATTCTTTACCACTGAGGCCCTCGGGAAGGCCAAACTGAAGTTTAGAGAGGCTAAAGCATGTGCCCAGAGCAAGCGGAAGAGCTAAATTAAACCCACGTCTTTCTTATTTTGGAGCCTCTACAGTTATTTTAATTATTTAATTATTAAAGAAAGATTTTAATTATTAAAGATTAGTCTGGCCCGATTCAGGTTTAGAAAACTTGAGCATCTTTGGGATGGTTCTAGGATCTGTTTAGGAATTAGTGTCACTTTAGAGGTCTCAGAATGACGTCACAACTGCCCCTTCTGTGTTCATGACAGTCACTGCTGATCAGGTAAGGCTGCTTCTCTCCCCCGCCCCCCAGTCCGGATGAAGCCTCAGAATCCTTTTCAACATAGCATTCCAGGAGGCTACTAAGATTTTACTAGTTGGCATATAACGTGAGACCCATTTGCCATTCTGTGTGAGAACCTTGTGGAACGACAGTGAAGCCTCCAGGTTCCCACTCTGCTCTCTCTATACTGTATCAAACAGTTAGTCTTACGTTCTTTTTCTTCTGTTCTGGGAAAAATCAGAGTTCTCTAAACTGTGATCCGTAAACACTTAATTTTGGAGATGCTTTTAGTTATTATACACTGCAAAAACAGAAGAGGCAAGATGAGAGGCTTGTCGAGGGGGGTGGGTCACATCAATTTGAAGACGTAAGTTCTTGAAGCTTTTCAGTGTGTATTGCTATACTAATGTTCTGAGAAATCCAAGTAAAGGAACCCATTTAACTTTTTTTAACCCGGTGTTTTCTAAACATGACTTATACCTGTAAATCCCACCCCCCTTTTTTTTTAAACAATGAGATTTATTATCTTAAGATATGATACATTGGTTTACTCAACCAAGGTCTCAGTCGTCTCATCTATGAACATGGAGCTAAGGAGAACACCTACATCTTGGAGGTGGATGTAGGTGAGGTTGTGAAGCTTGAGTTCACCTGCAGGGGCTGCTCAGTTTCTTATATTTATTTCCTTATTCAGAATAAGCATCCATCTCTGTCTCTAACATTGTGCTCATAATTGTGTATTTTTTATTCCTAAGAAAGCCTTCAATACTGTGTAAATTCCAATCTCTGTAAAACCTGGATCCACCTCTCTCAATATCCCTAGACTTATTTTGGTTATTAAATAATTTCTTGAAGCTCTTAAAAATTTTTTAAAAAGGATACATAACCCAGAGGTAGGAAAGTCGCGGAGGAAGTCAGACTGCGTGTGGACACAACCCCTCAGGACCACTCCTCTCTGTTTCTCTTAGCTCTGCTCTCCCCATGGAGGGGCCTGGCTCTCCCTGGCTAGTGGTACAGAAAGAGGGAGGAAAGTGACCCCAGATTTGACACTGGAGACCATGTGGGTGGCGTCTGAGAGGGCAGGGTGGACACGGGGCAGAAGTGGTATTGATCCTCTTGGGTGAGGGGTGAGGGGCAGGTGAGGAAGCAGAGATGGGGTGCACGGTGCCCCCTAGCAGCCTGGCTGAGAAGGAGAGAAGGCGGCCTTCACAGGTGTGTATGTGCTGGGCGTGCTTTGGGCAGTTGTGTAGTTGAGGAGAGACTTGAGTGCAGTTTTGGGTTAAGGAGAAATCTTGCAAAGTAGAAAGGAAGAGCCTGAAGATCCCAGAGACAGGATGGTAACAGGTGAGGGGAGGGCGGACAGGGTCAGGGCGCAGGTGGAGGATTCAGGCTCGAGACTAACGGGAAGGAGGTAGAAACAGGAGCAGAGAGAGAAGCTCGTAGGCCGAGAGGCTGGCAGGGAATTGAGATGTTTCAAACTGGGTCGCCTCGACCTTCTTGGTAAGTGGGAGGCAGATTGATTGCTGATAGTGAGGAGGATGATGTGTCGGGGGTAATTTTATTGAGGTCGTAAGAGATTCCGTGAGTCTTTTGTGACTCTGTCCTAGTTGACGTAAAACGATGGCTCTACTCCAGTACCCTTGCCTGGAAAATCCCATGGACGGAGGACTGTGGTAGACTACAGTCCACGGGGTCGCAAAGAGTCAGACACGACTGAGCGACTCCACTTTCTTTCACTTTCACTCTTGTATTAAAATAAATCTTCCAAGAAATAAAACTTCCTAGCTTGTTCTCAGGGGTCATAACCTTTTGTCATCACCACCATTTAGCAGTGTTTTGCCAAATGCGTGCGGTCTAAAGACGCATACATAATTTAGGAATTCTTGCTAAAAATGCTGTGTTTCAAAAGCATGCCTTATAGTTGCTGAATTAGGATCTAGAAATCTGCATTAGAACAAAATCCCCAAGTGAGTCTTAAAAATGTGTTAATGTGTTTCCAAGTGGGGGCTGGGGGCTTCCTGAGGTCAGCAGGGTCCCAGAAGACTGGGAGCTACATCCGGTGGTCCTGTCCTGTGGACCCACACTCACCACCCATCCTCCCTGCTCAGAGGTGGAGTGGCTGCACTGAAGCTTATCTTTAACACCACGTTTCTCATAAGGAGAAGGTTTTATTCTTTGAATTTCTATATGTTTATTTTACATAGAAACGGAAGAATTTCTATGTTCTAGATCTAGGCTGGGGTAGATAATTTTTACTCTCCAGTTATAAGGGATGTGAAAGTCCGTCTCTTTGAGTAGATTCCATTGAATTGTATTTTCTTTTCTTCTTTTTTGCAGCTAGTATTTTTATGGCAGTAATCCATCTCACGCATATCTGTATCTAGTACATGTATGTTATCAAAGCTGCTGCCTGGAGCTCAGCTTTTTGCTTCAAGAGAGCTATGAAAATATTAGAAATCTCACTGAATCAAATCACCAATGTGATATTTTTCCAGCTAGATCCTGAATATTTTATCACCAGTTTTCATTTAAAAGCCAGTCAACAAATTTAATAAGAGTGGTATTATGGGTATTTGGGACAGTAATGAAGAAAAAAAAAGTGATTGCTTTCATTAAAGCATCTCTGTGAAAGCAGTTCTGTGTGACTCATCGAGTTGTTGAGCTACATGATAGCTTTGAAGCGAGGGCAACCACCCTGGCATCTTCTCCATTTCAGTTCAGTGGTTTCAGTGAGAACTCTTATGAAAATAATTTTTATAATTTACTTCACTGTGTCTGAACTTCAGAATTCTTATGACATGATCTCTTGGATTGATTGCATATTTGAGTAAATTTTCTTCCGGGACCTGGGCTGGAGGGTGAGATGTAGAAGAGAGACTAGAATAGGAAGAACACTAGAATTCCTAAGCAGAGCCTCCCACAGAGTTCAAGCTCGTCAGTTATTCGATTATGAGCTTCTGTTCCATCAGGGATAGATTAAGCCCCTTTGAGCACAGAGAATGTATTTACCTTTGTCTCTGGAACCCAACTAAGTGGCAGACTCACAGTCCTCATTGCGTGTTAGATGACTGAATGAGCTGATGGAAATGTGAAAACCTCTGATTTCCCTCATGAGCTCAAAATTACAGTGTGAGTCAGTGATAAAATGGCTGCAGAATTTTTCTTACACAAATCTTCGTAGGAATGCAAAAAGCTGCTGCCAGTCATCAGTGATCTTTCCTAAGCCAGTTTGCTTTTTCCTCCTTCTTCTCCCCCAGCCCTAGTCTCTTGTTCTGTGCTTGCCAGTTTAGACATCCTGCTGTCTGCCTGTGTCCTATCAAGTGCACATTATAATTTCAGTTTCTAAATCTGTGTCTGGTTTGAAATACACTGAAATTTCTCTTGTAATCAAGTGGAGTGTGTTTTCTCAGGAGCTTCAGATCTGAGTCCTTGACATTAGAAATGAAGCACATTTTTTTTCTTCCGACGAGCCTAATTTGTCCAGCTGAATGGAAAAACAACCCTTAGTATGTTAACCTGTCTCAAAAAATACCTCTGTTAATCAGTTAATACAGATTTTGCCTTTGGATTAATAATCATTTTTTTAGTAGATTAATAACCGAGAAACATTATGAAAGGAATTTGCTTGTGATAGTCAAATCTGAAAGTATGTTCTGTCATAACACTAATCACATGTAATATAACAATAATCATTCTTTGATTAACATCGCAAAAAATTTGGACTATGACTTTTGGCACTATAAAAATGATCTGTATTTGAGTACTGCTTTGTAAATGCAACCCACTCCAGTATCCTTGCCTAGAGAATTCCATGGACAGAGGAGCCTAGTGGGCTACAGTCCGTGGGTCTCAAAGAGTCTGACAACGATTGAGCGACTAAGTCTTACACTTTAAAAAACCCTTTCACGTACATTATCTTCTTGGGATGCATAACAATCCTTTCGTATAAATAGGACAGACATTATTTAAACTGAATCTCAGAGAAATGGACATATTCATCATAACACAGTAAGAAAATGGCAAAGAATCGACTGCAACCAACTTTTTTCTGGGTCTTAATTAAGTCTTGCCGCTGTGGCGTGATGTCACGTCATGTGCTTTTGCCCTCGTAGTAATAATGGGATTGTGCCCTTGCCTGAAGCACACTTGAGTTTCATATTTGTTCAGAGAAAAGATCTAATTGATTTCATACCCAGTCATAGGATCTGGTCTCAGGAGCTAACCTAACTGATTATCTTTCTTTATAGAAATAGAAACAGAACCTTGATTCCTACATTTGCATGCAGGCAGCATTGGCCTTTAGCCTGAACACAACAATACTTCTGATAACTGGTGTGTACCAAGCTATGGAAGGTGCTCACCATGTAATCTACCATTCATCTCTTGCCAAAGTTCATTTCAGGTGAAACCATGGTGGGGATTTATGCTTCTGGAGGACAGGTGGTTTCCTTTACTGCTCCCCGAGAGTGTCCCCGAGGGTAGAGAAGGCCTGACTTGCACCTGCCTCTTGTGGCCATTACTTGTTTTCCCATCTGGAAACACCCTGCAGTGTTGGACTTTCAAGGCATGTAGGTTACTTACTATCGGTTCAAAAGGCTGGACAGGGACTGTTCCTGTTAACCTTTGCGTAATTTGTGCTTCACAGCATCCTATACGTACCACGCCCTGTTGTTCGATCAGTTTCTCCTTAGCTGGTAGAGGACGCTCCTTAAAGATAAGAACAACATTCTCGAGGCACACGGTTGTTTGAAGTTAGAGTTCCAATCCACTGTATGGTTCATAGACACTTCCAGTATTGTTTAGATCATTTTTGGTAATACTACACTTAGGTCGATAGCATGGAAATGAATAGGTTTTTCATGGAAAATTGGAAAAACGTATTGAGGACCAATTAAATACAGAGTAATAAGAAAATAGTTAAAATGCAGTGTAAGTCATTCAAAACAAAACATTCCAAATCTTTATTACATAAAAGATGCTCAGGATAAAATACTGAGTGTGAAAAACCAGGTGCAGAAATGTGTGAATACGATGGTTGTAATTTCTTCCAAAGTATATGAAAATAAAGTACCAATAGTAATTTATAATTAATAAGACATTGCCCAGCACAGTTTCAAAGACTTCATGTGTATTAATTCAATGCTCATATCAGTCCTAAGAGGTAGGTACCGTTGTTATCTTTGTTTTACGGATGAGGCCTTTGAGGCCCTTACGGAAAAGTAAGTTGTCCACAGTTACATGGTAAGAAATGGACTCACCAACTAGGAGGAAATAGACCAAAATATCAGTAGGGAGTATCTGTGGATACTGGTGTGAAATAGGCTGATTTAATTCTTTACATTTATAGAATGTGTCCCTCTCTACTTGTGATATATTAGAACTAGCAATTTTAAAAGAAATTGAAGCCTATTGAGAACATTTGTAGGTTTGAATTTCAGAGAGTAGCTTTTCTTCTATCTAAAACAGAAATTATACTCGATTAAGAGGGCAAAAAAGACAAAAAAAAACAGTACTTTCTATCAGTACAATCTCCCTAAATGATAACCTTTCAGTATATATTGGATACAGATAAGGTGAACCAGACCTTCGTTAGTTCACAATTAAACATTATAAAGCACAATCCAAGAAACTGGTTCTGATCAAACCAGGTTTTGTTTGAACACTTGAATACTTCACCAGTGATAGAGAATGTAAAGGCCCATACACGATAGAATGTCTCCAGGAAATGGACACTTTCCTCTCTGGAAAGTACATCCTCAAAGGCAAAAATACTTCAGGAACAGTATGTTCTATTAACTTTGGTGATTTAACTTTCAATCCTTCTCTCTTGCTTTCATTTCCACAATTCTTTTCCCTTCAGAAAACCATCCAATCAGCTGTTAAAACCAACCAACCGATTAGCCTCAGTGTGTTGAAAGTTGATCCTGCTTTGAGTTTTATTAGTGACGATAGTTGTACTTTGCCACTAGGTGCCAGGCCCTCTGCTAAATGCTTTCTGCAAGCCAGCAGTTACAGACTGGACACCATCGCTGGAAGGGTTGTCACTCACGTCACGCTCTTTCCTCAGGGTCTCAGTCAAGCCCGGTGGCCTTTCCATACCTCAGTTCCTTCCTGTCTTCCTGAGAAGGGATCTGTGTGGGTCGTTTGTTTCTTTGCTTTTGATTACATGATTTTTTGAGGATGAGGCAGAATACGGTTGGTTTGAAAGGAGCAGTGGTTTTGAGAAGAACATAGCTTAAGAATGAGAATATTAGTCACAAGATCCCAGTAGACTGTCTGATGCTGCGAATACTTGGGAAGGGTGGGCCATGTTACAGCTCCGTGTGGGTAATGATGGTTGGGGTTTTGTGTTTGTTTTCCTAAGATAAATCACCATTTCAGTAGCTTTACAGGAAATTATGCCTATCACGCCATCAACTCTGTACAGTTTTTTTTCTTTGTTAAAATAAACCAAAATACATTAAAAAAATTTTTTTATTATAGAAGCATATAGTGAAGGAGAAAGATACTTGTTTATTTGAGTCGTCCAGGTAATAGGCATGAAAGGAATTAGCAGTCCTGTCTCTGCTCCCACAGGAAGCAACACAGTAAGCAGTGTCGTCCGTGTAAACAATGGAAAATGAGGTGTGTGTCTCTGGCTGGGTTCCAGGTCACCCCTGGCTGTCTCGTTGCTAATGGTATCAGGGTACCCAGCTCTCTGCTTGGATTCTCTCTCCAGATGTTGTTCCCTCAGGAGAGGGTGTCTTCACGAAGATAGTTGGACCGTATTATGGCTATAGACTAAAAGCTGACATCCAGGAGTAAACAGAAAGCTGATACGTAGGTACTCAGGACAGCATCTGTTGATAGACTTATACTCTGATGCTGAGACTCGTATATCAGAGCAAAGTCTTCAGGTTTTGCCCTGTCTTTGGAGAACGTTTTCAGAATGAGCAATTATTTGTTGAGGCTTTTCACTTTCTCTCTCCAGAGAACTCCCTGAGTGATTAAAATGACCTCAACAAGTAGGGTACAAGCTAGGTTTAAATCTTAAATTGAAGATAAGTTTCATTTATCTTAATGAAATGGAGAATAAGGTGTATCTTTTTTTTACATGGCAGGGATTCTGGTTCACCAGACGTTCACGCTCAGTTGTGTCCAACTCTTTGTGATCCCATGGACTGTAGCCTGTCAGACTCCTCCGTCCATGGGATTCTCCAGGCAAGGATACTGGAGTGAGTTGCCATGCCCTCCTCCAGAGGATCTTCCCAACCTAGGGATCGAACCCAGGTCTCCCGCATTGCAGGCGGATTCTTTACCGTCTGAGCCACCCGGGAAGCCAAGTATTGGAATACTGATGCCAGACTCCAGGCGAGGGCTGACCGCTCAGACGACACTCGAAGTCTGCAGTTCTGGATGGAGTGGTGAAGCCTCCTGTCACTTACACTCTGTGGCAGAGGGCTGAGGACAGCACGCACGTGTTTCTCACCCTCCTCAGGACGTCTGAGGCAGGCTTTACCTGAGGAGGGGGAGGGACTGCGAGGCGCAGACCTGGGAGGCGCAGACCTGGGGGCGAGCGTTCGCTGGCACACGTCTCTTGCGGAAGTCTCTGCGGTGAGCGGTTCCTCTTTTCACACCTATAAATGGAAGGAGAGAGAAGGCAGGTTTTGCCTCACCGCCCTCTGGGCCACAGCCATGCTCACGTGCCTGAGTTAGCTGCCACTGGCTCCAGAAATATTAAATCCTTTAAAAAAAGGACTTTCCATGTGTGGTTACCCAGTTACTTTGGGCCCGTGATGTTTTCTTTGATCTTCTGTTCTCCTTAACTTCCAGACTCTCAATCAGGCTATGGGGTGACAGGGCGGAAGAACTCTTTTTTTTTTTTTTTCCTCCCTAATAAGGGTCCTGGGGGACAGAGTGCAGGGAAATCCAGAACCAGATTGAAAAACTGATAATACTTTTAGAGAAAGAACCAACATAGAAAATATTATTCTCACAAACTTTTTAAGTTAAAGCACATAAACGCCTAATTCAAATACAGTGAGTAGAGACAAACATGTTTATTGTAGGTATTACGTCTAAGTGGGAAGCAGAGAGAGAAAAGAAATGTGCAGATAGATGGTGAGAATTGGGAAAGCTATAACTAGGGAGAGAAAGGAGGGGTAAAAAATAAGCACAAAATTGTTCTGAAGGAAGCTGTAAAGATAGACACATAAGTACAAAATATGCTCAGATAGGCGTGTGTTGTCATATTCACACCTGCTTCTCTCCCAGCCCTTAACCACAGTTTCCATTTTAAGAACCCGAATTCAGGAACTTCTCAATTAAGCATCATTTGGCTGTGATTTCATCATCTGGTTAGTATTGTGCACGAAACTGCCGTACCTATATTTGGAAAACTATACCAGCGTGTTTGCCAAAGGCTTGAGAAGTTGTGGTTAAAGTTATTTATCAGTATAGTGCTCTAACAGTATTAAGTTGTTTAAATACCTGCCTGATGTTCTAAAAAGCACTAGAATTTAAAAATTCTTCTCATTTCTTCAGTCTTTTCCTTTCATGAACTAAAATTTAAAAATTACAGTAAAATGTCCTGACCATTTAAGTTTATAACAAGTTACTCAGAAACTAGAAAGTAGTTTTCGATAGGTTGAGAGTATATTTCTTTTAGGGTAAGATGGCTTTTGTCTATACGATTATGATTAAGGGTTTTGTCTTTTTAAAAAATGATTCCTTGAGAAAGTATTGAATGTTATGTATTAATTTGTAGCGTTGTATATATGTGTTAGTCACTCAGTCATGTCCGACTCTTTGTAACCCCATGGACTGTAGCCTGCCAGGCTTCTCTGTCCATGGGATTTCCCAGGCAAAAAGGCTGGAGTGGGTTGCCATTTCCTTCTCCAGGGTATCTTCCCCGCCTAGAGATCAAACCTGGGTCTTCTGCATTGCAGGTGGATTCTTTATCAACTGAGCCACCAGGGAAGCCTCTAAAACCAATAAGTACACCCATTGCAGTGTTCAGTTGCTCAGTTGTGTCCGACTGTTTGTGACTCTATGGACTCTAGTATGCCAGGCTTCCCTGTCCTTCACCATCTCCCAGAGTTTGCTCAAACTCATGTCCATTAAGTCGGTGGTGCCATCCTCTGTTGTTTCCTTCTCCCACCTTCAATCTTTCCCAGTATCGGTCTTTTTCTAATGAGTCAGTTCTTCACATCAGGTAGCCAAAGTATTGGAGCTTCAGCTTCAGCACCAGTTCCTCCAGTGAATATTCAGGATTTATTTCCTTTAGGATTGACTGGTTGGAAATCCTTGCAGTCCAAGGGACTCTCAAGAGTCTTCTCCAACACCACAGTTCTATAGCATCAGTTCTTCGGCACTGAGCCTTCTTCATGGTCCAGCATATGCTTACAATATGCATATACTTTTGATCACTTTGGAATGTGATCAGTTAAGAAGCTTTTCTGTTTAAAGTACCCTTAAGCTGTCTGATAGTGGGGTTTAAATCCTGCATGTTGCCTCTCTGTTTTTGCCAACTAGTATCTTTTTATAATTAAAATTTTAAATTGTGTTATACAGACATATATGGAGGAGGAAACCATTTTTAATTGTTTAGCATATGTGTTTCCAAACATTTTCCATCATGGAAAACTTTTCATGAAGGCATATGTATCCCTAATTCATTCTTCTTTCATGGCTGAATTATATTCTAAAACATGAACCATCACAATTTAACTCTTTGATTATTGATATACACTTGATTCTGGGAGTTGGTGATGGACAGGGAGGCCTGGCGAGCTGCAGTCCATGGGGTCGCAAAGAGTTGGACATGATTGAGTGACTGAACTGAACTGATACACTTGATTTATTTCCAATTTCTTCCCTTAGAGTCAATATAGCAGTGAAAGTCTTGGTGTGTGTACTTTTTTTTTTAATGTGCAAGTATTTTATCTTAGCTGGATTCCTAGAAGTAGAATTGCTGAATAAACAGAGTGCTTTTAAATTTTGATATGTGCTCAGTTGTTTTCTTCAAAGCTTTTAGAAATGGACGTTTCCCCTCATGATGTATGAAAATGGCCATTCCCACGTGTCTTTGCCAACATTAGGTTAGATGACACTTTGCCCCTGTGTTGTCAGTCTGCTGGTGTCTCATTGCACTTATTTGCATTTCTCTCATTGAAAAAGAGGTTGCAGTTTTTTTTTCATACATTGATTGGTGTTTATCTTTTATGATTGCTCTTTTAATTTCTTTGCCTGGTTTTTTGAGTTATTTTTCTTGTTTTGGGATCTCTGTATATATGAAATAATAGTCCTTTGTTCTACATCTTGCAGATGTTGTCTGTCAGTTATATTTTATAGTTATCTTTGTCAAACAGGAATTTCCTATTTTATGTAGTTATATTTGTCAGGTTTTTTTTCCTTTATAAATCTTTTTGTGTCTTATTTTGGAGAGGGCTTCTCCGTCCCAGGATTAAATAGCATCTCCTTTGTTTCCTTTAAATACATTTTTAGTTAAAATATTTAGCTCTTTAATCAGTTTGGAGTTATTAATATACGAAGTATGGCGTAAGACTCTAAACTTTCTTCCCACATGAATATCAAATTATGCCAGCACTACTTATTGAATAGTCTGTGTGTTCCTCACAGATTTCAAATTCTTCTCATTATGTTCTTAATTCTCATATATTTGCATTTCTGTATAGATGTTTTTGTACTTTCTACCATTCAGTTGTTTATTTCTACACTGGCATCACACTGTCTTGATATCTGCTAGGGAAAATCCTTCCTTAATTCTTTTTCAAAAATTTATTAACCTTAAGCATGTATTTACTTTTCCAGAAGAACTTTATAATCTGTTAGGCAATATTTTAACATCTGTTTAAATGGTTTTTCATACTTTTGGTTTTATATTTATGTGATTTATTCAGTAATCTGTATCTTTTTTTCTTATATTTCAGAGTCCTGTGTATGGAGACTCAAATGAGTCAGTTCAGTCTAGAAGGGTAGTCATTTCTCATAATATGGACAAAGCTCTAAAAGAAGGTAAGGATTAAGTGAGGGTATATAATTACCACGGGAAGCAATTCATTATGTTCTAAAAGGAAGATAGTAATTTCCAGCAAATTTATCTATCCTCTCTCTGTTTGATGGCATTTGGATTTTTTTTCACCATGAATTTTTACTTGAAGACATAGTAAATACATCCACTTGTTGTTTAGTCAGCCAACTGTGTCTGACTGTTTGTTACCCCATGGACTGTAGCCCGCCAGGCTCCTCTGTCCTTGGGATTCTCCAGGCAAGAATACCAGAGTGGGTTGCCATGCCCTTCTCCTGGTAATCTTCCCAACCCTGGGAACAAACCTGTATCTCCTGCATTGGCAGGCAGATTCTTTTACCACTGGGTCACCAGGGAAGCCCCCCAATACATCCATGTTTCAGTTAAATGAATGGGATCTAAACATTGATTAAGCAGGAATTTGCAGATTGCATGCAACTAGCCAGCTTATTGGGGTGCTTCCACGATTGAAGCAAGAATCTGTTGTTCACTGTTACTTGAAGTGGGTGTCAGGAAGCCTTTCTTTTTTTTTTCTTTTGTCAGTAGATATACGTAGGGAAAGTGTGTTGGGAATAAATACACTCAGGCTTGCTCATGGACAAACCAGTTAACCAAATTAAGGGATCTTGTCCAACCTTGACAAAAGAAGAGACAGAGACGTGAAACTTGTATTAAAGATGATTGAAAAGGGGACTGTGGCGGATACAGTGTTATATGTCTGGAAATGGGGATGAGTAAGTGTAATTACAAATATTAAAGTTTAAAAGAGACTATATTTCGATCAAATTAAAGTTTTAAAAATATGCTTTAAAAATTAAATTTCTAAAAACTGACAGTTTCAGTTATTATATACAAAAAAAAAGTCTGAGGTTTTCCAGATGAAAATATACAGTGTTAAGTATGAAGTTAGGAGAGAACTGGCAACTACTCTTCTATATCAGATACCCTTAAAAGTTTTTTTCCTCAAGTTACATTTCCTGGAAAACTGGCAGAAGGTAGACTTTTAAAAGTCTCTTTGACTTAATATTAAATCTCACTAGATCTGCAGCCCAATTTTCACTGGACTGCCCTGAATTATCTCAGTAATGTGGGCAAGAAATGTAATTCAGCAATTATTAAGTACCTGCTGTTTGCTCAGTAGAACTCAGACTGTCCAAGGATTAGATGCTGACACAAAAGAAGCATAGCTGGTACCTCAAAGAGCATGGCTTTCCCCCTCTCCATAGGCTCAACTGATCTAGTTCATGTCTCTTTACCCAGTGGTATGAAATACATGTTCATTTTTCTTGAATAAATCAATAGATCCACCAGTGACATAAGCTAATAACCTCAGATCTTTCCAGAAGATGCTTTTCTTCTGCACACAGAGAGCAATTACTAATTGCATTTTTGAAAACTTTGCAAACCACAGAGGGACATCTATGTGATCAATGGAATTGCTGCTGTTGTCATCATCACTAGGGCAGTTCCTGGTTGAATGACTGTTTCTTTGTTCCAAGAGACTCGGGTCATGGACCCCACTTTTGACCTGTGGGGCTCTACCCTCTTGGGCATGGAAGACTGTGCCTGAGTTACCGTGGGGAGAAGGCAGAGGTGGAAAATGGCTCTCTCTCATACCATTTACTTAGACAGAGTCATTCCTTGTTCTGAACATTTATAGACAGAGATTTACCTAACATCACATTTTCTAGACTAAATGGTAGCTTTTAAACTGGTCTCCTCACCTCTAGTATTTCTCTCTTGTTACCCTAAATCATCTTTTCAGATTAATCCAACTAAAACTGAAGTTCTAATCATGTTATTCCATTCTCTCTAATCTTCTGTGATCCCCTCTTACCTGCTTATTTCTTGAAGAGCAGTCCTAGAAAATAGATGTATTTAAGTCATAATAGCATTGAATTTTTTGTTGGCTGTTACACCTTTAGAAGAAAAGCTGTTTGCTTGGCAGTGAGAATAAGTGTTCCTTCATTTCTTACTATGGTTTGTTATATTACTCATGCATATTTCTTAATGAAGAACATAAAATGATTTTACTATCATGAATTTCTCTGTCTCCTTGAATTGACACAGATGATATATTTTAAAATATTTCGGGTTTTTTTGTACTTGTATGAATGAGTGTCTATAGTTATATAACGCATACTTAGAATCGTGTCTTTGTTTTGTACTTTTATATTTTTATGATACTTGGGGTGCTGATGAACTATTGAAAGAAGATATACCTGTGACTAGCACATATCTCTATTACTAAGTATAGATTTTTGCCAGTATTCATTTTTATCCATTTCTCACCAAAATGTATTATCAGAGGAGTGTTTTAGAGTTACAGTAATCAGAATATGCAATGTGGTTAACAAATGTAATGAAACATTACATAGGTGAATATGGCCTTCACATAAATCCTTTAGCATGTTGAAAAGATCGTAATTTTAAGTATTAAGTCTCTTATAATTGCTCTTAATTTCCTGCTTTAATTTGAAATTAAATTTTAATGAAAGAAAAAATGCTTCTATTTTCCAAGTGTGTTGGTTTGCAGATTTATTTGCTATTAGCTAAAAATCCCGTGGCGTGAAAACTTTTAGTTTAATAGAAGAGTAAGAGAGAAGGAATTGCACATGGAGAGTTTAGCAGTGTTTTTATTGGCAAAGTGTGTGTCATCACGCTCTTGCTGCTTGGCACTGGGCTGCCCAGAAGGAAGATAAAAGGATGTGAAAGCCTGGAGGTCATGTAACCCAGCTCACCATCTCAGGAAGTACTTTCTTCCATGTCATCCTTGTCCATTAAATGCTCCGCTTGTGCTGAAATTTCTTATGATGGCGCATCCATCATTTAATATGGCAATCTCTTGAATAATTTTAATGCTTTTGTTCAGCTCTTCCTTGTGTTGAATAGAAAAAAGCAACTTCCTTGTGATTTCCACCCATCTAGAGCAATTTGAAATTAAACACACAATCAGGGAGTTGGGTACCAGGGTAGACTGTTTAAAGATTGGGCTGTCCAAGAAAATCCAGTACCTCGTGTCTCCACACCCCCAAAATTTGAGTTAGATAAGAATCTCTCATTTTGAAAGGTTTCAGGAAACAGTGTGTCTTCCCTTGTTTTGCTTTCCACTCTTTATATTTTAAAGTGACTGTTAAATAGCAGCAGACAGCAGGAGCGCGCTCTCAGTGTCTGCGGCCCTCGCCTGCGTTTGATGTGTGGCCTTTCTCTTCCTGGTAGTGTTTGACTACAGCTACAGAGACTACATTCTGTCCTGGTATGGAAACCTCAGCAGAGACGAGGGGCGGCTCTACCACCTGCTGTCCGAGGATTTCTGGGAAGTCGCCAGACAGCTGCGCCACCGGCTGAGCCACATGGACGTGGTCAAAGTCGTCTGCAACGATGTCGTACGAGCTTTGCTCACTCACTTCTGTGACCTGAAGGCGGCGAGTGCCAGGTAGCTGTTACAGTGGGAACAACCTCTCTTCCCTTTACTCTCGTTAAAGTGTTTTCCTTGTTGAGAAAAGGGGTCAGAGTCAAGACAGAACTCTAGCATATTCATCCTCTTATTGGCCCTTGGCTGGAAATGTTGACATTGCGGGGAATCATTATAATGTTCTGATGGAGCAAATAAAAAAAAATTTTTTTTACCAGAAAACCACGATATAGACCTGTTTGATTTTGTAAATAGCTGAAGCAGTGAGATTAATTTTACAGAGCCAGCACTATCATGAATCTATTTAGTAGCATTAAAGGTGCCTAGAAACAGAACATTTAAATATAGTTGTTTTACACTCTGAAGAGTGTCAGTGAGTTTTCAGTTTTTGAGAAAGTTTAAATAAAGTTAATGTTTCTTTTTGTGAGTCCTCTGTTAAGAGCTTTGTTGCATCGTAGTATCCTAAAAGGAACTCAGTATTGGAACATGTAGGCCATGCTTAGAGAAGGTGTTTTCATGTGAAAATGCCAGCACTCAGGTTTGTCAGCCTTTTGTACTATTAGCCAGGAAAGGTTTGTGCCTGAGAGGTGACTCTGCCTTTGGAAGAAGACTTCAACAAGACCTCGGGGCTCATAACAAATCGTTATTCCCTTAGGTTTGCTGATAGGATCCTAAACGTCTGTCTTACTCTTGCCTGAGTGAGAGCATGACGACTCATAGCACCTCTAACCTGGACATAAAGAGCAGTCTCACTGCAGCGAGTAGCCTTCTGCCTACTGGATACACACTCAGTTGGAGTAGAAGCAGGGTCCCAGCAGTTTCTGGGGCCTCTTCTTGCTGATATAGTGCTGCCTCTATTTTAGGGGAGAAGAGAAAATATTTGCAAAATATGTAAGGGGATGAGGAAGCAGAGTCATCCTCCTCAGGCAGGTGGTAGCTCTCCTCCTTCTAAGAAGCCCTGTCTTGTGGATTTGTCTGCGTGCACTTGCTGCCCTGCCTATGAGGTTGTGGGGGCTCCTGGCTGTTAAGGGGGGTCGTGCAGCGGCAGCTGTCCAGGAGTCATCTCTCTCGCCATGCTCACCCAGCTTAGGTTCACGAGGCCAGAATCCACAGGGCCACCGTATGCCTATTCTTTTCCAGCTCACTGCCCCCAGTGTTTTTTGCAAACTCTCTCTTTTTTTTAACTACTTATTTTGCATTGGAGTATAGCTGATTGACAATATTGTGATAGTTTCAGATGGACACCAAAGGGACTCAGCCATGCATATACATGTATCTGTTCTCCCCCAAACTACCCTCCCATCCAGGCTGCCACATAACATTGAGCAGGATTCCCTGTACTATACAGTAAGTCCTTGTTGGTTATCCATTTTAAATAGAGCAGTGTGTAAATGTCCATGTTTTTTGCAGATTTTAAAAATAAAATGGGGGATACCTTTAAAAAATTTGTTTTATTAGACTTTTTATTTTGTATTACAATATAGCGGGTTAACAGTATTGTGAGAGTTGGGAATACTTCTTATATTGTGATCCAGTTTCATCAAATAATGCTCATCACCTATGATAACTTTGATTTTTTTTTTTTGGTTCTTTACCATTAACAAAAATGGCATCTGAGATTAAATTTTATCTTGTTCCTTGAGTCCCAATCCACAGTTTGAAAAATTTACTGTGGAGCAGTGGTTTTCAGTTTTCCTGGTCTGAGAATAGCCCTGTGCTCTTGAAGGTTGTTGAGGACCTGAAAGAGCTTTTGTCTGTGTGAGTTAGAGCCGTGGGGTCCTGGGGCCGGCTTGTGCTGGTGCAGGAGCAACCCTGAGGTCAGTGAGCAGCACCTTGTCACTTTGTAATTGGCCACAGCAGGGGTACTGACACCGTGAAATGGGGCAAATGCTCCAAATGGGAGCTTTTCTCCCCTTTGGAGAGGCCGTTGTTAAACATTTACCAGCTCAGCACTCATCGTATCTGTCAATATTTATCATATCAGATATTAAACTAAGGCTTTTTTTTAAGTGTAAGAATGCACAGTTCGCTTTCCACTCAACGTCAACAGGGACAAGGTCACCACACAGCCTGTCGCCTCTGGCAAACTCCACTACAACTCGTGAGAGCAGGCGAGACACCTGGAATTGTTTCATTGCTATGAATAGGGTTTGGATCTCACAGACCCCCCTGACAGTGTCTGGGGGACACGCGGGAGCCTGGAGACCACCCTTTGAAAACCATTGTTTTTAGAGAAAGTATCTTCCAGTAAGGAGGGGGTATGTGAACCGATGAGGAAGTTATAAGGGTCACCTTGCTGGAGTCTCAGAAGCTTCAACCTCTCCTTCTGAGTGTTCTGAGGCCCATGCAGCACCTAATCGGCTATGGCGTCCGCTCCATAAAGTGCTCCCTAGTTCTGTCTGGTGGATACTGTTATCAGTGGAAGCTCATTTTAAAGTATTTAAATTACGGCTCAGTAGAGGACAGTATTTTTAGATTATTCCAGTTAGAAGACTGATGAATTTAGGTTTGGGAGAAGAGCAAGTGGTTAGAGAAATGGAGTGTTTTTATGATTATCTGATTTCAACATGAGAATATATTTTTCACTGAGACATTTATTTACCAGCTTGTGAAATGACTGCCTTTGTGGATTATATAAAGATATTATGAGTAAGCATCAGAATAATAGAAACAGAGACCTGATTGCGTTTTAGAAGTGCCTTCTGTTTGGACCTCCAGTTTTCTTGTGCCAAGGATAGATTTATTGGTGTCTGGGCTATGCCTAGAAGCTCTAGTTGATGATTCTTATTAAAGGAAGGAACTCTATCATTGTTCTCTGAGATTATGGATATTTGGAAAAGTGCCAGTAGGTCACTGGTGTTTTGCATATAGATGGTGGTGCCCTGGAGGTGAACGCTGGGGATCTAATATCTGATTGTGCATCACCTTCTACACATCACAATGAGACTGGGCAGAAATGCATCCAGGTTCTGTGGTTATCTCTGCACTCACCTGCCCCAGATAAGCTGTACCTTCGCCCTGGAAATCGCCATTGGGGTGCAGATTTCCATTGACTGCAAAATGACAGTGGCAGCCAGGAGGCACCCAATTGAATTGGCCACAGTCAGGCAAGAGAATAATAAATTGCATTAATAAAAGCGACACATCCTCTGGTTGACTGTTGGGCAATTGTGTGGAGGCAGCTTTCCGGTCAGCCTGTATTTATTTCCCAGCCGACATGCCGTTGGCTGCCCTAAGTCAATCCAGATCACACTTAATTCTTGCTTGTTTCCTCTTCCTTTGCCCCATCTGTCTTGTTCTAGCATGTTTCGAGGAAATTTAAAAATGATTGTTTTTATGCTATTAAATCAATAGCATTTTTAATTTCATAGCCTCCTTTTTACAGTCTTTGTATTCTTTTTACGCATAAAGCCCAGGCATGCTGTTTAAGGGACAAAATAATGCTTTTCTTCACATATTTTTCTCTTTATCTCTGAATTTTTTTTCCCTTTTCATCTTAATCTCTAATTTTGGCTTTGTGTTAAAGAGTTGGGGATGTGCGAGTCAGAGCAGAACTTGAATTACTTTTACCATTAATTACTTCTGTGACTTTGAACTGTTCACTCGATCATTCAGATCCTTAGTGTTCTCATCTGTAAAATGGCGATGATAAATACACTTCTGGATGTAGGTGGGAAGATTAAGTAAGACTGCCCATATGAAATGTATAGAAGGTTAACGTCCTTTTGCTTACTCAAGGCACGAGAACCCAGAGGTAAGTACTAGGAATTGCAGTAAGGAATTGCAGAAGGATGCTGTCAGGACCTGGTGACCCTGGTTTATGCTTTGTTCGATTTTTTTTTTAAAGGAAACTCTAGATGACATTTAAAAAGAGAACTAGAAGATTTTAAAATTGAATTAAAAAGACACTCATCCCTTTCTGGATAGTTGTTGCTATGATTCGGGAGTTCTGTATAACCGTTCGTGCTACTTAAGGTTAGAAATCCCAAAAGCCCATTTTTCCAGATTAATCTGTGGTTGAGAAAATTATTGACTATTGATAGTCAAAGAGTGAACATAGTTGTTAAAACTGAAGTGTTTTTTTTTTAAGCTAATGGTACATGACCAAATTGTTTCTAGAAATTTCTTTCCTTCCTTTTCCCTCTGTTCACGTATTTATTTTCTCAGACATGAAGAGCAGCCGAGGCCTTTTGTGTTGCATTCTTGCTTGAGGAACTCAAACGATGAAGTAAGATTTCTGCAGACATGTTCTCGGGTTCTGGTGCTCTGTCTCCTCCCTTCGAAGAACGTCCAGTCTCTCAGCTTACGCATAATGCTCGCGGAAATTCTGACAACGAAAGGTAGACTTTCATAACTAATTGATATTACTAATGCGATACTTAATGCAAACTAATGTGCTCCATACGAATGTGAGAACACTTTATATGATACCTGTACAGACCTTGTATACTGTGGGATGTATGGGAATTAAAGTGTTTTCAAAAGATCAAGTTTTAAATGTTACTTGAAGAAGACATTACTTGGCCCTATGTGATAAATTGTTTTATATAACATATTGCCAAATACATAGTCCATTTCATTTTTTTAAAAAAATAATAGATAACCAGTCCTTAATGAAATTAAAAGACACTTACTCCCTGGAAGGAAAGTTATGACCAACCTAGATAGCATATTCAAAAGCAGAGACATTACTTTGCCGACTAAGGTCCGTCTAGTCAAGGCTATGGTTTTTCCAGTAGTCATGTATGGATGTGAGGGTTGGACTGTGAAGAAGGCTGAGTGCCAAAGAATTGATGCTTTTGAACCATGGTGTTGGAGAAGACTCTTGAGAGTCCCTAGGACTGCAAGGAGATCCAGCCAGTCCATTCTAAAGGAGATCAGTCCTGGGTGTTCTTTGGAAGGACTGATGCTAAAACTGAAACTCCAATACTTGGGCCACCTCGTGCGAAGAGTAGACTCATTGGAAAAGACTCTGATGCTGGGAGGGATTGAGGGCAGGAGGAGAAGGGGACGACAGAGGATGAGATGGCTGGATGGCATCACTGACTCAATGGACATGAGTTTGGGTGAACTCTGGGAGTTGGTGATGGACACGGAGGCCTGGCATGCTGCAATTCATGGGGTCGCAAAGAGTCGGATATGACTGAGTAACTGAACTGAACTGAACCAGTCCTTATGCCCTTCACAATGTAGCATCCATTATATGCGTAAACAAAGGAATATCTGTACTCAAGGTCTAGTATGCATTCACTTAAAATGCTTTTGCTGCAGTATTCATTGGTAATACCTTTATGTGACTTAGGTCTTCACAGGTAGAGCAGTGGTGAAGAACCTACCTGCCAATGCAGGAAATGCAAGAGATGCGAGTTCAGTCCCTAAATCAGGAAGATCCCCTAGAGTTGGAAATGGCAACCCACTCCAGTGTTCTTGCCTGGAGAATTCCATGGACAGAAGAGCCTGGCGGGCTACAGTCCATGGGGTCACAAAAAGTCAGACACGACTGAGCACAGCACCACCACCAACATATGTGACTTAGAATACATAAAAAGGGAGCTGTACCACAATATAAGGTGGTTATTAGCAAAAAAGTATATCCAAGGAAATGCTTAGCTAGGATAAGAAAAATGGAAGAAAATATCATCTAAAGAGAAACTTTTCCTACTGCAGAATCTCAAAAGAACATTGTGTTTATATGCATTGATTTAATGTCTCATTTATTATCTCAGGATTAGCCAGCTCTGCCCATTAGCTGATACAGCCAACCATAGCGAGAAGGCGACCTTTTTAACCTGAAGTTTGTAGGATGACTCTTTCATGGTGTCCTTGGCTTTCTCACAACTTCCTCCCTGAGGTCTGTTTCACCAGTTGGGAGAATGTTAACTTTCAACCTTTTGGCAGACAAAGCATGTTGAGCCTTATAATGGAAATAAAAGGGAAAAAAAATGAATGTACTTAATTTTGATAGCTCTGTTAACCTCTTGGGTTCCGAATGACTTTCTTTCATCATCCTTTTCTGTGTATCTCATTTGTTAAAATGACCACTTGGTTGTAGCCTTAGCTGGTAGCAGACCCAGCAGGATGGGTCTGTGTGTATGTGTGTGTTGCGTGTGTGCGCATGCATGCACACTTGTGCAGCCCACTTGGGTAGTTTCACAGTGTTTGCCAGGTGCAGTTTCAATTACAGAAGCATGAAGACAGCTCCTCTGAAGGAGAAGGCCTTTTCAGTGTTGCTCTATTCTCTGTCCCGCAGTCTTGAAGCCGGTGGTGGAGCTGCTCAGTAACCCAGATTACATTAACCAGATGCTGCTCGCCCAGCTGGAGCGCAGGGAGCACATGAACGAACATCACAAGAGAGCCTACACATACGCGCCTTCCTATGAAGAGTTCATCAAGCTCATTAACAGCAACTCTGATGTTGAGTTCCTGAAGCAGCTCAGGTATTTGGTCTTTAATTATAGCATGACAATGCTACTAATTATCCTTCTCTGCCTGGTTAGGTTTAAAAAAAAAAAAGTGCTTGTCAGGGAAGCAGAAATAAAGGAAGTCCATAAATCTCACTAATCAGTGACAACAAAATTTATCGAGCTTCTCCCTTAGTAGTGGAGTTCGTTTGTTCAAAGTACCATGTTTTTCAAATGATTAGGTTATAATAGAAAGTCGATCAGTTGTTAGACCTGTGTAGCTGCTCAGATGCTTCCTTGGGGAAAGCAGTGGAAGGAACTGATGTGTGTTTAAAATCACAGTGTAGAACATTTGTGTTGATTTTCTTTTTTCTTAGAAAACACAGAGGCCCAGTTTGGGAATAAAGGGGTTCTTGACTGATTGTCTTGAGAAAACATATCGGAAATAACACCCCAGGAGTCTCTTTCATAGGGGAGTCCAGTCTCCTTCCCTGACCTGTGACTGGGAGAGTTCCGTGGGCTTTGCTGTATCGTAGCATCTCGGGCAGTTCTCTTTGAGGCGGCACCGGTGTATGTTTCATCCTCTGGGTGGTGGTCCCTGTTTGCTGTATCTGAGGCACAGACCTGAGGACCAGTTCTTACTCTCTGCTTCTTGTACTGGAGAGGCTGCCAGGAACAGCTCAATGATGGCAGGGATTGATCTTTCTGCTCAAAGAGGAGGTGACGCTGCATAAAGTATCTTGTTACTTAGCTACTTATTGTTCATCTGATAAAAAAAAAAAAATTGCCCTCTTATTTAAGGGTCAACTCTGCCCACTCTTATTGACAGACTGAATTGCTTTTTATCAGACTTCTGTCTGAAACCCACATCGATGAGCCTCATCAGCACAAATGGAGCTGCTTTCTTCAGTCATAATCTCAACTGTCCCGTTGTTTTTCCTGTACAGTTAGAGGACTCTGCTCTCTGACTTTTATTAGCATTTTAGGTCCCTGTCTTCAAATGCCCCCAGTAAAATTTTGGGATAGGCTGCCTAAAGCAGGAATTGCATCTTATTTAGACTAAGTGAAACATCTTTGTTTCATACATGTTTGAAAAAAGATGAACAGGTGTGTGTCTAGTTGCTCAGTCGTGTCTGACTCTTTGCGACCCCTTGGACTGTAGCCCTCCAGGCTCTTCTATCCATAGGATTTCCCAGGCAAGAATACTGGAATGAGTTGCCATTTCTTCCTCTGGGATCTCCCGACCCAGGGATCAAACCCTCATCTCCTGCTTGGCGGGGGGATTCTTTACCACTGCATAACTTGGGAAGCCTGAAAGAAAGATGAGTATTTTCTAAAGGAAATAGTCACTCAGCTCTGCTAGACTAGAATGCATTAAACAAACAACAGCAAAAAACCCCTGAATGTGCTGTTTGCAGTTCTGCAGTAGAACTACAAAAAAAACTTTGTTTTCTTTTTTTCTGAGTCAGCATGAGATGCTTTCATTGTAGGGTTATAGAGCTAGAAATGCATCCGGCAGGCGCATCCCTGGCTGTATATTAGAATCAACCAGACTTTTAAAAATTACAGCTTGAGATCCCACTATCTCTTTGAGGCTACTTCCTCGTTCTTCTCTAGCCTCCAAAATGTCAAACTGAGGATATGGGAGCTAGACTGGGTTAATATTTTGAATTTTCTGGGTCTTCTAGTAGGAGCAGTGAACAGCTCTGCTAACAAAACAGGAGCCGGTAATCTGAATGTTGTGTTGATGCAGGATGGTAAAGGGCAGCTGATTAGATTCCAGTGATGGAGTGGCTGGTGGGGTGATAGCCACCCTCAAGGAAAGGCAGAGAGCCTCGTTCAGAGCTAAGATGCACTCACCTGTGAAATGGGGCAGTCACAGCCAGACTAGAGAAAAGACCACATGTTCCTTTATTTTGAAGATAAAGCGGGCGTCGAAGTGAACATTAAGCAAAGGAGAAGTGAAAGGCCCCGATGGAACCTTTTGTAAACAAGTAGGCAGGTTGTGGTCCAGGAATCTGGCATATCCAGGGCTGTCTGCCTTCTGAAATTCTTAAGGTTATTTGTGAAAAGTTATTTGCTCCTCCATGGAAAGTTATTTGTGAAAATTATTTGCTCCTCCATGGAAAGTACAGATAGATGCCTAGGCTTCACCCCTGGGAACTTTGTTATAACTGGTCTGGAGTAGAACTGGGGCACCAACTTCCCAGGGGATCATAATATGCGATTAAGACCCCAAGAATGTGGTGTCTCTTTTAAATGTAGTATCCTCCCACCTGCTGCCAGTCTGAAGTTTTTGCCAAATGTCTTGTCATGTAATTCATTCTATTCTGATTCTTTGAAAACGACTTACACTGTATGAGGTGCACAGTAACTCTGATAGGGGAATACTAACTGATCCGGGCCCCTCATTCTTCTGCCAGGGTTACTGTCACGAGCGAAGGGCATCTTACCCCTGACCTTCCCGAGAGACGTGTTTAACCTGAGGTTTCTCAGCCTTGGCAAAACTGACACGTGGAGCCAGATGATCCTTTGTTGTGGGGGTTGTTCAACTTAATGTAGAACATAAGCAGCGCCCCTGGCCTCCACCCGCTGAATGCCGGCAGCACCCCCAGAGTTGTGACAGCGCAGAACGTCTCTGGACGTTGCCGTGTGTCCTCTGGGGGACAAAAATGTTCCTGCTTAGGAGCCACTGGTGTAACTCCAAGAACAGTTTGGAGATACTGAACTTATATTGTACATGCTTGCTTGGTCTCTTCAGTTGTGCCCGATTCTTTGCAACCCTGCCTGCCAGGCTCCTCTGTCAGTGGAATTCTCCAGACAAGAATACTGGAGTGGGCTGCCATGCCCTTCTCCAGGGGATCTCCCTGACCCAGGGGTCTATGTCTCTTGCATTGGAAGGCAGGTTCTTTACCACTAGTGCCACCTGGGAAGCCCTGTCTTATATTAGTTAGGTTTAGATTCAGCTGAAAATTAGAAAACCCACAGAATAATGATGACTTGTCAAAGAACAGAGGGTGTATTCTTCCTTACACAGAAGTCTGGAGTCCCCAGTGGGGTCCCAACCTTCTCAAGGACCCAGGCTCCTCCTAGCTCACTGCTCTGCCCTCCTGTATTCCAGAGGCCTCATGGTTAGGATGTTCTCTAGGATCTCACCCCAGGAAGTGGGAGGGAGGCCAGGAAAGATGGTGGCATAGGTCATGCATGCACTGCTTGTCTTTTAAGGAAATTTCTAGAAGCTGCTACATGACCTTTTTGTTTATGCTGTGTTGGTCAAAACAATTGAGAAAAAAACAAGTCTTTTTCTAGGCACCCTTAGGCTTAGTTATAAATGGAGGGTTCTATTACTAAGGAAGATTAAAGAATGGGTATGGAATAGGCAGGTAGGCATGTTTGCCCCGGTCCTATGTGCTGTGGGTTAGAGTAAGGCAGAGCAGCACTGCTTCCCACACAGGCAGTGGGAAGGTGCTTTCCTGGCCTGGACGTTCGCCACGGTTAAGGAGATGCCAAGCAATTACTCAAGAAAGGAAAGCTCTTTTTGTTTTAAGCTACCATTTGTTGACAATCTAATGTGTATCCAGCACAATGCAAGATTCTTTGTAATAATCATCTGATCCTTATAACCCCCATGTACAATAGGTGTGTGTTGCTCATGGCTTGGTTGAGGAGAGCAAAGTGACTTGCCCTGGATCAAAGCTAATCAGTAACAGAGCTGGTATTTGAACTCGAGTCTGTCTGACTTCACACACATTTGTAGAGCTGGGTGACCTGCCAGTCAGGCAGGCAGAGAACAGCAGTGAGACACGGCCTCAGTCTTGTGGGATTGCCTGCTGGCATGGAGATGACTCTACTGTTGGTAGGGCTTGGCAGGCACCAACCCTGCCATAGGTATAACTCACGCAATAACCATCAGAAGTGCCATCATCTTTTATTAAGACAGTGACAGACCGCCAGAGAAACGAGTAGTAATAAAGTAAATCAGAGCAGCCTGTCACTGCCATAATCTCATTTACTGCCAGCCTGATCTTTATTAGATTTTTCAGTTCTGTATTTATTTCTGACCCTCATTTAGAGAGCAGTGTGGAAAACCTAAAAATAGAGAGGAAATTCTAATAATAAACAAAAGGTTAAAATTAAAGATTATTTAGCTTGGAGAAGAGAAGGAAACCTTTTATCTAGCACATACTGAGATTGGTATGGTGTTTTCAGTTTTACTAAAGCAAGAGGCAGTGGTTCTGACTGGATTAACTGAAGAGATCGTGACTAACATTAGCATGGGTTACTGAGAGGGTTTCTAATTATTTTTTCTTTGGCTATCATAATGCACTGGATTTTTCAACTCTGAATCAGTTTAGGTACATCTGCACATGAAGATAAGATATTAAAAATAATAAAATTCTTAAAATCTCATGCTGCTGTGTAGAAAAATTCAAATTATTTGAATGTTTAGTGTTTTGAACAGGATTCTGAAAATGTGAATCTTGAGCAGTAAATAGGGTCACGTTATTGAGGAATAAGAAAAAAAGAAGTCAAGCATACTTAAGACAACCCATTGCAGTGTGCCAGAAATCAGTGAGCATGTGTAAACTGCTAAGGAAGGCTCGTGTGGGCGGACAGGGAGATGGAAATGCAAACTGTAAAACAGAGGCCTGGCAAATCTTTATGAAAAGAATAAATGAATATAAGTTTAGTTTTAAAACACACATTAAAATGCGAGACTGCCTATGAAAATGTCTAAAAGATCTTTCAGTTTTATGAAAAAATAAAAGTACACTGACTTGAGAATACAATTCCTTCCAATGTCTGAGAAATAGCAGAGGGCACTGAGGCAGGGGTTAAACATATCCCAGGGCACAAGTTATTTTTATTTAGGAGGCAAGATTAAGTGTTGGCAGCAATTAAAATGTGACATGAGAAGGGGGATTTTGGTGTGAAGTTGATGCTGTCGCTGAAAGTAAAGGATCTATTATGTGCTTGTGTTTGGAGCAGCTCTGGCACTGGGTTAGTTGTGGGTAAGTGTTCCCTGCTTTACGAATGACAGAACCCCAAGTCAGTTTATGTAAAGCACTTGGCCCAAGACCTGCGTATTTCTAATTGTTAGCTGGTACTAGTATTTTTACTGTTTGTAATCACTAGACCAAGGCTTGCAGATGGACTTAATATGATTGTGAAGACTGGGCAGCTCCTCAAGGCCTGTGAGGATACAGCGTTTCATCTTAGGGTTTGAGGAGCTGTCATGATCAGGCCCATCTAGTCAACGCTTTGGTTTTTCCAGTAATCATTTTCGGATGTGAGAGTTGGACCATAAAGAAGGCTAAGCGCTGAAGAATTGATGCTTTCAAACTGTGGTGCTGTAGAAGGCTCTTGAGAGTCCCTTGGACAGCATGGAAGTCAAACCAGTCCATCCTAAAGGAAATCAACCCTGAATGTTCATTGTAAGGATTGATGCTGAAGCTGAAGCTCCAATACTTTGGCCACCTGATATGAAGAGCTGACTCATTGGAAAAGACCCTGATGCTGGGAAAGATTGAAGGTGGGAGGAGAAGGGGACAACAGAGGATGAGACGGTTGGATGATACAGCTGACTCGATGGACATGAGTTTGAGCAAACTCCGGGAGATAGGGAAGGACAGGGAAGCCTGGTGTGCTGCAGTCCATGGTGTTGCAAAGAGTCAGACATGACTGAGCAACTGAACAACAACATCAATAGCAATGGTCTTGTCTATCTTGAAATCTGATCCATCTTCAGGTAAAGGCATAGGGCAAATGAAGACCTCAGTGTCACTTTTATTACTGATGGATCATGGAGAACATGGTTTACATATGCGGGCAGCACACTGGCTAAAACTGAGTTTCAGCATTAGACGTTCTTTCCTGCCCAGCACTGCTGGACTAGAATCCCTCTCCTTGTGCCTGCTCATCCCTGGCGGGCATGGTCCACTTGCCGCAGGGATGTGGTTCCCCAAGGCAGGAACTCATACCCCTGAGAGGAAAGGGCACGGGAGGGCAGCACGGCACTTGCCCAGTTTCTCCTCCTCTGTGATCACATGAAAAGCCTCTTCGTCTTGGGAGGAGAGGACTGAGAGACAGATGGAGAGAGGCCAGGGGTGGAGCTTCTCGGACTTTAAACATGAAGGGTTTGAGAGTAGGGTGAGGTCTATGGGTACTGCCTGTCTCATTAAAAAAACACAAAACAGAGACAAACATCATGGTGCTCACAGACCTTCCCTGCCATCCAGTGGTTAAGACTCCACCCTTCCACTGCAGGGGGTTCAACCCCTGGTCAGAGGAGCTAGGATCCCACATGCCACGCAGTGTGGCACAAAAAACGAAAACAAAAATTTTTTTACAGATGATTGAGGGAACAGAAGAACTTGTGATTTACAAGTAGTGAAGAGTGGTGAAGGCTGGTGGAGGTGGTTTGCTGGTCCTTGTGAGCAGCTGGTTTCTGTGGCGGGAGGGTTTTCCTTAGCCCTGACTTGCAGCATCTGGCGGTTCCCCTAGTGTCCACACTGCCAGCACGGCCAGTGGAAAGCCACCAGCGTGACGTCAGCACATGCGGAGCTGGGAGGAGACCCACAGAGTATGTGTTCATGCAGCATTTCCAGTACATTGACCCAGTGGGTGTAAAGAACCTCCCACAGAGATAAGAAATCATTGAAATCATTAGGAACCAGTGAGTTTTGAGTACTTTTAATCCTAAAAAAAATGGTCAGTTCAGTCAGTGCAGTCGCTCAGTGGTGTCTCACTCTTTGTGACCCCATGGACTGCAGCACACCAGGCCTCCCTGTCCATCACCAACGTCTGGTTTACCCAAACTCATGTCCCTCGAGTCGGTGATGCCATCCAGCCATCTCATCCTCTGTTGTCCCCTTCTTCTCCCACCTTCAATCTTTCCCAGCATCAGGGTCTTTTCAAATGAGTCAGTTCTTCGCGTCAGGTGGCCAAAGTATTGGAGCTTCAGCTTCAGCATCAGCCCTTCCAATGAATATTCAGGACTGATTTCCTTTAGGATGGACTGGTTGGATCTCCTTGCAGTCCAAGGGACTTGTCAAGAGTTTTCTCCAGCAGCGCAGTTCAAAAGCATCAATTCTTCAGTGCTCAGCTTTCTTTATAGTCCAGCTTTTACATCCGTGCATGACTTTGTGTCATTTTAATAACGGTGGGCTTAATTCCTGAAACCCAGCAGCCGGCTCTCCAGAGCCCGCCCAGGACTGGCGGGCTGACTCCAGCCCTGCAGTGAGTAAGTCGTGGCCACGCATGTCCTGTCTTTCGATGTCCTGCACTTGATGCAGTTCTTCTAAAGGCAGATGAGCATTAACAACGTAAGAGGTCAATGTCTCATGAAGCATCGAGCGTCGAGGCAGACCCTGGCCACCAGCACTGGCTCAGGGGTCCGACAGGCCTGGATTTCACTGACCTGGCTTGCCCTGTGGCTTCACTGCTAGCCGCGTGCATGGCCGGAGGCAAGTCGCTTCCACGCTGAGCCTCAGTCTTAACTGTGAAACAGAAAATAGTTCCTATTGCCTAGGGTTATCATGATAATTAAATGAGATAATGCATGTAAGGCAGGGCATGCTAGGCTCTGGGTAAGAGCTGAAAAAATAAGTTGTCAGAAGGAGGAGGAACACTATCAGATCCTGACTTGAACACTATTAATGGAGGTGATGACGTGACACAGTATATCTTATTGCAGAAAAACTTGGTTCAAAACGTATGAAAAGTCATTGGGACATTTTTGGTATAGAAGATAAAACTAGGCAACTGAAGGTGATACGTGGAAGACATTCTCAATGAAAATGCTTTATATAAGAATTGGGAATGGAACATATAGCAGTGGTGCTAGTAAACACTTTATAACAATATTAATGTCATAAAAATATGAGGAACACGGGTAGAAATGAGATACGGGCAGCAAGGAAAACTTTGGCATTCTTGAGGTTAACTCAAGGGCACCAGCTGGCCAGCATGACAGAGCTTTGGCTGCTTCTGTAACGTGCAATTTCTGTAGACTCTGGAAACTAGCAAATGAATGTACAGTCGTTATTTTAGGAAGATTAAAAGATACAACCAAGATTAAGAAAATAGAAATTACTTATTGCAGACAGATAAAAACTACGACTACTTGACATGTACATTTCCAGATTATTTTCTGTATATATAGCATGAAGTGTGTGTGTGTGTGTTTACATACACTCTGGATTCCTCAGGCTGCTCTGGTGCAGAACTTTCTAGCTAGAATGACTAAAGCACAGTGTGTGGGTATGCAGGGATGAGGGTGCCCTCACGCACGAGGTGGCTGGGATGGTGGTCACCCCGTGTCCTGATCAGATACTGTCACTTGCTGTGTGTGCTGCAAGTGGGAAAAGGCTGGGAAACGTGCCTTAGACTCTTGGTGAAATCAGCCGCCTTCTGCACACTGGAAAAGTGGCGGGGGGGAAGTGCCTCTTTCTCCTGAATCTTAACTGAAAATTTCCCCTGTTTGTGCTATAGCTCTGGGTACTTCCTGCTTAAGACCATTAAATATACCTCCTGAAAAGATAGCTCAGGAGCTTGTTGTCATCCTCAGTAGTACTCAGACCAAAAAGCTAAAATTAGATACTTCTCTTTGTTCATAATATTAGTGAAGATTAAAAATTTGACACCTAGTGTGTTATCAAGAGTGTCCTGCGGGTTGAAATTACGTCCTTTCTGTTACAGCTTTTATAATCTGAACAACAGGGCACAAAATATGCATTCTTTCAGATAGATTCATTATTCATAAGAATTTATGTTAAGAAAGTAATCAGGAATATAAGAAAAGATTTCTCCAAGAATGTTTCTTGTAATTTTTATTTAAAATAGAGAAATGCTTGAGATAATTAAAAACATCTAACAATAAGGGTCGGTTAAAAAAGTTTTGGCTTGAGATAATTAAAAACATCTAACAATAAGGGTCAGTTAAAAAAGTTTTGGCTCACCTGTACAGTGGATTGCCATGTAATAATAGTGTGGAAACAGAATATTTAATACTGTTGGGAGACAGTAACTATTGTACTGCAAAGAGATCAAACCAGTCAGTCCTAAAGGAAATCAGTCCTGAATATTCATTGGAAGGACTGATGCTAAAGCTGAAACTCCAATACTTTGGCCACCTGATGCAAAGAAAAGATTGATTGGAAGAGACCCTGATGCTGGGAAAAATTGAAGGCAGGAGGAGAAGGCGATGACAGAGGATGAGATGGTTGGATGGCATCACTACTCAATGGACATGAGTTTGAGTAAGCTCCAAGAGTTGGTGATGGACAGGGAAGCCTGGCATGCTGCAGTCCATGGGGTTGCAAAGAGTCCGACATGACTGAGCGTCTGAGCTGAACTGAACTATAGATTTATAAATTATAGAGAACTTCCCTGGTGGTCCAATAGCTTAGACTCCGAGCTCCCGATGCAGGGGACCTGAGTTTGATCCCAGGTCAGGGAAGTTGATCCCATATGCTGCAAATAAGACCTGCGCAGCCCAATAAATAAATAATAAATAAATAAAATTTAAAAAGAGGTTTGAAGCAAAAATTCCATCTTATAAAACAGAAAGAAAATCATGTTTGCATAGAAAAAATGTTATAAAGATACCACATGTTAATAGCGGTTAACTTTGAATTCCGTAGTTTGTGTACTTTCTCATTTTCTTGAAAGAGCGTTATGTTACTTCAGAGAAAGTAAAAATTGGCTCAGACCGAGAAAGTAAAATCTGCCTGTCCATTTATCAAGCTGGTGGGAGCAGACACTAAAACCAGCTACCAGGTTAACAGGAAATAGTATTTCTTCCAAATACACCTGTAATATGTTATGATGATACTCCCTTCTGAGCAACCCCTGCTTTCTTATTCACTGAAAAGCACGCCTCTCTAAATTTTATCAGAAACTTTGCTGCGTGAAATTATATCAGTAGGAATGACACATCCTATTCTTGCCTGGAGGGTATCAGTCACTTTGACATAGAGCAGCAGCCCCATTTTAACCCAGAGTTGCAGATACGGGTTTCTGGACTCAGCATCCTACATTGACCTTAACTTGGTAGTTTCCAAGGCAGTAGAGCCCTGGGTTCATCTGAAATTGACCCTTTTATAAGCCCTGCTTTGAGCTTGTCACAGCACCGCTTCATTTACATTTCATCCACACCCTGCCTTTCCCCAGAATCCTATGGTAACTTTTATCTTTTTCTTTGGGGAGATGCCCCATGGTTCCTCTTGTTCATGGCAGTGGGTCAGGAAGCCTGATGTTCTGGGACTATAATGACCCTGGTGGTCAGGCTGAGACTCTCATAGGAAAAAAAAAGTGAGGTTACTTATTATAAAATGGCTTCTATATATATTTTACAAGCACACACACACCATCCCCCTAAACAACACAGATCTAAAGAGTCAGCAGCAGTGTTAAAGGACAGTAATTGTGATACTTGTTAAACTCTCACTGTGAGGCAGATGCAGTTCCAGATATTTTAAGTTCTCTCATGTAACTTCATAAAAATCCTATGAGGAAAAATGCTGCTATTCCTCTTTTTACAAATGAGGACTCTTGAGTTTTAAAAGCTTGAAAAATTTCCCCAGGGTGACAGTGTAAGCATTGAAAGCAGCATTTGAACAAAGCCCATCTGGTGCCAGAGCTCACATTCTTTATATTTTATATTTATATATTAATATTTGGCTGTGGGATCTAGTTCCCTGACCAGGGATTGAACCCAGGTTCCTGCATTGGAGCACAGAGTCTTAGCCATTGGATGCCAGAGAAGTCCACAAAGCTCACATTCTTAACTACTCTGATATACTTTCTAAATTATCCAGCAGATAATGGTAGTGTCATGGACATGGGAGATGGCGCCAGCTTAGCTAGCAGAAATCGCCATGGCTTCATTTTTTAAACATTTTACGTGAAGTCTCTTTAATGGAAACATTATCCCTAGCCTAGTACAGAGTAGCCTGTGGCAGTTCTGAAACACTATTTTAAAATTTCTGATTTTCTTCTTAAAACATTTGTATGTGTATGATATTCTGTTCCATGGTAGAACCTTGCTCATTTTAATATAAGATGGTATTTTAAACCATTTACCATGTTGTACACCTGAATTTATCCACAGCCTTTGACTCTCCTAAGATGTTGCAGCATGTACACTCCCAAGACAGCTCTAAAGTCATATTTCAAGGATGTGCCTAATGAAGTGGAGAGACTAATTTTTTTGGTTTGGCTTCTAAATAATTTTGAAATCAAGTCTGATAGGATCCCAAAGCTGTTCTGAACATTTGATAGTAGAAAGTGTTGATTTCCAAGGTAATTATTTTGAAGGCTGGTGCTTCCCAAGTAGCGCAAGTGGTAAGGAGTCCACCTGCCAGTGCAGGAGACGCAAGAGACACAGGTTCAGTCCCTGGGTCAGGAAGATCCCTTGGAGCAGGAAATGGCAACCCACTCCAGTATTCTTGCCTGGGAAATCCCATGGACAGAGGAGCTGGAGGGCTACAGTCCACAGGGCCACAACGAGTCAGACACGACTGAGTGACCGAGCACGTGTTTTGAAGGACTGTGTAGCATTCAGGCGAGATTAAGGTCGTTGGGGAGGGTTTATAAAAATAATCTTGGTCTAAGTCTTTATTAATTTAGCTAAGTGTAAAAAAGTGAAGGGAGGTGAGGTGGCGACTCAGTGGCAGGCACCAGCAAGCTTTGGGTGACTTTTTCATTATCCTTGAGACAAAGATGCTCTGGGTAGGACCTTGCGAGGATTGGAAAGAGCTGAATTCTTACTATACTGCTTCCTCCTAAGACTTGAGTTTACATCATCATTTTAGAAAAAGAGATACTAACAATCTGCTCTTCTGATCAAGAGGAAGCCTACAAATAATAGTCTTCCCAGTGGTTGAACTGAACTTGGCACCAGCAAGGCTGTGTCGTTCTCTGGAGGGGACGAGCCAAGTGAGTGCCAGGTACCCTCCCCGATAGCTCCTCAGACAACCAGCAAGGCTGTGCCATCAGCCTTGGCCAGCATTTGGAATGAAAAGTCCTTCCTTTCCTGCTTTGCCTTTTGGTATCAAGTGAAAATGAGTTCTGCAGATTCAGTCAGCATCTTCAGATGCCTCCTGTGTGCTGGGCACCATGTGAGGAGGGTCTGGTATCTGTAAAGATGAATTGACTCTGGACCCTCGATTCTTTCCCCTGTCATCAGGGTGTTTGCTGTTCAAAACAGAAGACCCCTGTGGATGTAAATCACTAAATGTGAAGTAAGACAGTCAGGCCAGAAGTAGAGTGTGAAGAGCTAAAGAAGTGGGTAGGAGCACATATTTCCTGCTGTAGGTGAGAGGGATCTAGGAAGCTTCAGAGAGGAGTTGGCTGAGGCTTGAATGTTTTGGAGTGATTAAGATTTCAGCAGGTGAAGAGGCGAGGTGAGGTGTAGGAGGGAGAAGAAACGAAGCAGAGCCCGGCTGGTAGGAAAGAGCTGGAGTGTGTTTGGAGTGTTGCATGTGGCCTGGTTTGCCCGGAAGATGGTATCCAAGAGGGATGTGGAAGGCAGTTTGGCTGGAAAGATGGTCTGGCCTTGGCTGTGCTGATAAACTGTGAAGGGCCTTAGACATGCTAAACACTAACCTGTTGAATTTTAGGGAAGCTGGAAAATGGCTAAGAGCTTGAGCTTTAGCATCATCAAGCCCTAGGTTATCATGCTGGTTCTTCTACTTAAAAGCAGTGAAACCTTGTATAGATTTCTTAATTCCCCTGAGCTCCAGTTTCTCCCTCTGTAGTGTGGGGTTCATTACAGTACGTTGTGAGGATTAAATGAGGTAATGTAAAGTATTTAATTAGGTACCTGGTACCTGATGAAAGGAGTCAGTCAGCTGATGTTACTTTAGAATTCTGTGGACTTGTTTGAACATGCCTCTTCCTTAGATGGCATGTATTATCTCAGTACCACTGGTGAGTTATTTGTTCCGGAGTGTGAATCACTGAGAACACCCAGAGAACAGATTGTTCAGGGTGTTATGTGCACCTGTTAACTGTTACAGATGTTAACACTTAGGAATTTAGCTCTTTGGTTTGGACCACTATCACAAATAAACCATAGAATGGGTGGCTCAAAGAACAAATGTTTTTCTCTCCTGGTTCTGGAGTTTGGAGGGTCCGAGATCAAGCCACTGGTAGTCAGACTGGGTGTCTGGTGAGGGTCTTGCTTCTTGGTTCAACAGTAGTCTTCTCGCTCTGTCCTTACGAGGTGGAGAGAGCTCTCTGGGGTCTCTTTAATATGGGCATGGACCACCCTTGAGACCTAATGACCTTTCAGAGGTCCTTCCTCCAAACACCATGACACTGGGATTTAGGCTTCACCTGTGACTTTTGCAGGGGACACACACACTCCGTCCCTGGCACTCTGAAATATTTACTGCCAAGTTAGGCTCGGTTGAAGAATTCAAGACTCAATCCCTATTTTCTAAAGGCTCCTGATCTAGTTGGAGATAAAAACAGCATATCTTTTTTCATAGACAAACCTGCAATTTTGTTTAGGCTCCAACATTTTTGTTTTAGGCTTTACTTGTACTTAAAAGCACTGAGACCTTGTATAGATTTTTTTGGTTAATTTATTTATTTTAATTGGAGGCTAATTACTTTACAGTATTGTAGTGGTTTTTGCCATACATTGACATGAATCAGCCATGGGTGTACATGTGTTCCCCATGCTGAACCCCCTTCCCACCTCCCTCCCCATCCCATCCCTCAGGGTCATCCCAGTGCACCAGCCCTGAGCACCCTGTCTCATGTGTTGAACCTGGACTGGCGATCTGTTTCCCATATGCAAATATACTTGTTTCAGTGCTGTTCTCTCAAATCATCCCACCCTCGCCTTCTCCCACAGGGTCCAAAAGTCTGTTCTTTACATCTGTGTCTCTTTTGCTATCTCACATATAGGGTCATCATCACCATCTTTCTAAATTCCATAAATATGCTTTAATATTGTATAGATTTCTTAATCCCCCTGAACTCCAGTTTCTCCCTGTGTAGTGTGGGGTTCATTATAGTACCTTGTGAGATTTAAATTAGATAATGTAAAATAAAGTATTTAGTTAGGTACCTGGTACCTGATGAAAGGAATCTGTTAGCTGGTATTACTTTAGAATTCTGTGGATTCGTTTGAACATACTTCTTCCTCAGATGGCATTAAGCTCACTGCTTACATTTAAGTACAAGACTTGTTACCATGTTAAAAAGAAGGGCGAGGCCCCGAAAGCCCCAAACACACCGTTTTCTTCATTCACAGGATTCTTTGTGGAAAATAGTAGATAAATGGGTGATATTATAGAGCAGAAGTAATTTAGGATTTCAGAGAGGAGAAATGTTGATGTGAATGAGAGGGATTGAGGATAACCTGAGGGAAGAAATAATATATGCAAGATCTGATTAGGTGGCCAAAAAGGGAGGTTGTTTTCAGAAGGAAACAGCATAAGCCAAAGCCTGGCAAGTGGCTACAGTTTGAGGAGAGCTGTGTGGAAGCCATCCTGACTTCACTTCAGGTTTCTATGGGGCTTGAGCGAGGGGGCCAGCGCCGGTTGCTGAGGGACCCACAGGCTGGAGCAGAGGGGTCCTCTTCTGGGGAGGAGGCTCAAACCCTCCAGGGACCTCCCTGGAGGAGGAGGCGCTGAGAGTGGTCCTTGAGGAAGGGGCTTTGAGAGCACTGCACAGCGTGGGTTGGGTGGGAGATAGGTTGACATGAAGGAAACAGGCCATCCAGCTAATGCAGCTGACCCATGGGTGAGAAGGGTGGTGTCTAGAGGAAGAGGACGAGAGGAACTTGTTTAAAGATTCAGGACTTGGAGATTCATATTTACGGGAGGGCGGATATCAAAGATGGTATTTCGAGCCTACAGGATAGAAAAGATGGGGCTCGTGTGGAAATGGAGAGGGGAGGAAAGCTTCCTGTGCAGGAAGGAAGGTAAGTCTAGTGTGAACTGGCTCAGATACGGAAGTAGTTTGGGAACAGTTATAAGATGACGTATAATTCTACCAGTTTAATGCAGTTGTTCTTTCCTTTATATCTCTGTTTTGCATTGTAGCCCTGGTTCATAGACCCACATATTTAGATACCTGCAATCATAAATATACCTGCCATTTTGCATTTTAGAATCATTAAAATCTATTATGTAGTCTTCATTATTACAGATATTATAGGCTGTTTTCTCCGTCTGATATATCCCTGGAGCTTTCTGAAAGCAGACACCATACTGGTGTTACTTCTGTGTGTCTAGAACCTAGGAAACGATTAACAAGTGTTTGTTTAATGAAAGCATATTGACCACATAAATTATTCTTGTGCTGTTTCTTTGTAGAAGTTGCTACAACAAGCCTATGGAGTTTGGTGACATGCATTTGAGTTGCCTGGAAAAAGTCAGTGCTTTCTGCTTGTAGACCCTAAGTCCAAGGTTAAAATAAAGGGTTGGTTAGGGAGTGTTAGACTTTGATGATTCCAGGTTTGTGTTTGCTTCTTATAAGCTATTTCCTCATCTGTTCAGTAACTGGTGGGAAAAATCACATGAAAAACTGTCTTTGTGTTTTACCATTAATGAAGGAATTCAGGTGGCTCTATCACACAACTGTAATGGTCATTAATGTCCTAGCAACGCTTCCTTTTGCAGAACATCACCCAAGTGTGTGTTCAGCCTGGAGATAACTTCTCCATGTATGGAGACTTCAGAAAGTTCTCTGCCAGTCAGGTGGCATTTGGCCACGAGCCACATTGACGCATGGTTACTTGAACAAGTCAGGGCTTTATGGCCCTCAATACCAGAAAGTCCTGAGATGGCCAGGCCAGGGCTGCAGTCACGGCTTAGTGGTGTCTCTGGACACCTGAGCTCCTTCCATCTTCTCCCATCACCACGTGGCTTTCATCCTTGGGGGTGCTGCGCCTCTGTCCCGCTGCATCCTTGTCCCAGGCAGGAGAACTAAGGAAAGTCAGGGACAAAAGATGAAGGGGGAGTCCGCCCCTGTAGGAAGCCTTCCTGGAACCCCCTCCCGGCTAGTTCTGCTCATGTCTCGTCGGCTAGAACTATTTCAGATGGCTGTCCCTAACTGCTTGGAAGAAGGTTAGCATTTTTGTCTGGGGCCTTGCTTGCCCCGATCAGCATGATCCAGTTAGTGGGGAAGAAGGAGATGAAGGGTGTTGGCAAACGGCAGTCTGCCACAGGCGACCGCTGGCCAGTGCTCCTGACAGCCCGTTCTCTGAGGGGTGGGGTAGCATCAATATTCATATGACGCAAAGGAAGAAATAAAAAGATGTGAATCTGAACCCATGAAGAGCTATGACTGATGAATTCGAGTCACCCAGGTATTAGTTGAAAAGCAGAAGAACATGTTTTGTGCTCTAAAAGCCAGCCAAGGGAACTCCCTGGCAGCCCAGGGGTTAAGGACTTGGGGCTTTCACTACCGTAGGCCTGAGTTCAACCTCTGGCTGGGGGATGAGGATCCAGCAAGCCAGGTGGCGGGGTTAAAAAAAAAAGCCAGCCAGATGTAGCATTAAATCTTAAAATGCTGCTAAGATTGTGTTCTGATAAAGAGTTAATGTTACATAGTTTTATTACAAGCAAGTTCTTAGTATAATTAAGGGCTGAGAAACACTCAGGATTGATGAGTTTCATTAGGGAAATACTTAATAATAATTGAATAGCGCCTGAGAACTTGGGTTTATAACCTACCTGACATGAACGTGCTCAAAATAGCCATCGTTCTAGGATTATACTTGGTCTAAAAATGTAAGGTTTTCTTTTTCCTGAAGCAGAGGTGTTCTCAGTCACACATACATATTCCTGGAGCCGTCTGTCACCCACAGCTTCCTCACATTGACACAATCCCAGGTCCTGGGGGAAAACGTCCCATGAACCACCATATCTTATAATGATGGAGTATTCCCTAAGTGTTACCTCTAGTAAAGGTTATAGATGGAAGTGTTCTATCTGCACAGTCCACTGTGGTTTATGAGGTCCGTGAGGCGGCTCAGCACTTCAAGTGTGGATGGTGCAACGAGGAACTAAAATTGTGATTTAAGTAGCCCACAGGGAGGGCTCATGGTCACCTTCCTGGACAGTGCGGGTCTAGGAGGTAGAATCAGTAGGGTTCTGGTTACCAGTGTCGGGGAGGGCTCTGGTGGGGGGTGAAGGAGGGGGAGGAGTCGCTCATGACCTCAGGGTTTCCTTCTTTAGTTGGGAGGCAGGTGGGAATGCTTCTGTACAGGGAATGGAGGTGGGGGTACGTTCACGACTCTTGCATTCAGGCCTCAGGAATGAGTAGCCTATGGCGCAGCACCCAGCCTGCTGACTTCATCCGTGTTGGATGGTTTTCATGATGCTTATGCAGGATTCACCGTGTTACAGTTGATCACTACAAATAGAGTCTGAAATTCTCCCTGAAAATAGTCTTTCCTTCCTGTTCCATCTTTAATTGTTCTCTCTTTTCAATACTCAGGTATCAAATTGTAGTGGAGATAATCCAGGCAACAACAATCAGCAGCTTCCCGCAGCTGAAGAGGCACAAAGGTAAGAACCAGTTCCTTTTCTTTGCTTTTACGTCCTGAAGGTCCTGGGTCTAGTTCCCCGTCTTCTCTCTCCTGTCAGAGTTTTGACATGTATACACTTAAGTATTTCAAACTTGTTAAAATATTGCTATATCAGCAAAAGAGAAAGTAAGTATGAGTTCATCCTAACAAAAACCTTTGTAGTTCTGTGTTCCCTGATAAACTTTGTGTTCATAATTTTTAGAATATTGAAGTCAGTGGGTAGAATCATGCTGCTGTTCTGTTTACATACTAAACGCAGTTTCATAGTTTTTTCTCATATTAAAAGGCTCCCCCCAAATAGAATTGTTTTGTTAGTTTTTGGAGAGCTCTGTTTTAGAGAGAGTGCAATCTGGTCAGCATCTGGGAAGCGCCTCGTCTGGATGGTAACCTCTCCCCACCGCCCCACCTGCCCGCACTGTGTCCTTAAAGCTGGACGTTCGGGCAGTGCTTGAAGTGACCATGTAGCGGTGCCTCCAGGCTGTGTGTGCGGCTCTAAGCAATCTCATGTCCAGGGTTGTTTCTTCTTAGCCTTAGTTTTGTGTTCTCTTTGTGAATAGTAAACTGAAGAAGTGTTAAAAAAAATGGACTGATGGAAGATCCTAAGAATACTTGGGATTCAAACTAGAGATGAGAGCTTTTTTTTTTAAAATGAAGGTAGAATGAATATGCTGAAATATAATTTTGTTGCTACATATAAATATGTTTGTTTCAGGCAAGTCTTTTTCAATTATAATTGTTTATTGATTAGGAATTGGTATGTAATTGTGAAAGTATTTTGGGGATTTAAAGGGAGAAAATACCCGATTGTGTGCCCTCTAAAACCTTAAGGAATCAACTAGCTGACTCTGCATGGAGTTTTCTCAGGATAACACAGGAGGGCTGGGAGGACCTCTTTACTTTGTATATTCAGGAATGTTCAAATAAGGCCTCTGAGGCTTCAATAAACTCCAGCAAATCCACACAACACTCTGAGAATGTTTCAGGTTCATAGTAGAAGACCAAATTACTCTCTTTAACAATGTAGAAATTTTAATTTGATTTTTGGTGGCTTTTTTCTTTTGGAATTTTGATGTTTTTAAGAAATAAGGTATCCAGTGGTTTTTTAATTCTTTACAGTCTCTTAACTAGTTTAATTGCTGGTACTGTTCTAGGGAAACTAAGTAGTCATAGAAATAAGAAAAAAAAAATTGAGACCATCTAACCCAGATCTTTGTCCTCTGAGAAAGAAAAATTAGGAATATTTGGAGAAACAGGTTCTTAGAGCAAATTTATAAATACTGCACAATTTATAAATTTTTTGAAGCACTTGGTCTCAGAAGTTTTAAGTGCGCTCACAAAATTTCCTTGCCTCTGACCTTATTTTATCATTCATTCTGGCCAAACATACTGGCTGAGGCGTGACTTTTACCCACTAATCCCATCAGCTGCTTGATGGTCACAGAATTTGGGAGGTTTGCTTTGCTCAGGAGGGTGGGGCCCTCATGGATGGGCTTGGTGTCTTATGAGAGAGGCTGCAGAGAGATCCCCAACCTCCCCCACCATGAGGACACAGCAGGAAGCTGGCAGTCTGCAGCCAGCATGAGGGGCTTCACCAAGGACCGCCCTGGCGCTCTAGTCTCCAGACTGTGAGAAACACGTTTGTGTTGTTTACAGCCGGCCAGTCTGTGGTGTGTGGTTATAGCTGCCCAAACTAAGACACTGGCCAAGAGCCGGCATTCTGGTAGTAATGGAACATATGCTTCGACTTCTTTGTTGCTGAAGGCGAATAAGCCCAGTATTTCAGCTCCCTCTTTTTTTTTTCTTGATAGTTTTTAATTGACTGGCAACTTTATTTTAAATTATATGGGCTTCTCGTAGGTGTGTAAGCCAGCCGAGTTATCACCATACAGTTCCTTAAGCAAGCCCTGGGATTTACTGTCCTGATGTCTAGTCTGATGTCGCTTACCCTGCAAGGCAGTGGAGGGGGCAGGGAGTCTCCACGGGGCTGGTTGGTGGGAGCCTCCCCGCCCCAGGCCTGGCCCCTGGGTCAGTTGTTTTGAAGGGTGGATCCTGTCAGCACAGGTAACAACAGGGATGAATCAGAATCCTGCTTTGGAAATTCAGACATGTCATTAAGAGAGTGGACATTTAGGCTTTAACTACTAGAACAGCTGCTTGAGAAACCATAGCTCCCCAATGCCTGGACCCCTTTTTATCCGTAGTTTATTTGTCCCTGTTCCTGTCACATCTGCAGTGAGCAAAACCTGTCAGCCCATTAAGAGGGGTATGAGGTCAATTTAGTGGGAAACTTAAAAGAAAAATCCCAGAACATCTGATTGTATCCTGTGTGTTACCCTAAATTATTATTTTCTGTTTCAGCTCCCTTTAAGGCTTTTTCTTTCCCTCACTGTTGTTCTGGGTTCTGAAATGTTAGCAAGAATAAAGTGATTCAAGAGTAATATTTATTTAGCTGACTGCAACAAAGGACAGGATGTTGATCTGAGTCTAATAGAAACTGCTCTGGATAAATACTGCACACGTGGGGGTGCCGTGCCCATCGTGCGCCTTGTATAGAGTGTAAGTAGAGAGTTTTGGAATTGAGTATACCGAGCAGAACTGTGGAAGAACTTCAGAATATACTGAATATGTATACACACATGCACAGTTACTTGTTGATAACAACCATAACGATTTCCATTAGGAATAATTTTTGAATCATATTTCTTATCTGATTTTGGATTTAAAAGTGTCCCTGCCTAAAGGAAGGAGCTATTCTGTAGACTCTAGAGGACTTTTCAGAGTCCTTTCTAATGCTCTGATTTCGTAGTATTGCAGTAATTTGACACAATTTCTAATTTATGAATGACCTAAACTTACACCGCAGGCCATTGCTGCAGGGCCTTTGCTCGGGTTTCTCTCTGCCCGGTCCCTTCCCCGGCACCCAGCGCAGCCCTGTCCCATCGCTTGCTTGTGGCCAAGGGCCAGCCGCTTCCAATACGCACCTTCTGGTGGTGGTGGCTTAGTGACTAAGTCACGTCCAGTTCTTTTGTGACCCCGTGGCCTGCAGCCCGTCAGGCTCCTCTGTCCATGGGATTCCCCAGGCAAGGATACTGGAGTGGGTTGCCATAACCTCCTCCAGGGGATCTTCCCAACCCAGGGATCGAACCCAGGTCTTACTCCTTGCAGGAGGATTCTTACCGCCTGAGCCACCAGGGAAGCCCTGTGCTCTCTGTGAAACTGAAAGTGGCTCAGTCGTGTCCAACTCTTTGTGACCCATGGACTGTGCAGTCCATGGAATTCTCCAGGCCAGGTTACTGGAGTGGGTTGTCATGCCCTCCTCCAGAGGATCTTCCCAACCCAGGGGTCAAACCCAGGTCTCCCGCATTGTGGCTGAGCCACTAGGGAATGCTCTCTAGTCTCATAATTTATATATCCAACTCTGCTCCCACCTGCCCCCCACAGAAAACTTGAGTCATTGTACGTCCTAAGAACCTGTATTTATTCAAGTAAAGTTCAGGTCCAGAGGCTTTCAGCAAGTGTGTGGTCAGTCACGTGCTGATCTGGGGCATGAACCAACATGTTCTGCACTCTTCCCACTGCCCTGCTCACTCACGGAGGCGGGTGCTCTGAGGGTCGCGCTCGGAACTCAGAAGCTGCATGCGCCAGAGCTGTGTCTTCGGTTTCTGACTCCGCTCTGCTCAAGTCACATTCTCATCTGGGAGCAGGCCTCTCCTGTAATCTGGCATGTGGATTTAACTGATGGGGCCTTATTACTTTAAAAATCTGTTGCCAGCGTGTTGGAGGGCCTTCAACCAAGCAAAATGCTGGAAGTTTCAGCACTTGATATATTTAAGGAAGGGAAACATGGATAAAAGGTGTTCTGCAGGCCCCTGGCCTAGGCCTCGCCTGGCCCTCGAGGTCTCTGTCGTCTTCTCCGCTGTAATAGGAGAGGCTCCGCCGGGAGCTCCTGCTGGGGCCTCTGCTCATTCCTCAAGTATCCTTCCTACTGAAGGGGAGCAGCACATTTGACTCTGAAACTTCAGGTGTTTGCTGTGATAAGAGAATCCCACTTGTTCTGTGTTTGTTTTTTTTTTTTTTTTAAAGCATACCAGCCCTAAGTTGGAAAGTAAGGTAAATATTGCATTAGTTCCTGGGCAACTTTTGAGGTGATCTTCAGATAACTTTGAGGAAGTCTGTGATGATCGGTAACTGCCGAGAACTGCCATCAGCTCTGCATTCAGAAGGAAACAGCATTTCTCCTGCTGAAACTTCACTGCTGCTGCTGCTGCTGCTAAGTCGCTTCAGTTGTGTCCGACTCTGTGTGACCCCATAGATGGCAGCCCACCAGGCTCCCCTGTCTCTGGGAGTCTCCAGGCAAGAACACTGGAGTGGGTTGCCATTTCCTTCTCCGATGCATGAAAATGAAAAGTGAAAGTGAAGTCGCTCAGTCATGTCCGACCCTCAGCGACCCCATGGACTGCAGCCCACCAGGCTCCTCCGTCCATGGGATTTTCCAGGCAAGAGTACTGGAGTGGGGTGCCATTGCCTTCTCCGCTGAAACTTCACTAATCCCTAAATAAATACACACCCATTTCTTGAACCCCCTTCTTAGGACCTTTTACTGAAACATTTGTTTCAGTGTACAGGAGAGATTTCAAAGATTTGTCAGCCTGTCAGTGTGGACAGAAGCCTGAACTCTGCCAGCGAGGAGCCCCGATAATCCCTTCCCTCCACTGCCTGGGGGGCCTGAGGAGACCTGTGCATCGTGGGGGGCGGAACCACATGCTGGGGAGCCCCGTGGGGGTGGGCAAGCGCAGCCTTGCCTCCTGCACCCCCTTCGGAGCTGTACCTCTGTAGTAATCCTCCCAGTGTGGTGGGGGGTACAGTTTTGCCTTCCAAGGGACAGGGGGCATTTAACAAGGTCTGCAGACGTTTCTGGTTGTCGCCCAGGGGGAAGGGGTGCCTCTGGCAGCTAGTGGTAAAGGCCAGGGATGCTGCGAGACATCCTGCGACACGCGGGACAGCCCCACAGGGAAGGTTTCGCTGCCTGGAAGGTCACTGGTGAGACCGTGTGTCCTCCGTGGGATTCCTCAGGCAGCCCACCGAGGCTGCCGCAGTTAGGCTGCGCCTTGGAGTCTGACGTGAGAAGAGAAACACTCTGCTGTGGGTGCTTCTTAGTGCTCGACAGATGCGGGGGTGCCGCTTTCATCCAGCTGCGCTGGTGCCGCTTTGGGGCCCTTGGTTTGCACTGTAAGTCCCTTCACTGCCCTTTGCCACGTTGGGGGGAGCGCCCAGCGGTTGTCCCCTGTGTTTCTGCTTTGCAGCAAGTCACTTTACTCCCTCAAGGAGGACCCGTATCGTGGGCGGAAGGCTTGCGGCCCAAAGGGCTCTGTGACGTAGTTCACTGGTCCCCTGCAGTGCCCACAGGGGGTTCCTCTGAGGTCTGACCCAGCTCACTCTTGCAGCAAATGCTCCCCTTCCCTTTTGCTCACCTGAGCAGAATCTGGACTCTCTGGGAGGGCAGCCAGTAAACACTGATGATGAATTGTTTTAGACAATTACGGCACTCACGTGTTCTTGGCACCCATGTAAAGAGCTGCTGCACCCACTGTGGCGCCTGCCACCATTCGTGGTCACGGCCTTCTTCCTTAACCTCGATAAACATTGTGTGATTCACCCGGCTCAACAGCACACGGCGTTACCTAGGGCTCAGCAGACGCGGCTGCAGGAGGCTGGCATGAACTGGGCAGTGTGTCATCCACCCGCTGGCCCGCGCTACTCTTGATGAGAGGGTTTCTTGGCTGGACGGGTCCTCAGGTCACCAAGAAGCGTATTCATCTCTCTCGCTGGATTTCCTAGGATTTTTGCACAACAGTCGTATGCACTGCAGCAGCGCCCTGTTAGGCATTAAGCCCTGAACGTGGCATTAGTTTTCCGAGGCAAAAAAATAAACAGAATTGTCTAAGCAACAAACTGCCATTGCATTTGTTAGCAACAAGCTTTGTGATCAGACAATGACTTTGGCCCTCAACAAACAGAAGGCATTCACGCAAGCAGGGGACACTCTAGCAGGACTCTGGGATGTTTTCTCAGCTCTGCAGCTGGGTTTTAGGGGAAGGTTTATTCTCTCTCTTCCCTTTGGAATTTGCCTGTTTTTGTCCTTTTAGAAAGACTTTTAAGCCTTCTCAGGAGAAGAATGTGTTTGTTGTTAATTGTGTATCAGTTTCTTCCTCTGTATCTCTCTTGATTAGCCTGTTTTAACCCAAAGTTAAAATTGTAGTATAGGTTTATGTTATAAAAGGCAACTTTTTGTCTTCGCATTTTAAAGTAGCTTAAAGATTATGCACAGAATTTAGAGTTTAAGAATATACATGTAGCATGTTTAAAATAAATGTAACCAATGCAAACTAGTTTAAGAATATATGCTTTAAATCTTTTTAAAATAAATGTAATCAGTGCAGAATCGTGGAATGCAACTGTGGGAGTTTAAGCTCCTTGGAATCTAAGTGTAATGGAAATAATGTGAGTTTTGGAAGCAGAAAAAAACAAATGAAAGGTTTTCTGTAAAAGTCACAATTCCAAGCAAGTATTTCTTTAGGTACACCCACAAATAATTTCAGTTTGCAGTATTCTAATTTGGAGACAGACTAACAATTACTTTATTTAAAAATTTTAATTGGAGGATAATTGCTTTATAGTATTTTGTTGGTTTCTGCCATACATCAGACATTTGTCTTCCCACAAAGAGGGCTCTGAAATACTACTTTTCCTCTCGAGATGCTGAGTTCAGTTCTTCGAGCAGGGCCTCCCTGTCAGCCAAGCACAGGACACACTGAGAACCCATCATTGGCGTCAGATGAAAATGCCTCCTCGGTTCAGTTCAGTTCAGTCGGTCAGTCGTGTCTGACTCTTTGCGACCCCGTGGACTGCAGCACGCCAGGCCTCCCTGTCCATCACCAAACTCATGTCCATTGAGTCAGTGATGCCATCCAACCATCTCATCCTCTTTCGTTCCCTTCTCCTCAGTTACACGTTTGAAAGCACCCTGGGACACGACAGACCCCCTTGAACAGGGCCGACTGTTGACCAGAAGTCTGTGCGTGACCGTTGGTGATGCATGTCGGAAGGGCTGCTCTGATAGATCCGTGCCTTGTGGTCCTTGCCTGAGCTTTTCCTGTTGGACGTGTGCAGCCTGTCCAGGCATGGTTGTCAGCCTCTGCACAGACTGACTCTGACCTGAGGGTGTGACAGCCACCCTGGGGAACTGGAGGTCTCCCTCAGTGTGTGAGAACTTCCCCGGTGGCTCCATGGTAAAGAATCTGCCTGCCTAGCTTGAGACGCAGATTCGATTCCTGGGTCTAAAGATCCCCTGGAGAAGGAAATGGCTACCCACTCGAGTGTTCTTGCCTAAAAATTTCCATGGAGAGAGGAGCCTGGTGGGCTACAGTCCTTGACATCACAGAGAGTCAGACACGACTGAGTGGCTAACACTTCTCTGAGCAGATAACCTCACTCCCTGCTTCCAGACAGCAGACCCCTCGGAAGTGAACTGCTGCAGCTCCCAACACCAGGTCCAGACTGGCTGGTGTCCGCATCCATCCCTGTGCTTTCCTGTCACCACAGGGCGGGGTGGCCTCCCCCAAAGCTAGCCTCCTTTCTCACTGTCTACTGGGTACCACCCTCCCAACTTGTAGCCTGTTTCCTTCTTAACTGCTTCCTTCCACCAGCATTAAAACCAGCTCATTTCTCACCCATTTAACAGAAAAAAGCCTGCCCTCAACCCCTGCCCCTCCCTGCCTGCAGGTTATATGTGCAAAGCTAGTCCCTTCTCCACAAGGAGGTGCTTGATGCTTAATCATTTTTAAAAAATAATTTTGTGTGAAGTTTTTGCTTTTGCTTTAAATTACATAATGTCAACTTAAGGAAGCAAACCATTGTAAATATTTTTAAGTTAAAATTAAAAAAAATTCTCCCCGAGACCACAGAGCTTGGGGTGGCAGAGACCAGCTTCTGGTCTGATTGCAGACTCTACTGACAGCCGTCCACAGGACTTGTCTGCTCGTGGTCCTGGCCACAGCTGATTGGTGGCAGGGAGAGCTAGACGCCGTGTTGGAGTAAGGTAAGGAGCAGGAGGTGAGGAGTCTCACCCGGGTTCTCTCTCACAGCCAGGGCTCGAGAGAGAGCAGAGTACCTGATGCATAGCGAGGACTCAGCAGAACATTAGCTCTGTTATATTGAACCCGCGGTAACATCTGACATAGATCACGCATCCACTCAGCGCGTTCCCTGAGTCCCGACAGTGTTGCCGGGCACAGTTGTGGGTGCTGGTGGCACAGCTGTGTATAAACAAACAAAATGCTACTTTTATGAGGACACACTTGGAGGATAAGGAAGTCAAATAGGTGGTATGGCAGTCGTGCTATAGAGAAAGTATAAAGCCATGTGGGAGAAGACTGGTGTTTTAGGGTGGAGGTTGCAGGGAGAAAGAAGGTGACCAGAGATGTCTTTGCTGAGCTCTGAACTAGGGACCTGAAGGGGACAGGGCATGGAGCCAGGCAGATTCTTGGGGGACCTGCTGAGGTAATGGATATTGAAGCCCCACAGGAAGCTACGCAGTGTGTTCAGGAAGCTGGTCACCGGAGACCACGTAGTGTCCAGGAGAGGCAAATCCAAAGACAGCCCTGTAGCCTAGTGATTCACTGTGTTTATAGATTATACGCCATATAGTTATTATAAAACATTGGCTCTATTTCCTGTGCTGTGTGTTCTATCCTTGTAACTTACCTATTTTATACCTGGCAGTTTGTACCTCTTCAACCCCTTCACCTGTGTTGACCCTCCCCACACTCCTCTTCGCTCTGGTAACCACTAGTTTATTACTTGTGAGTCTGTTCCTTTTTTGTTATATTCATTTGCTTCTTTTTTTTAGATTCTACATATAAGAGAAAGCATACAGTATTTATTTTTTTTCTCTCTGACTGACTTCACTAAATACAATGACCCCCAGGTCTGTCCATGCCACAAATGGCAAATTTTCAGCCCCACGTTTTCACAAATTTGGCCCAGCGTGACCACGTTCCCTCCCTCTTCGGCACCTTGTCCTCTGACTGCCTACTGCCCATCTGTCTCATTCAAGGTAAGGAAACCGCCGCCATGAAGGCTGATCTCCTGAGGGCCAGGAACATGAAAAGGTACATTAACCAGCTGACTGTGGCGAAGAAGCAGTGTGAGAAGAGGATCAGAGTCCTGGGAGGCCCTGCCTATGACCAGCAAGAGGACGGGGCCTTCGACGAGGGGGAAGGACCTCAGAGCCAGAAGGTAGAACTTGGTGGTTTCTTGTTTGGCCCTTTTGTGTTTGTTATGAACGCTGATGTCACCACATAGACAGTGCTTTCACTTCTTGGTAATTTAACCTAAAGCATGTATTCCCTAACATAAACTCACATGTTTAGTTTTAGGAGTCAGGAATCCACATTTCTTGGTGTCCTTGACTTCCACGAGTGGTAACTGGTGTGATCGGGAGGTGTGAGATGCGTGTGTGTGTGTGTGTGTGCACGCCTGTGTGTGTTTTCCTATCTCCTTTTTGTCCTCCCGTCATCCCAGAGGAGCATATTTATATTTTTAAGGGCCCAATCAGATTACTCACTACTAATTGGCTAGAAATTACCAGCAGCGAAGCAGGTCTCCTAGAGGTTATTTTACTTAGCTCTCGCCACGGGGCAGTGAATATGTACTCCGTGTCTCCATTTGACAAAAGATGAAGAAACAGTTAGTGTAAGTAAATTACCTACTAAGGCCATGTGGATAGGAAGAGACAGAACTATATAAAAACCCGGATCTGGTTGGCTCACAAGTCTGAGTGTAGCTGAGGACCCTGCGCTTGAATGTGAAAAGACTCCCCGGCTCTGTCTCCCCTGAAGTTCTTACAGAGCTCTCAATCCACCTTTCTTTCTTGACTTCCGTACTGTTTTTAGTTTGCTAAATCTTTTGGCCTGAATACAAATCAGGTAATTTCTTGAGAAGAGTAAGTATTTTATAATGGGATGAGGGGAACGGATAGTTTGGGATGGACATGTACACAATGCTCTATTTAAAATGGGTAGCCAACAAGGACCTACTGTAGAGCACAGGGAACTCTGCTCAGGGTCATGTAGTAGCCTGGATGGGAGGAATGGATGCATGTATATGTATGGCTGAGTCCCTTTGCTGTCCACCTGAAAAATATCATAACATTGTTAATCATCTATAGTCCAATATAAAATCAAAAGTTTCAACAACAACAAAAAAGTTATGCTACAGAGTCAGAAAGCCTGACTCTTAAATCCCAGGTTCACTGGGGATTCACTTTGGGCAAGTCAGTTAGCCTCGCTGTACTCTGTTTGTAAAGTAACAATAGGTGTACAGACCGTACAGGGCATGGTAACTATGGAATTAAATAATGCACATAAAATGATAAGCACAGTAGTTGGTATATAATGAGCACTCAATAAACATCTATTACAACTGGCATTAATTATTCGGGGGTATGTTTTAGTGATGTCGTAAATGTAAGAGAAATCCAATTGTGAACTCTCCTTTCAGGATAAAACATCGTTCCCAGGATCCTAGTTCTCCACATTCTCTTTAGTCTGCTATAGACAATTTCATGAGTATATTGTGGATATTCCATGGCCGGAGAATCTTGGGCCTGGGTCCCTCTTGGTAACACGTTGGGTGTTCTGGGAGAATATTTATTTACTATTCTAGGCCTTGTGGTCTTTTTGAGTGCTATAGGGATGTATTTCCTATAGAAAAATTAGCCTGTGGGTTAAGAGACCATAAAACTAAGTTAACAGCATACGCATCATGAAACCAGATCCAGTGGGACTGGGACATAGTGAAAAGAAATAAATAAAAATCCCTGAGGGGGAATAAAGAATGATCACAGGGCACCTTCCAGCCTGAAACACTCCATGGCCTTTGGCACATGAAACATCCACCAGGACAGTTTTTGTCTTCTGCCCAGTGGCAGCACCCATCCCAGAATTACCAGAGGTTTTAGGACAGAAAGAAATGTGTTAATCCAACAGAGGAAATTAACACAAGAGCATGGTGTTTGCTGTATGGAAGCCCTTAGTAAATGGTAATTGGTATTATGTTGTGTATATATACTTGTATTTTTAAATGATCTGTTGAGCAGTAGTGTCCACTTTGACCTACCCAGTGTTTTCTTTCCCACTTATGTACGAAGTCTCAGAATTTCTGAGAATAGCTCATCTCAGATTAATGCAGTGAGGTTGGGTTCATCTCACATTAACATATTTGACTCACAAGTGTGCCATCTGTTCATCCTGGTCACCCAGACCTGCACCGTTAGTGTGCGTTACTCAGTGAAAGGCTTATGCAGGCTTCAAGAGAAAATTAAAAACAGAAACAAAAAACTTGGAGTAGAGAACTTAAGGTTAGTTCACCAGCTAAGATATGAGATGTATCAGATGTTAAATTAGTCATTTATTTGTTTATGTGTGCACTTTTAGAACTAAACATAAGAGTATTCATAAGACACAATAAGAGAATAAAAGCAGCTAATATTTTAGAAGATTTGGGGGGCTTAATTTTACAAATACAAGAATTTGTATCTAACTTGGAATTCATTTCAATCTATGAGATTAGACTGGGAAGACTTCCTTAGAACTGTTGGATGTCTCTCCTGCCCGGCTCCTCTCTGTGTTGAAAATGAGTTTTTCTCTGAGTAATCTGTCATTCCTATCAGAGTTGATATGGGAGCCTTCAGACTTCTTTGGAGCCTGTACAGTTAGGATTTGTACTTTAAAATGTTTCACTGGTAGGTTTACCTGAAGTGAGGGATACATTCTATGATTTCCCAAAGTTAGTATGCTACATTCTAAGTATTAATGATCTGTAGCAAGGGATGGTCATTCCTTTAATTAGTTACCAAGAGCTGCTAGAAAAATGCCTGCCCCTTTCTGCCCACAAAACAGATTGAAGACTTACTGTGCATGGCAGAGGAGGTAAACATGCATTGATCATATGCACTTGATTTTAGAAAAATCTTACTGATAACATTTCTGAAATTTTTCCATCTGCTACTATATTAGTTTTAAGAATCTTAAATATAAGTTTTCCTTTTATTGAATTATACTTGCTGCTGCTGCTGCTAAGTCACCTCAGTCGTGTCCGACTCTGTGCGACCCCATAGATGGCAGCCCACCAGGCTCCTCCATCCCTGGGATTCTCCAGGCAAGAACACCGGAGTGGGTTGCCATTTCCTTCTCTAAGGCATGAAAGTGAAAGGTGAAAGTGAAGTCGCTCAGTTGTGTCCAACTCTTAGCGACCCCATGGACTGCAGCCCACCAGGCTCCTCTGTCCATGGGACTTTCCAGGCAAGAGCACTGGAGTGGGGTGCCATTGCCCTCTCTGCATTATACTTAGGCATCATTTTTATTACTAAATAGATAACTAAGGATGTAGGAGTTAAATTCCTTCTAAACTAATTTGAGGCATTTCTCCTTGTTAAGTCCTGAATTACTGTAAAGGTTTGTGTACAATATATATGTTTTAGAAAACTTATGAATTTTTGCCTAACTAAAGAATTTATGACATTTTGATTCCACTTGTTTGACCTAGTGTGAATAGAATGCTAGACATACAATGGACTTTTAATGGGTCAATTAAAATGATATGATACATATAAGAGATTTTTTTAAAATGAATGTGATATTATAAACAAAAAGGCAAGGTATGAAATCATTTGTAGATTTCCTTACCTATATGAAAATAGGATGGAAAACAAAAATACCAATTTACTAGAGTCCAGCTACCTGGTCTCTTAAACATCTCTCGACTTTTCTACTATGAGCATGGTTGCTTTCAGCAGTTCATCATGCAAGGCAGGGATTTTTATCTGTTTCCTAGAAATGCACCTGATACAGAGTAGAAGCCAAATAAATCCTTTGCTGAATGAGCTAATGGTTAATAGAAAATTGGTATTTTTTGAATATGTGCACTTTGAGTATTCAGTAAGCTTTTTCAATTTAAAGTTTAGGAAGGTGAAACAGGCACTCTATGACCTTAGAAAATGAGGCATTTTTTTTTCCTGAATGTGAAAATGAATCCTTTGGAAGTCAAAGTGAACTGATATTTAAAATTAGATTTTTAAAAACCCCTAATTACATTTGCTTCATAGATTCTTCAGTTCGAAGATATCTTGGCTAACACTGTCTACCGAGAGCAGTTTCGAACGTACATGGAAAGGATGGACAAAAGAGCTCTAATTAGTTTTTGGGAGTCTGTGGAGTACTTAAAGAATGCTAACAAGGTAGGATATATAGGTCCAAAGGAATGTTAATCACTGGCTGATGAAAGCTTGTGTTTTAGGCAGTGTATCTATGTTTTTCAATAAAGCTGTAAGATAAGCTATACATTAAAAGAATATTTTAAACCAGACATATTATTGGCATTGTGTTCTAGCCCATAATGGTAAATAAAATTAGATTTTATTATTATAGAAAGTGCTTTTAAATGTGTAGTCAAGGAGAAAAGATTTACAGATGTACCCAGTTACTGAATTTAATTTCAGGTAGTTATTTTGTAATTCATTATAAAAAGGCACGTCTTACCCGCTTTGCTATTATAAGTTTGGTCTTATCACCTGTACCTCATTCTCATAACCTTGTTATTTTTAATATTGTAATGTGCACACCTAACTGTCATTTTATTTAAAATGATTGTGTTAAGGAAGACAAAAAATAATTTTGATTACAGATATCTGTTACAGTAGAAAGCGCAATAATGAGCATTGTGTTTTGTGCTCAGCAAGTTCTCAATATATATTTAAGAATTAAGTTGAAGAATGTGAAATACATGTCTGTGAATATATGTCAACAAACATATATAACAATATATACAGCATATATAATACATACATTTTGAGAGGCTTATTAAAATAAGCCCAAAGAGCACTATGTACATTAAATTACTCATTTACACTTAATATGAATGTTGCTAGAGCTTAACACCAATTTAGAATACATCATAAATCACAGACTGTATTGGTTAAGGAACTAAATCCAGTCTCATAGTATTTTGAAATCTTAGGAATTTCTTTCAGTGTTAATTTATAAGCCACCAATGACCTCATTTTACTCAATATTGTACTAGCCAGTTTTATTACATATTTTGTCTACCAGACTTGGCTACAAACTTGGCTTTGGCTGCTATCAGAGGACTACTATAAAGAGCAATCCAAAGAAATTTCCTGAACTATTAAAAACAAGTTGAAAAATGTCAGTACAGCAAGAAGGTATAGCTTCCTCAAATAACTATATTTTGATCTAGCAACACTGATTAGGATGTAAAAGTTCTATGATGTTGTTTATGTTCATAGTATTTATTAAGGCGTTTGTCTTCATTTTATTGCTACTGTTAAAGACTTTACGTCATTCCTAGAGTTGTCTCTAGCAGAAATGCAAAGGTTCTGTTAATCAGATGTAAGAGATGTTTGCACATTCAAAGTAGGATGGCTATGACCTAAGTGTAGTGTTTAAGACCAAGCTTGATTACAGTGTAGTAAGTCATCATTCTGAAGAATATGTCTCTTACTTACACAATTATTATATTGACTTTCTTCTGGAGTAGGAAGTTGGCACTTCTGTTTATATTAGATGGAAAAGTCAAATTGAATTTAGCTGATGAATTATATTCCTGTGAAACTGAGATTTATGAGAAGGGAATCCAGTGCAAGAAGAGAACTGTTCTCATTCTTTGTTTTTTCCTTCCAGCATTAAAAAGAATTTATATTTGTTAACTGTTCAATGTAAAGTGTTCCTTTTAAGGACTCAACTGGTTTTTTTTCAGGGTCTGATGCACACCCCTTGGCCCTGAATGTGCCCACAAAGCTGCACACCAGGTGTCTTCCTTCCACCTTTAAAATGCAGAGAATTCGGAAGAAAATAGTTTTTCTCAGAGACGGTGTTTCATACTTTCTCTTTCCTTATCTTCCCATCTTTTCAGAATGAAATCCCACAATTAGTTGGTGAAATTTACCAGAATTTCTTCGTGGAGAGCAAAGAAATAACAGTGGAAAAATCACTTTACAAAGAAATCCAGCAGTGTCTTGTGGGCAATAAAGGGATAGAAGTGTTCTGCAAAATCCAGGGAGACGTTTATGAGACCCTGAAGGATAGGTACTACCCTTCATTCATTGTCAGCGACCTGTATGAGAAACTGATGATGAAAGAGGAAGAAAAACATGTCTCACAGTTGGTTTCCAACAAGGATGAAGTGGTGAGTCTCATTTACCTTTCTGCTGCCTTTCGAGTGCTTACCCGTTGGACGTGACTAGGTGGGCGCAGATTGTGGGAGTCAGATAGGGTGTGTGCCTTCATCTTGTAACATATAGAACTTCGAAGCACCTCACTGCTTCTGGTCGGTGCTTTCTTTGTCCTTCTGACCGGCTGGGTACCGCTACCCAGCATTGTATCAGAGACCTCCTTTCCCTGCCTGGGACACATGTGAGTTTGATGCCTGAAAAGTGAGGGCAGGACTCGGGGGGTTGGGGAGACATTTGCGACTTAGGCCAGGTAAGAGAACCAGTAGCTTGCCAGTCTAGCCCAAGACCAGACAAAAAGGATGGGGAAAAGATGAGAGGCAGAGAATGTAGGAAGACCTGCAGGAAATATTTTGGAGTTTAAACACAATCAAGTGAAATTAAGATATTTTGAAACAAATCTTGTCCAACCATACCTGAAGTCTAATTTTCTCACAGTGTATTAGATCATTTTGGGTAGCCCAGTGGCCATCTCCCTTTCGCTATTAATGATTTATATAAGTTTGAAAGTTTTGAAAGTACAAAGAAAAAGTGTTTTAGAGTCACTTTACATAGAAAGATTGTAATTTATCTTGGATTCTCTCTTTCTGTCCACTTCACTATGTCTCAAGCCCTGAGGAATCAGATGCTTCTTCATGATAGTTTTAGAAGTGGATGTCTCTGAACTTCATTCAGACTTTTTAAAAAAAGTTCTATTATGGATCTTTACATTTTCAGTGAACAGAACCACTAAACTGATTGGTCACTACTCATTGCATTTTATTTTTAGAATAGCACAGCTAAAACAAACTGGTCTTTAGCTCAAAAATTAAAATGGTTGATGTGTAAATGTTGTGAACAGTTTATTCAGATTAGTAAAAACATGAGTATCCAACACATAAATTGAATAAAGACTTGAACTGCCCGTTGATACGATAGGTAATAAATCGTAAACAAACATGAAAAATGTCCAGCGTCACCTAGGATTCAAAGAAGGGTGACATGTATCACTGACCTTTTGAAAGTTCCTATTCTTTGTTTTAGTATAGTCACTTTTAGAAATTTATCCTATGAAAATAATTATAATGTAGGGGGGAAAAGGTTTATGCACTGTGGAGTTTATTTTAACATATCTGGGATGGCAAAAAAGCAGAAATCAACCCACAGCAGGACTAGCAATAGGAATATGCCTCAGTTTATTATCAATTCATAGAATACTCTGCAGCCATAGCAATTATAATTTTGAAGATTACAGTACCCTCAAATATGCAGCATTGTAGTAATATATTTTATGAGAAAGGCAGAATACCCTCTTGAATGTATAAAGGCATAGAATAATGTCATAATACATATACTCATGGACAAGAATTAGGGAGAATATATAAAAATGAAAACAGCCTGGTATTCTATGATTATTAATATTTTCCTTTGACATTTTTTTTTTCTTTACTGTTTGTTACAAGTAAGAAAAACTAGAAGAAAAAAATGTGGAAGAAAGTTAAGGAGTAAACGAACCAGAAGACAGTTCTGAGCAGTTCTTTCATGCTCTTGCTGCTCATGAATCTAATTACCAACATGCTGTTTGTTGGTAATCTATTCAGGTTTTTCCCAAATTATGTAGTTCTTTATGAATCTTAAGTCACTTTCAAGTGCTAACCATCTAACTTGTAAAATAATCTACCTCTTGATTAGTAAAATACATCTTTAAAAGAAGGGCTGAGCAAAGTGTATGCTAAAAATACCTTCACTAGTGGGAATTCGGAAATTTTATTTTAAAAGCTCCTGGAATTGGTGGTGGACAGGGAAGCCTGGCATGCTACAGTCCACCGGGTTGCAAAGAGTCGGACATGACTGAGCAACTGAACTGAACTGATTTTAAAGAGACTCACATGAATTTTTCATAATATCCTAGGAGACCAAAAGCTAGCAAGCCAGGTCTCAGCATTTTGGGGGCAGAGTTTAGGCACAGAACATCTGGGTTTAGTTGGAAAGATAACTCAGTTGCCTTCCCTTGTTCTGTGCAGGTTCCCATTTGGGAGATAGCAACATGAAATTTTTTTTCTCCTTTCTTTAGGCTATCAAATATTTCTTTTTTTCACTGCAGTTCCAAACACCAGTTACTTTGGTTCTAATACTGTGATTTTTCACTTTGCTGAGAAAAAGCAGGCTGCTTCTAGGCTTTCTACTGTGGTCCTTTCCTTAGTGGAATCCAGTGATTTGGAGCGGTGTATTGTCATGCCCTAGAGCCTGTAGTGTAGGTAATACTGAGGGAAAATTCCATCTGTGTGAGATGCAGTGGTTCACGTGGCGTTCTCCCCCAGGACTCGGGAGGTGAAGTCGGTGAGGAAGCTGTGGATGAAAGCTCCAGTCGGGTTAATGAACAAGCCAGCTTTGCTGTAAACAAGCTACGAGAACTAAATGAGAAACTTGAGTATAAAAGGCAAGCTCTAAATTCTATTCAAAATGCGCCAAAACCCGACAAAAAGGTAACTCTTCCATTTTCAAGGTTGTCTGTAAAAGTTGCCATTTTTCTAATTTGATAGATAGAAATTCTGTAAGTTCCACTTTTTTTGTTTTTATGGGTTTTGGGGTTTTTTTGCTTATAGTATAGAATAGGGGGCATTTGTCTTTTACCTGTTATGGTCTGGTTTGTGTTCTCCATCCTCAGTTATAACTCTGTCTTTTATCTGACTTGTCTGCAGTGCCTTTGGGAAAGGGGCTAAACTGCCCCTTGTGCCACAGTTGTTTCTGGAAGTGAGTTAACTAAGCAGGGACCATCTTAATTTTTTTTTTTCTTTCAAACACTCCAAGCACAGCTTAGATCATCTCATAGAATTATGCAAGAAATAGATTGTTTGGGGACTTCCCTGGCGGTCTAGTGGTTAAGACTTTGCTTCCGATGCAGGTTTGATCCCTGGTCAGGGAACTAAGATCCCATATGCCATGCTGTGTGCGGCAAAAAAGTGGGGGAAAAAAAAGGATTGTTTTGCTAGAAACCAACAGAATTTGAAAGTTTAAAAAAAATGTAAATAGCATCTCACCCAGGCAGTGGTGCGGTCTCTTGCTTTGTGTTCCTGCTTCTTGGGTCCGACAAGGAGGTTTCCCTTAATGTAGCTACGGCTGGCGCTCTTTGCTCTGCCAACCTGATCTCCTCTGGCACTTTCTGTATGTGCATTCAGAAACCTCAGTGATGGGTAAGTGCAGGGCAGGATGAAGAACCAGAGTAAACAGAGAAACCTGCCCTGGCGGGGCGGGGAGCACAAACATGCTGACAGTGGAACCAAAGATGAAACAATTACAGCCCGTGCTGATGGTGCAGGGCAGGACAACCTTGCTGCAGGCTCTCTCAAGAAGGAACAGGTCCTTGTAGACTGCATGATCAGGAGAGTTTTGAGGCAAAGCTACTGGTTTCAAATGATAGAGTTGCGTAAATTGTGGGGTTGTCTTTCCCTTGATCTGTGTCTTCCGTAATGTCTTTCTTTCTTTCTTTGTAGTTTTCATTGTAGGAATCTTTCACCTCCTTGCTAAACTTAATTTCCTAAGTATTTTGTGATTTTTTTTTATGCTATTGTAAATGAAACTGTTTTCTTAATTTCCTTTTTGGAGTATGCAATGTCAGTATATAGAAACAAAGCTGACTTGTGTGTGTTGATTTGGTGAACTGCACAGCATTTTAGATGGTTTTGTAACTCCCAGGATGTTTCCCCCTGTGACAGATTGTTTCTAAATTGAAAGAGGAGATAATTCTAATAGAGAAAGAACGCACAGACCTCCAGTTGCACATGGCGCGAACAGACTGGTGGTGTGAGAACCTGGGCTTGTGGAAAGCCTCCATCACCAGTGGAGAGGTAGGCCTGACTGCTTCCCTTCCCAATTGATTACCTATTTGTTCCCAGAGTGTAAGTTTGGCTTTATCGGATTAGATTTTGTCCCAAAGAATCAGGGTTGGGAATCAAAAGCTTATATTCATCCTTCTGGACTGCCCTGGTCCTGCCTTACTTGCTCCATATCTCCATTCTCTTCTTGACCGGGAGCTGTTTGTTGGGTTGCCTGGTATAGATCTCGTCTCCCTCCCCTTGAGACAGAAGGTTGTCCTCGTTCACAAATTGTAAGCAACTTTCAGATAGAAACAGTTGATGTCCTCAAATTACCAATTTCCTTTTCTACCGAGGTTGGAAAAAAATGGAAAACACTACTTGAAATTTGGAGATGAAAATTTTTTAATGTATTTCTGATTGATTCATCCTGCTGATGTCAGTGGCTCAGACATCAGTAGCTCTAAGATCTTTAATAATGAATATTTCCTCCTGGAATTAGAAAATATTTTGCTCTTCTCTGAGGGACATGGGACAGTAGTTTTCAGAATACACCATATCCCTTTTTTTGAATATAAAAATAATTTCATTTGATGGCAAAATGCTTATATACATTTATATCATTAGTATAAACTTCCTTTCCATCTAACTGACTGTCGACACATGGAGAAGAAAGTCAGGTCCACCCTACCTGGAGATTATCACGCTAAGCAGAGAAAGTCAGTATCATATAATATCACTCGTGGAATGTGAGTTTAAAAAATGATATAAATGAATTTATTTATAAAACAGAAACAGACTCACACATTTCAAAAACAAACTTATTGTTCAGTTCAGTCATTCAGTTGTGTCCGACTCTTCGCAACCCCATGGACCACAGCATGCCAGGCTTCCCTGTCCATCACCAACTCCCAGAGCTTGCTCAAACTCAAGTCCATCAAATTGGTGATGCCATCCAACCATCTCATCCTCTGTTATCACCTTCTCCTCCTGCCCTCAATCTTTCCCAGCATCAGGGTCTTTTCCAGTGAGTCAGTTCTTCATATCAGGTGGCCAAAGTGTTGGAGCTTCAGCTTCAGCATCAGTCCTTCCAGTGAATATTCGGGACTGATTTCCTTTAGGATTAACTGGTTTGATCTTCTTCCAGTCCAAGGGACTCTCAAGAATCTTCTCCAACACCACAGTTCAAAAGCATCAAACTTATTGTTACCAAAGGGGAAAGGTGTGGGGTGGTGGGGGTATAAATTAGGAGGTTACAATTCACACACACACACACACACACACACACTCGACTGATCGTCAGTGTTACTGTTGGTCTCCATCATTGTTTCATATGTCTGGACCAGTACTCAACTCCTGAGATTTTCAAGGGCCCATCTGCCCAACTTATCTGTGTCCATCCCTGCTTTTCCCATCATCAGTGGCCTGACACTCTTTCTTGGGGAAAGGCTTAGAATTCACAATCTGAAATTCACTTCTAGTTTAGGAAGCAAAACTGTGCACATTCTCCTGGTGCCAGCCTGAAAGCCACGCCACGTGAGCACTTACCGAGCGCCCTCCGTGTGCCTTTGGTGCTTGCTGTCCTCCCGTTACAGTGCAGGGCCAGGTGCCTTTGTTGAGTTGAAGGGGGACAGCAGGTCAGGCGAGGTTGCCCAGAGCCTGAAACACCATGAGAAACGCCTACTCATTGCTGATGGAATTGCCTTTGGTGTAGAAGTCTAGGAAGGGGCACTCAGGGCACATGGTGTCAAAAGGTATAAAAGAGGAGCCCCTGGGGATGGGGTACAAACAGATTCTGTTGCTTCCTCAGCTTTGCCCAGAGCTGCCTCTGGCATTTCACAGTTGCTTATACTTGTCTTCCAAAGGCAGTTACTGAGGAGGGAGGGAAGGAGGAAAAACCCTCACAAGGCCCTTTGCCCTGGTCATCAGTTGTTACTCAGGAGCTTGCTGTGACCTTGGTCCCTGGAAAGATAATGGCAGTGGACACAGAGGGATCGTCTGACCACCCAGCATCCACGAAGCAGCCCCCCGTGGGAACGGTGGAGGGGGGGGTCCCCCTCCGGATTTCTGAGCCAGGCGAGGCTCCGTGAGCTGTGCGCTCCCGGGACGGCCGTGGGCTGTCTGTGCTCCACCTCCTGCCTCCCACGAGGGACGGTGGTCCTCCTACCCGGTGGGGCTCAGCTGGTGCTCAGCAGAATGGTGTCCCTTTGCTTTGCTCTTCTGTTTACTCTTTGTCTCTAATTCGGTTCATGACCCTAATTCAAGCTTCAATTCAGCATATTTTCTTTTTGTTTCTTCTCTTATCCATTTAAATTAGAAGCAATGGTGGCCTTTTCTGAATTATGACAGGGTGTGTGTGTGAGTGCCTAAGAGCTGTCTTCAGTTGGGAGGTAGAGGAAATCATGTCTCCCAACGTGAAATTTCATGAAAACAGAAACCACGGTGTGTGGAATCCTGTATTAAACTGAGGAAGCCTCCCATCCTTCTCTGAGAGAGGTTTTGCTCTCTCACACCTGTCTGCTTACTGTTAATTTGCTTTTTCAAGGAAATGCAGTTAGGATGTTGAGTTCACTAGGCTAGTTTTCTTTTGCCGTGGAGCAAATTTTCTTGCCTTTCATGGCTCAAAACACCACCCATTTCTTAGCTCACAATTCTGCAGGTTGAGAGTCCAGCTGTGTGACTGGGTTCTCTACTCTATATCGTAAGGCTGAAGTCAGGTTGCTAGCCAGACTAAATTCCTGTCTGGAGAATGCAGGGGAAGTCTTGCCTCCAAGTTCATTCAGGTTCTCGGCAGAATCTGGTTCCCAGTGGGGCTGAGGTCTCTGTTCTCCTGCTATCAGCCTGGCATTGTTCTCAGGTCCTAGAAATGCTCCAGATCTTTCTGCGTGGCCCAGTCCATCTTTTTACCTGCACTGCGTGTCAGATCCTTCTTGTGCTTCCTCTGATTCTTTTTCTACTCACCAAAGAAATCCCTCTGCTTCTGCAAGGGGCCCTGAGATTCGGATAGGCCCGGTCTCAGGTGGGCTGTGCCCTCTGAGGTAGCCTAAAGCCAGAGCAGAGCCCGTCCTTTTCAAGTCCTGGGGACCATGCGGGACCTGCACGCCGGGAGAGGGCGCCTGGAGGGGTGCTGGGGATCTTGCCTGCCATGTCTGCTCACCGTGCTCTTTCTTGCTGTTGTGTTTACCCATTTCTCCAAGATCACAGAAGAGAACAGCGAGCAAATGCCCTGTTACTTTGTCACGGTAAGCTTACAGGAAGTTGGAGGAGTTGAAACCAAGAACTGGACGGTCCCCAGGAGGCTCAGTGAGTTTCAGAATTTACACCGGAGACTTAGTGAGGTACGAACGCTTGGGGCACAGGCTTAGAATTACTGAGCGAGAAGAGATCTCAGGGCCCATTTCCGTTTTAATGACACGGGGAAACTGGTCCCTCTTTCCCCTTTGCTGTTGACACTGGTACAGTGGTATTTTCAGCCTGATGGTTGGAATTTACCTGTAGGTCAACCGTCTAGTCTAGTCGGAGTCCTTGAATACACAGAGGGCTGTCTGACTTCCGTTGAATCCAACAGAACCCCAGAGCTGGAGGACAGCTGAGGGTATCTCTGGCCAGTGGTTTCAAAGCTGCTGGTTGTGACTCGTTAGAGGATAAAGGGATCCGTTCGAGGTCGCAGGAATAAATAGTAGAACATATTGCATTGCATCACACAAAGGAATCGAGTCTGTAAAGTGCGGTGTTTGAAGGCACAGGCTCTGGGGCCAGGTTGCCAGAGTTTGCCTCCACTTTGGATCCTCGCTTCCCTGGTCACCAGCTCGTGACTGGCCCTGCCACTGCGTCTGTTTCTGCCTCTCTGCCCTCATCAGTGGGCACAGATACTAACAATGTCTTCTCACCCGCCTCCCAGAGCTGTCATGAGAATGAAAGGAGTAACCACGCACAAAGTGTTTAGAAGAGTGTGCTGTACATAGCAATCATTATTTGTTTTTATTAGTAGTAATTACAGTCAGAGCGGGCTTTCCTGGTGGCTCAGTGGTAAAGAATCCACCTGCCAGTGTAGGAGACCTGGGTTCCATCCCTGGGTCGGGACGATTCCCTGGAGGAAGAAATGGCAGCCCACTCCAGTATTCTTGCCTGGGAAATCGTATGGACAGAGGAGCCTGGTGGGCTACAGTCTGTGGAGTCGTGAAGAGTCAGACACGACTGAGCAGTTAAACACATGCATAGCTGTTACTTCTCGTACAGTGTCTGGCAGGACACAGGATTTAATCCACAAAGAAAAGCCTGTTGTTATTATTTATTAACATCCATTATTATTATTATTAATATATTTACATTCTGCACTTTGCCCCTGTAAAGCTGGTTCTTCCCATGCTCTACTTTTGTCAACTGTGATAACGTTTTACAGATGTGTTGTAAACAAAACACATTCCAAGAGAAAAACTCTTGCCGTGAGTCAGTTGTCTCTACCCAGAACCCTGTGCTCTGTGCTGTGTGCAAACCCGTCTTCCCAGCCTGGCTCCAAGATTTCCAGCTTCCAGGCACTTGTCAGTCTAGGGACGAGTCTTAGCTTTTCTCGTCCATGTCCTGTTCCTCCATATTCTTTGAGCTGGTTAGAACAGGTAGGTTTTTAAGGTGTTCAGTCTCAGAGGGAATGAATACAAGAGGAAGTTACTTGGTTTGTTCTTATTAAAAATCTAAAATAAAATTTTAAAGATTTAAATGTAATTTTGAGATAACTAACATTTATTTCTTTTCTCTCACAGTGTTTCCCTTCTTTAAAAAAAGTCCAGTTGCCTTCTCTTAGCAAGCTGCCTTTCAAATCTGTAGATCAAAAGTTTATGGAAAAGTCAAAGAATCAATTAAATAAGTTTTTACAGGTAAGCCACTGAAAACTTTTTGGGTGTGGAAGGAAACATTAGTAACTTGGGGTTAAACTGACTCCATTCTAACTGTTTGCCTGTTCACCTTCTATTCTCACACATCATGCCAGATTCTCAAAATATCTTTGGTTTAGGGTATTTGGGGTTTTTTTCTTCTTTGTTTTTATTATTTGTGTGTGTGTGTGTGTGTGTGTGTGTTTGTAGTTAAACTATTGTTGTTGTTGTTCAGTCACTAAGTCCTGTCCAACTCTTTGTGACTCCATGGACCGCAGCACACCAGGCTTCCCTGTCCTTCATCTCCCGGAGTCTACCCAAACTCATGTCCATCGAGTCGGTGATGCCATCCAACCCTCTCATCCTCTGTTGTCCCCTTCTTTTGCGTTCAATCTTTACCAGTATCAGGGTCTTTTCCAGTGAGTCAGCTCTTCACATCAGGTGGCTAAAGTATCGGAGCTTCAGCATCAGTCCTTCCAATGAATATTCAGGGTTGATTTCCTTTAGGATTTTCTGGTTTGGTCTCCTTGCAGTCCAAGGGACTCTCAAGTGTCTTCTCTAGCACAATTTGAAAGCAGCAATTCTTTGGCGGTGCTCTGCCTTCTTTACAGTCCAGCTCTCATATCTGTACATGACTTCTGGAAAAACCGTAGCTTTGGGCTCTATGGACCTTCGTTGGCAAAGTGATACCTCTGCTTTTTAATACGCTAAGTTTGCTACAGCTTTTCTTCCAAGGAGCAAGTGTCCTTGCTTAATGTGTCGTTAAATTAAGCAAGTGTCCTTAATTTCATGGCTGCAGTCACCATCTGCAGTGATTTTGGAGCCCAGGAAAAGAAAATCTGTCACTGTTTCCACTTTTTCCCCATCTATTTGTCATGAAGTGATGGGACCCGATGTATAGATATAGAATATGCCGATACCATATGTAAGGCTTTCTCCAGTTTTGTAGCTGGACACAACCTTGTAACTAGCATCCAGTCCCAGAGACAGGGTGTCTTCTGTCCCACCAGCATCACCACAGGGGACCAGAGTCCTGACTCCCAACCGCATGGTTACAGCTGGTTTTGAACTTCACATGAGTGAAGGGTGTGGACCCGCTTCTGTGCGACTCCTTTCACTCAGGGTGGTTGTCCCGAGTTTCTTCGTTGCAGACCATCTTTGATTTCCTTTTCCTCCTTGTTTTCACTGTTGAATGGGCTTCTCCTTGTGCACACCCCCCGCAGTCCATGCGTCCTCTTGCTGATGGGCGGGCGTTCAGAGAGTTTGCAGCCAGAGGCTGTGCAGGGGAGCGAAGCTGAAGCTGCCGTTGCTAGTCTTTGGTGAATATCTGCTGGGGGGTTCCCTGGAGATTGGGGGTTTTCCTTTATCCTCAGTAGTCAAAGCAGTTTGTACACTCTCATCAGCAGCATGCAGGGTTCTGGTCGCTCCACACTGGACCGTTTTCTTTTGTGAAGTTAAAATTGTGTCTGTTTTTCTGTTGTGTTACTTGTCTTCTCCATATCGCTTTGCAGGAGTTGGGTGTGTGGTTTGGATGTAAGTCTCTTGTGTAAGCCTGTGCTGTAGATTTCTTCTGTGTTTCTGTGGGTTGCCTTTTCAGTCTCTTAATGAGTTCTTTTAATGAGCATAATTCTCAACTTTAGTCCAATCTATCCTTTTTTTTTTTTCTTTTTTGTGCTTAATGCTTTTTGAGCTCTTTGCCTACTGCATGGTCCTAAAGATAGTCTCCAGATTTCCTGTAAACACTTGTTTTCCTTCAGTCTATGTTTAGAGAATAAGACCGGACAAAGCTATGCTTTGTCTCCAGTAGCAACCTCTATTCATTTTTTCCTTAGCTGGGGCCTCTGTCTTCAGACTATAATTAAGTTACTCACACTGTGGGCTCCTGAGTCCTAGTTCTCAGGGGCAGGGAGCATGAACCTTTGCCTCATAAAACACTGTTTGCCAATGAAGAAGTAGCTGGAAGTCCTGGGACTTCATAGATGTTGCAGATTCTCAATAGAGGCTATATTAAAATATATTCATTTGAATCAGGTGTACAGATCATAGTTAAATTAGGTAAATTTTAGCTAGAGTTCCCTTACAGGTGTCAGTCAGTTTCTACTTTTCTCTCATATATTCATTTCTCTCTAAAGATACATGTATGTGTTGTTATAAATATATAAATTTGTGTGTATGCATATGTCCATCAGGAAATAAAAAGTTGCATCTTCGAGTTTAATTATGGCAGAAGTGGGATAGAGAATCATTTATGTTTAAGTGGTCTTACAGAAATATTACTATCTTGCTGCTGATTCAGAATGTGCTGCTGCTGCTGCTAAGTCACTTCAGTCGTGTCCAACTCTGTGCGACCCCATAGATGGCAGCCCACCAGGCTCCCCCGTCCCTGGGATTCTCCAGGCAAGAACACTGGAGTGGGTTGTCATTTCCTTCTCCAATGCATGAAAGTGAAAGTGAAGTCGCTCAGTCATGTCCGACTCTTAGCGGCCCCAGGGACTGCAGCCTACCAGGCTCCTCCGAAATACTAAACCCACTCAAGCATCGTACCTGATTAAATCATTCAGACGAATTTAAGGTCTTGTTTGTGAAACGAATCTGCATTATTCACAGTTCCAGGTTGTGAAGTCCTTCATGTGTGGCTCTAGGACCCTCCAGCTAACACTTGCGTTTCCTTGCAGCCTCTGCTGTTGGGGGAGGGAGGGTCTTTGGGAAGGGAGGGTTGTTCAGTGCTGCCAGCCTTTCAGCCACCTTTCCAGCTGTACTTCAGAGACCAGGGCACCCTTGCACTTCTGGGGATGTGGAGAGGGGCCAGGCTTGCCCCACTTGAGTTGCTGGTGATGGAAATAGGTTCGTGGTTCCTGCCCTGGTGCCAAGAGGAGCATGTGCTCTGCGCTGCCACTAGGTGGCGCAGGTGAGGCTGGGGGCGGGACCACCTGCCTGAACAGGTCCAACAGCTTCCCAAGGAGCGGGTTGTCTTCCAATCAGGAGGACTGTAAGTCAGGAAGTAACTGTTTAAACTGTTTTTCGTTTCCTCAAAGACTTTATTTGAAAGTGCTCACTGTTTGATATATTTAGGTAGGTTACACAGCCGACTGAAGTTTCATAATATCATCCCGCAAATGGGAAAAGCAAAATGCAAAAAGACCTTCTAGAAAAGAGGATTTCCATTGAGTGTGTGTTCATGTGAATATTTATATATGGGTCCCTGTCGAGGTAAACTAATAACAGATATTTAGTAATCTAGCTGATTGTTCCTCACACGCAGACACCTTACTCCAGCCGTTCCCCCGACTGCGCTGCAGCTGCTTCTGGGGGTGACCGTGCTATCTGCTCTTCCCAGAATGCCGTGTACACTTGTCCCCTCCTATCCACAGCCCTCCTCCACTCTCCGCCACATGCAGCGACATGCTCTGAGCCCTCGGGGGGAAGGATTGGGACTGGAATTCTGTTCTCAGCATTAAAATGTGATAAAATCCCAATTATACCTTCCCCCATGGACATAGTCTTTGAGAACATATCTAACTTTTCATACATAATTAATTTATTTAACTTCATAATAGAATATAACTCAGTCCAAACACTTGACGCATCCTGAATCATTTCCATGTTTATGATTGTTGTATTATTTGAGGCTTACCACTAGTTACCCGTTCCATGACTTTATGAAAGAGTGTCAGAGTGTAGATTAGCCAGGAAATCAAGGTGGAAGGAGAACACCTCACTCCTGCTCATGCACGCTCACGTACCGCTGAGCGTTTAAGGCTCTGTGAAAGGAATAAACGCTCAGGGGCCGGGAAGGCAGTAGTGAGTCCAGCGGCCCATGCTCGCAGTCTCCTTCCCACGCCTGAGGCAGAACCTCCAGCCTCAGGCCAGTCTTCTGCAGGACACAGGGAGCTGACCACCGCTGGAATGTGGGGGGCCGGGGGCGGGGTGCCCCGGGACCCCAGTCCCCAGTGTGGCAGTATTAGGCATTCTCAGAGGGGCTTTTCTAGGGAGGGTCATAGGGTTTATCAGATGTCAGCTTGCATCTGAACAAAGATACCACAAACCTCATGGGGCAGCTCCTCTCTCCTCTCCCAGCAGAGAGGGTTCTGCCCTTAGAACCCGAGTTCCATCCCCCAGGGAGTCACCCCATCCATGGGGCAGGATTTCTTACTGGTTCATTGATCCCGCAACCAGGTGCACCTGCTTTGCACAGAAATGAACCTGACGATGTCCTCCTTTCCTCTCTCCTAAGGCCAGACAGGCACATAGAGAACTTGAAGGAAATTTCCAGTCTAGGGGCCAATAAAAAGTTATCTAATCATGTAAGCATGCACCACATGGGGAATGTGGCAGCCCAGGGACACAACGCTGCCGCCTGGCAGGCAGTTACCACCTGGTGGCAGCACAGAGCTCTTCGCTCAGCTATGAAACAGTGGTAGCCATGAAACAGTGGTTGAGTGGTTGAGTGAGATCCTGGTGTGCCGTGCGAATAGGTACCTTGTTTCAACACAGACAAGCGACAGTTAAGTTGACTCTGAAAGGTGGTGGCCTCTGGATCTGCAGGCGGTTTGCAAAGCGAGACTTTTCTGTTGCCCCAAGCCGTGAGTTCTCTTGTGGGCCAGTATCTCCCACCAGCAGAATGGTCAGGGAGCTCCAGTCAACCTACCCAGAGTTGTTTGCCATTGAGATTCAGTGAGAATTGGGCTAATGCATTTTCTTTCAGGGGGAAAGGATAATGGCTTTAGGTTCAGAATCACGAGGAAAGTACACTTCCTGAGACAGCCAGCTCTTCTTCTTGACGTCGGGGGCTTCCAGTGCACGACGTGTTCCTACCATGTAGGAAGAATTAATCCTCTTTCTCCCACAGAATCTGCTTTCGGATGAAAGACTGTGTCAGAGTGAAGCACTTTATGCCTTTTTGAGCCCTTCTCCTGACTACCTCAAGGTTATTGACGTGCAGGGGAAAAAAGCCAGTTTTTCATTAGCCTCATTTTTGGAAAGACTCCCTCGCGACTTCTTCTCCCATCAGGAGGTGAGCTGTCTAAAGCTTGTATGTCTTTGAAACGTATTTAAGCAAACGTCTTCTTGCAGGCTGTGTGAAGTAGCAGGTGTTTGTGGCAGGTCTGCTGCACGTGGGGAGAAAGCAACCCCCTTGAGTTACCATGAGGGTCGTGTTGGGGGACAGGATGGGCAAGCAGGTAGGTGGGATGCAGCCAAGGTTCTTGGGGAGCCCCTCTACGGGAGGCAGCCTGGCTGTTCCCCAGGATGGGGACCTTCACTATGGAGGAGTTGGAGCTGATAGTGAGATTCAGGAGACAAGGATGTATTAGGGAACAGTCAGCAGGTCTTGGACTGGGGGACGGCTCCGGGAAGGGGGCTGATGGAAGATGAAGCAGAGGGTAGAAGGAGGGGCAAGGCCGTGCTGGGCTGCAGGGCTCAAGCTTTATTCTCAGGGGATGGAAAGCTGTGGCGTGTTCCAAAGCAAGATGAACCTGGTGGTGATGTGAGTGGGTGAAGGAGTGAATAGAGGGAGACTGCAGATTTGGGGAACTCATACCCGGGCTTCAGGCTTCCCTCCGGCAGGCTTCTTACTCGGGCTGTGGCCCTCACCTGGCTCTCCAGCACGTTACCCGAGCCCATCTCTGAAGTCCGGCATCTCTGTAGTTCAGTGAAAGACCCCTCCACCTCTTCACTGGAATTGGTTTAATGAGTTCTGACAGAAGGAAGTGACCCTGAAGCAGCGTCTGCTGCATTGTGAGCTGGAGCGGAGCCCACAGGGGATCCCGTGCCCACCTCCCTCCCGAGCATCTCCCTGCCGCTCTCCTTCACGGCCGTACGTGCTGTGTCCGGCCTGACTTGGCCCCTCACCTCTGCCACCTCCCGTTTATCCCTGAACCTCTCGCCATGTCCCCTGTGGCCCAGCCACTGCCGGAATCTGCCCTCTGAAGGGGAGGCCTCCTTGGGCTGTGGCTCCTCCCTGCTCTCCGCAGCCTCTGGTGGTGGGGGGACTCCTCCTCTGCAACTTCCCGGCTGCTCCTCTGCCGTCCAGCCCCGAAGCCCTGGTCCACAGTGCCAGCTGCTGCTTCTGCAGACAGCAGAATGGACTTCCTCGGCTGTCATCTTCTGGCTGACGTCTGCACCCCACTACAGAAATGGCCACGTGTCTCCTGGTCACCTCCGCACAGAGCTCAGGGCCTCTCAAAGTCCGGCGCCCCGTCACACTCGTTTGCACTGGCCTGGTGCCTGGCATATGATGAGTTTTCAACTGAAGACTGCTGATACGAAGATCAGGAAATGAGACTAGCTGAAATACAGAATAACAGCTTGATTCAGAGCCTCAAAAATAAATTACTTTAAATGATACATGCCTGTAAAACACAGTGAATTTAAAATCACTTAAGCTGAAAAGCCTTTGAAAACCCCAAATGGTTAGACAACTATTTTGTCATCTGCGAATTCACTCCTCATTAATGCAGTGACAGAGGCTTTTCAGAATTGTTTTAGAGCTTGAGTAAGGCCTTGGGATCAAGGTTTTCCCTGGGGTTAGATACACTTTGACCTTTTTGGAAAAGGCCTAGCGTTCTGCATGTAGGGAAGTGGAAGGACTGTGTGAGGTTGAACCTTGACGTCATTCAGAACTGACACTGCAAGAGGGGTGGTGCCTGCATCTGTCTTGGGTGAGTGACCTGCTTTCCATGACTTTTCTGTTCCCCCAGGAGGAGGCAGAGGAGGACAGTGACCTATCAGATTATGGTGACGATGCGGATGGAAGGAAGGATGCCTTGGCTGAACCGTGTTTCATGTTGATTGGGGAGATTTTTGAACTTCGAGGAAGTAAGCCTCTTTGTTACGATTCAGTCGTGTTTTCAGGTTGGGTGGCTATACACACATGGACACACGTATATTTAACATCCCTTTGTTCCTGAAGCAGATGTGTATCTATATCCATTCAGCAAATACTTTCACAGGGCAGCCAGACCCCAAGGTCGACTCTTAGGACAGGAATCATCTCTGTGCTCATGGAATGCAGGGTCCTGATTTACACTGCCCCCATGTTCCTCTGAATATAGAAAGCTTTGAATTTGAAAGAAATAGAATTTGAACATAGAAAGAATTGAATTCAAAGCTAGAATGCTTTGAATTTCTTTTCATGGGACTTAGCATAGCCTCATGACTTTATTGCCAAAAGGTATACAAAAATTGATTTTGCGCAGCAGAGGAAGAGCCACTTGGTGAAGGTATGTGGCCAGGGACGCAGGGGTGGCCAACGGTGCTTTCAGCCACCTCTCTGCCCCAGAGCAGTGGTCATCCACGGAGGCGTGGGGGACTTTTGTCCCCGGGGCACACTGGGCGTGTCTGGAGACATTCCTGGCTGTCACAGCCTGTGGGATGGCGCCTCGGGCATCTTCTGGGTGGAGGCCAGGGTTGCTGCATGTTACACCCCAGCGCCCTGGGCAGCCCCACCACACAGGGTTCTCCTGACCCGAGTGACAGCAGTGCCACGTTGAGAAATTCTCCCCTGATGGCCCCCGGGGGAGATGGACTTCCAAGAAACGAGAATCGAGAGGATCAGGAGACTGTTCTGCTCAGACCTGCCCAGGTGCCTCTGTCCCAGAGCAGCACTGGGTCAAAGGTCAAGCTGCACTGCTCGGCTCTTGTCTCAGTTCCTGAGTGGGACCCTCTGCCCACGTTCACCTTGCACAGCCCCCAGCTCTGAGTCATGAGGCCAGCATACTTGGGCACACCCAGAGCCTCAGGTACTAGCTAGAGGTGCGACAGGTGCCTAAAGGCACACCTGAGTGCCTAGAAGAGGAGGCACACGGGAGGAGCCAGGTGTCACAAGGCACAGTCATGCCACTAGCCAGTATGTGTTGCCCTGAGAGTGTCCTGGCCTCTGTCCCCTTGGATGAGCATTTCTTCCCTTGGGGCAAAGACAGTGCTGAGAGTTGGTCCTACACAGGAGTTAGGCTGTGTGTAGCTTCTTACTTATATACCCCTTAACATGCCACTTAAAGAATTCTGTGCAGATGAAGAAACTTCCAAGGGCTGTTATAAACTTGAGCACATCTTTTTTGTCTTTTAATCCTGGGTGTCTGTTATAATGCCTCATCCGTGATCCATAGTAGGTGATTAATAAAATCCTTGGGTAGATAAATGAATAGGCAAGAAAATTTTTGGTGCTGGGATTGCTTTGGTCATTTAAGTTTTTCTTTCTCTACTGTGTGTGTTAGTCTCTCAGTTGTGTCTGTCTCTTTGCGACCCGATGGACTATATAGCCCACCAGGTTCCTCTGTCCATGGAATTCTCCAGGCAAGAATACTAGAGTGGATTGTCATCCCTTCTCCAGGGGATCTTCCTGACCCAGGGATCAAACCTGGATCTCCTGTACGGCAGGCAGATTCTCTACTGACTGAGCCGCCAGAGCAGCTCAGTGGTTTCTTTCTTCCTCTAAACCAAATCTAAAATAATCAGCAGACACTTTAGGAACTTATGTTTTAGCTATAACTCCCTAGGGGAAACAAAAACATCTCAGAGATAAGAGTCTTCCTTCAGCGAATTTACACTATAAGGGTTCCCAAAATGTAATTCACATTGAGCAACAGACACAATTAAATTCTAAACTCCAGGCAGAGGTTTATATATAAGGATGTTCATTTGAGCATAATTTTAATAATGAAAATTTGGAACTAAGTCAAACTTCAGAAACAGGTGGTGGTTAAATTAAGAACTATCCACATGGTGGAGTATTGTCTAAGTCTGAAGGATCCTTGCAGATGAAAAAGCTATACCTGGTCTATATTTTAGACACTTTGAGATGTTTGCTAATGTTTGTATAGGCAGAAAAAACCTCTCCTCCACCCACTGAGAGTCTGACTCTTTCTCACTGAAATCTGGTCTGTTAAACCGTGACTCCTCCAGAGCTGGTAACAGTGAGAAAGCACCGTCTTCACCTTTGGTCAGTGTGTTCTCTCTGCCATAGGGAGACTGAGAGAGAGGTGGACGTGTCAGAGGCAGTCAGGCCAGGAGTCGGGCCCCAAGTCCTGTCTCCGCAGCGTGCACTTCCTCCTCATGCCTGCTCAGAAGAACGTTTGGTTTTGCTAGTGACATTTCAGAGGGCAATAAATAGAACATCATTGATAATGAGATGTGATTTGTTTGCCATCAGCTAAATCCTAGTGTTGCTGCAGCTGCCTTGTGGCTTTGAAGGGATGAGTCCTTGGAAGGAATAATGGGTTTGTGTGTGTGTGTTGGGGGACTAGAGAAGGTTAGGAAAACACACCAGAGTCAAGGGAATTGGTAGCAGGAGAGAATTTGTAGCAGAGCTATTTTTGGTTCCTGCTCTAGTTCAGTTTATGAAAAGGGACCAGAAATACAGCTGTTTTAAACATTTATGACCAGGCACTCGGGTGTCAGGCATTCTTCCTGGAGCCGCTCGTGTCCTAGACCCTCTCTGGGTGTGGCCACCTCTCTGCTGCCCTAGAAGGTGCACAGAAGTGATCCTCCCCAACAGACACATGCCTCCTAGGTGCTCTGAATTCCATCAAACATGAAGGGCACTTCTGAGGCATGGTTCTGATTCCAGGACAGGACTCTTGCTTGAAGGATTGACATTACTGCACCTGGACACATTTTAAAAGTTAGAAATGACTTGAGAATGTTTTCAAGCCTGGTTCCAAGTCTGTGTTAACTGCTGTTGATATTTGTATAGAGGTGTTTGTGAATTTTCTCCTTTTTTTTCTTACTGGTGCTGGAGACCTGAACTCCTGGCTCCATCATAGCCAAGCCGTGTGTCAGGAGCTAAACATTTCAGTGCACAGAGGTGAATATATAAAGGGAATATTTGGTTTTGATTCCAATTTGCAGATCAAAAATATCCTCACAGCATTTCCTTGCCTTCTTTTGGTTTATATTCATATTCTACACTTAAAGCAATGTGTCTCCTAATCTAATGCTAATAGTTAAGAGTTTAGGTCTGTAGGAAGGACCCTTCACAAAACTCTGACACAAAATATTGATGCGACTCTTCGAGCAAAAAAAAAAAGTCCGTGTTAACACTGCCCTTTCCCAGGTGAGGCGCCGGAGGCTGGGAGGAGGGGATGGCGGCCGCCTGCTCCAGGCAGTGGCGCAGCTGCGCCAGGTCCGTGGCTCACTCGGGATCCTGGGTACTCCCAGTTCCCCTTTCTTCCCCCACAGGCATAAAAATATATGAAGCCCCTGGTCTACACAGCAGTATTCAAAGGGAGCAGTTAGACCCAGCAGTTCATTAATATTTCAGATAGTTGTCAACATTTGACTACAGATGCTTCTCATTCACAGCACTGTTAGAACATTGGCTTTAAGAAGCCAGACAGAAATCTTCTGTCTGGGTTTGCACCATCCACTAGTTGGAAACAAGACATCAGCAGCCCAAGGACTCATGAAGCTGAAAAGCTGTAAAAAACAAACAAACAAAAAACCTGTAGGTTTCATCAGTTGCTAAGCAGAAAATGAAAGCTTATTAGAATTCTCCTGGGTAGAGAAGTTTGCTAACCTAGACGCAAATCCTGGAGCTCATTGCCCCTGACTCGTTGTCAGGACTCAGGTTGAATGACATGGTGAGATTTATGCTTTGTGCTGCTGTGAAGACGTCACGACTGTGATCGCCTGTGGTGATGCTTTCCCTCTGATTTATATTTCAGTGTTTAAATGGGTGAGAAGAACGTTGATTGCTCTTGTTCAGGTCACTTTTGGAAGAACCATCAACAAGTAAGTTGCATGAAGTTAGTATTTGAATTCATGCCCTACCTTTTGCCTCAATAGTCAGATTACCTCCACAAATGCGGGTCTCTTAGTTTCTCTTTGTATTTCTGCTATGATTCTAAGACTGGAGAGGGAAGCAAATTTCTGCAAGAATCTCTCCCCCAGAACACACGGTGCACCAGATGACAAGCTGGCGCATGCTCCTGCTGGCTGGCTGGTGAGGGTCGGAAGACTGTTCTGTAAAGTTCTCTGTTGACCCTGATGACTCGCATGCTCCCGCTGGCTGGCTGGTGAGGGTCAGAAGACTGTTCTATAAAGTTCTCTGTTGACCCTGATGACTGGTTTTAGTACCATGCGTGCAACATTTTTATGTCACATGATGGGGATCAGTTTAAAGGCTTAGACTCTTGAGCCAAAGCAAAGTAGGATGAGCATCACATGTCTGGTATTTATTTGAAGGGTCTGCACACCATACATTTTTTTTTTAGAGTTGCGGTGGCATTAAAATAGTATATTCTCTTGTTAGATGATACCTGAGTATCCATGAGGGGTGTGTATATCCTGTTACACTGCTATATAAGCCATATGTGTATTCTAAACTGTAGCCCATTATCCATATACATAAAGGTTCTATATACTCTATACCCAGCACTCTTCAAGACTGTCAGCAACATGACTTCCCCACAAGAAAAACTGAGACTCAAATGCTAAAATTGAGGGGAAAATCAATTTAACAGTAAAATACGTTTTAAGATGATTATCAGATATTTTTCAAAGTGAAAGGTTTAGTTGTCAAATGTATGTACAAGGCTAAAGTGATAGTTTTATTATACAAATCTTATAAAATTTGTGGGAAACATAATAAAGAACATTTTATATTTTTATTCATTTGCAAATAGAGTATATTTCAAAATTTACTTGTTTAAGTTTTTTTTTTATGGTGTTAGTAACTTGTTTGGTTGACTTAGTATCGTGGGCTTTTGTTTTAAACAGAAAAATGCCCTGTTTAACTTACAGTTTCAGTCTGATGAAAACCTCTTAACCTTAGTACTGACAGGCCTTGGATAAAGTTTTCAGAATGGCCCCATTTTTCTCAGAACTCCAGACTTGCACATTTCTTTTCCAGTTTCAGAAAGTCATGTGTACGTTCCTTGCTCCGATTTATGATGTTGCCTCTTAATGCTAAGATGAGCAGCTGTGGGTTGAAAGTGGTGAACGCGTTTTCAGTGGTTTTCCTGGCCGGGGGAAGGGCACCGGGTAGGCATCTCCAGGCTGCTTGCTCCGGGGGCTTGTCCTCGGGTAGAGAAGTGGCGGAGCACCTCGCCCTCTGCTCTTCTGCCTCAGGCAGACGATGCCACACCATGAAGTTCACCAGCAGCTCCAAGTGCCTCCTGCCTGGTACTGACTGTCATTCACATGCCAGAATGGCTTCAGAAGCTTCCTGCGGTTTCGGCTAATACAAAGTCAGGCTTGAATTAATAGAAAATATGTAGGAGATGGCCTTTGGTAAAAGCCACTCACCTAATTCTAAGTTGCGAATTGAAATTTTCCTTCTTCATTTCTTCATGCAGTGCCAGTGAGTAACCCAAAGACTCCAAGCAAGACAGACTGTTTTGTGATGTAGATTTTTATTAGGCAGGTCAGCAGGTTCTCTCCTAAAGCAGAAGTCCCACTGAATAAATAAAATTATTTTATTTAGTCTAAGCAGTATTGGGAAGTGTCTTAGGAGACATGCAGTTACAGGATTACCATGGTTCTGACTCATAGTGGACTCTGGACTTCACTGGTGACTAGGTTACTCTGTGCACAGTGCTGAGCTTGAAACATCTATTTCAAATACTGTTCCTGAAAACCAGACATCATCCCTTTAAAAATCTGGTTGGGATGTCAGATTCTTAAAGGGCTGTTTGATTTATTATTTGTGAATTCAGTTTGAAGTCTCAGGCCTTCCTGGTGCTAAGAGTCGAAGGTGATTCTGCTCCCCTTTACTGCAGAGACCTCCCTCCGCCCTCAGACTGCGGCTCAGCTCCCCTGTGAGCTCTGCAGTCTCTTGGACTGCTGAAGTCGGCTTTATGGAAGACCTGAGCGACCAGGGAGAAAGCCACTTACTTATAACTCTGCGAGTCAGGGTCTGTCGGTCTTTATTCCTATGGGAGGTTGGAGTGGCTGGACGGCAGTGTATCCTCTCAGAGTGCTCCTCTTTGTGGGGAAAGGGGTATCTTCTTCCCTCTTTGCCTCATGAGCCTGTGAGATGCTTCCCGGGTTGGAGAACTCCGCCCAGCACCCCCTGCCACAGCAGCCCCAAGGGACTACTCGTGAAAAAGCTTGCTTCTCCTCTCTGGGACTGCCAGAGCTCAGGAAGGTCTTCAGGCCATTTTTCGCTGTCTTTACATGGATGGATGTTTTCAGTTTGCAACACTTTATGGAGAAATTAGTATGTTAAGTACTGTGCACAGTTAGAGTAGTTGCCAACTTCAAATGAATCCATCTCCTCTCAGTTCTTGCCTTTCAAAATTGAAAGACACCGTGTGGCAAACATTTAGAGAAGTCAGTAACGGTGGAAATGTGAGCTGCAGGAATGAGTGGCTGTGTTACCAAAAGGAAAAATAACTTTCAGAGTCAGTGTTTAAAAATCCAATTCCTAGTTTATTCATTAAACGCCTAGATCACACTGTATCTTAACCTACCCACTGATAAATGCCTTTTGAGAAACAGAGAATACAATTTTTAAAAACCTCATCCGAGACGTATTTTTCTCTTAAAAGACAAATTCGGGACACAGTGAACTGGATTTTCAGTGAGCAAATGTTGGTTTACTACATCAATCTTTTCCGGGATGCTTTTTGGCCCAACGGGAAGCTGGCACCGCCAAACACAATCCCACGCCAAGAACAAAGCCGCGCGCGCAGCCAGGAAACAAAGCAGAGAGCCCAGCAGAAGCTGCTCGAGAACATTCCAGGTGAGGCCTGGGTTCTGCTCCTGAAAGTCGGACAGAAAGGGAGTGTTGTCAGCCCCACTAAGGCATCTGCCACTTAGGAAACATTATTTACAGTGAAAAAAAAGTGATTGTACCTTTTTCTCTCAAATCATGTCTTGTCCCTTGCTAAGAAATTATACTGAGAGTCCCCAAAAGAACACTACTGGTTATAATTTCACTAGAACAATACAGATAACAGAATTTTATACTTTAAAAATCCCTGTTTTGAGAGCTATGGTTTTAATTGGGGTATTAAAATTATACTCTGTTTAAATGCCTGTCAAAAAACTATATTTTCCTGAAACGCTGGCAGGGACCCACCCCTCAGGTTCCTCGGCGCCTTTATGTGCTGTGTGCGCAGGGCATGGCCTCTCACTGAAGGTCTGCGCATGGGGCACTTGTATCAGTGGCCGCTCGGAATATAAACTTAATTTTTCAGATATGCTTCAGAGCCTTGTTGGACAGCAAAATGCCCGTTATGGTATAATAAAAATATTCAATGCACTCCAAGAAAAGAGAGCCAATAAGCACCTGCTATATGTGAGTAAAGCCTCCCAGAGGATTCACTGTTTCTTCAGTTGTACATTTCTGTTCACATATGGGGGTAGATGTTAATTCTTTATACTCGTAATCATTTTTATTACTTATAACTCTGAACCCATTTTCTCTGCTTTATTTTTGTCTGTTCAATTTGCTTTGAAAAAAAAAAAAACAAAAACAAAATACTCCCAGTGGATGCCACCTCCTCTTCCTAGCTGCTATTGTTTCTCTCTTGTGCTGTAACATCTCTGCCTGCTTCGCTTTCTTATTTCAACAAAGCAAACTCTTTCCTAGCTGTCTGTCTTATAATAGTGAGCAATATTAAATACCCTAATGGTCTGATGATGGTTAATGGGCCATGAAATAAATCAATCTGAATGGAGTTTATAGAATACGGATTCCTTTGGAGAGTAACTTGTTCACTGAGGAGCATCTCAGGCTTAAAATTAGATTTTAGTCTTAGATGTAGATATCTAAATAAATCTTCAGAGAAAAAGACTTTTTCTTTCTTTCTTTCTTGGTTCAGGTGCTGATGGAACTGCTGCTAACTGAATTGTGTCCTGAGCTGAGAACTCATTTAGATCAACTTAAAGCTTGTCAAATTTGAGACTGCACAAATAAACCACCAGAGAAATGTCTGTACAAATAGACATGAAACATTTTCCTCTTTTCCACAGAGGGCTTGACTGAGAACCATACTGAACTTTTAGTTACCTCCCTCTAGTTTTATGTGAATTAAGCAGAATTGGGGAGGAAACTTGATGCTGTATATTAGGCAAGAGAAAAAAAAACCACTTGTTAATTATTTTTATTTTAATATAAATCCTTTAAAGGACAACATACTGTTTGAAATATAAATGTTGATATGTGATAAGAACCTAGGAAATATTTTAAATATTTATGAAGTTTTGTTTTAAATGAAGAACTCTGAACATTGTACAGTTAATCTCCTCACTGAGGACTCTGAACATTCCTCTATTCGTGTGTACTGAATATTGTTGTGCAATGCTTTGTGTGAAGTTATTGTGAAAATTTTCCTGTCTTTATTTTTACCAAAGATTTCCCATAGTTTGAAGCATTTGAAGCAATAAATTATAAAAATGAATCAGAGCTCTGATGTTTAAGATGCTTGTATCCTTCTCTCAAAAAAAAAAAAAAAGTGAAACACTGAAGGCCGTTCAGATATATATCAAGTGCCTTGTTTGTAGAAAACATTGTGCATGAGTTCTTCTCTAAGGAGATATAAAGGTTTTGCCATTCTCCCAGAATGAATGTGAAAAATATGATTTTTAGTTGAATGAGAAGAGCCAAATGGGTGCTTAAAAAGCTGTATTCGGGATGTAGGATGGGAGCTAAATTTTGAAAGACAGGCAGGAATGAGATGGGCAAACAGAGAGGAGGGAAGTTACTTCTTGCTGCTCACGACTTGACAGTGCCATCAAGTCTTGGGGACTAGGAGGGGCATCACGTGTACAGACGTTGCTTTGTTTTCAGTAGTAGGGCATGGACAAGGGACTTAATTTTCCTGGGTTTTACCATTTATTATGCAGTGATAAGGAAACACTTCCCCTTCCTACCCTCCAGGAATACTGAAAGAAACTAATTAAGCAGAAATTCAGTTTGAAATCCATGAAAGAAAAATACTATGTAAATGTATATTAAAATGGTATTGATTATATCATTGTTAGAGCATACCTGCCAAGTTCTTGATATAAAACGTAAGTTCTGAAAGAGAAATGATTAAAAATTAGTAAAGCAAATTTTATCTCTGAGATTCTGTTAGCTACAGCTCTTTGATCCTTTTCTCAAACCAAGATATTGTACTTGGAATTATCATTCACAGCGACATAGAAAAGACATTCGAGAAGAGAAGCAGAGTGAGGTCAGCACGCCCCAGGAACCTCACAGCAATTACTCGAAGTGTCCATCTTCTGTAATTAAACTAGAGCTGTTATGACTTCTCAATCTTAAGTCTTACCTTTTCATAAGTTATCAACTATAAGGACTTAATCAAAGTTTTGATTTTTCTTTTTTTGAAAACAGTTAATGATATTGAAGCTTCACCTCCCTTAAAGACTGACTCCAATCACAGGTCAAGGTAGGCATCATGGCTGGCGGCAGTGGTATTAATGGTTTCCAGGGGCTCACTTGGGCTAGACGTGCCAGCCTTATGGTAACTACAGTAAACTGAGATTTTAACTTCTGTGTTGGATTCACTTAGGACATGCAAGCATAGCATATCACAAAATATGCCATGTCAAATGCCTACCTTTAGGGTTTCTCAGACCTGTGTTCTGATGGCCTCCAAAGTGGTCTTCACTTTGGAGACTGAAGAGTGACCTATTAAAGGTGCCATTAAAGTCCCCATACGCGGCCTTATTACATTTCTGTTTAAGATTCTTAGAGGCTCCAGGAAATGGACTGTGTGTGGAGAAGAAAATATCAGTTGGGAATATGGATCTTCAAATACTGAAGGAATGTTCTATGGATGCTATTAAGAAAACAAGAGCAAAGCAAGTGGGTTTGTACTGTAGAATGATTTAAGTTAGGTTTTTATGAAATCTTGTAGTGGGCTAGAGAAATGGAAAAGCTGTTCCTGGGGGAGAACAGAGTCTTCAGTAGAGATCCGAAAAGGAAAGGACTGGTTTTCAGGGAGTTTAAATTTCTACTCTAAGAGATTTAAGGAGAAGTATATGGCGTAAAGTTTGTTGAAATTTCTTCCCTTTAGATAAAGACAAAATGAAGTTCAAGTAATACAGAAAAACCAGAACATGAAACAAAAGCGGGTAGTTTTGTGCCATTTAATAGTTCGTTAGTGACTAGCACCTACATATTAATTGTATTTTACCAGTGCTAAGATGAGTTCTTATTCACTTTAGAAAGGATGGGTGTGATTTATAAAATAAAGCCAGAACATTTACAAAGAAGGTGTCATTTGGGTATCTTAATACTTTCAATATTTATTTTACAGATGTGCATTTCTTTTAAAATCTTTTGTGTATGGATTCTATTTTTTCTGTCGGCTTTTGCCTTTGTAGATGTAACGGATAAGGAAAGCCTCTTGCTGATTTAACAATTTCTAGGTCTTATACTGGTAGATGATTTGAGATTTTATCTTTGAAATACACTGAGGGTTTTAAAATGTAGACAAGGACTTGAAGTTCAAAGAGACATCTTGTTTCAGTATAGTAGTTTTAGTCACTAAGATGTTTAAGGGAGGATATAGAGAGGCAAAATTGTAAGCAGTTCTTTAAACCCACTTATTTTCAAATCTAGATTTCTAGTTTTCCCTTTCAATTTGGAATTTTCTATTTTAAAGTTTTAGATGACTGAATAAAATTATTAAAAATTCATAAAACTAAAGATTAAAGAAATTTAAGGAATTAAACTTTGTCATTTTTTGGGTAAGTTTGTAGCACTTATACTATTAAAGCTAAGACTGCATCAAGTATTTCAGGACACTATTTAAGAATGGAAAAAAACACTGGCTTTATAGAATAGTTTTCAATACCTGACACAGTCTGGGCCAGTCTCTAGACTAAGAGTTGGATCTCTGAGGACTCTTCCTGCAATTTGATCTTGTTAGCTACACTTCAAGTTGTATTATACAAATTCAAGAATGAAGGTATCATGCCATCATGATACCATTAAAATACCCAGGTTAATCTAATGTGCGAGGCAGAAAACATAGCTATTATAAAAATACATACATTCTAAGCTGTTAGAATCGATGATCTTTGTTGAAATGCATTGTGATCTAAATTCTTTGATGAATAAGTAAAGTGTGAAGTTCATCTGCCAATGCAGGATTCAGACGACAAGCCTTCAAATTCAAAGAAAGTTATTTAGACAATTTTGGACTGTTGAACCTTTTGTTTTTAAGAAGTAGAGTACAGTGATTTAAGGGAATTTTGTAATTAAAATACATTTCTACTCTAATTGCTTAATTAGGGGAATTCAAGATAAACTACGCAAAATAGATCATACTAAAAATAACCATGCTATTATCATTGGGGGGAGAGAGAATTTTCAGTGCCCAAAATAATGAATTTACACATTGATAGTATTCTAAGATGTAAATTATTAAAGTAATTAAAATAGAAAGCATTACTATTTGACCTCAAACTTGCTATCTCATGTGAATAGCAGCATGGATAATTTTTAAATATATGGTTTTATTATGCCTAAATCAGTGATAAGGTGCATAGTTTCATAGTAAGTCAAGAATTTGAAAGAAGGCACCTCACCCAAACCTCACTCCCTGCAGAAACTGTCTCCTTAGTCACCTCAACGTGGGTCACTGGGCACCTGCTTGCTGCCCTCCCCTTCCTGTAACTGCCTGGGCTGTAAGCCTCTCCCCACTGTGCCTCTCTTCTAGGACAGCCTCGCAGTCTGCTGAAGATCGCCACTGAAGCCCCTCAAGTCCTTTATTCTCAGAGTAAAATACTTAGAATTTCCCTTATTGTGCCTCATCTGATGTGATTCCAGACCCTTCACGAGTATACTTTTAAAATGCAGAAAAGTTAGAGGAAGTATCTCCCATAAAATCCAGTGACCAAAACTGAGTAACGGGTCTGTCTTATCTCCCAACCTAAGGAAAACAGTTTTACAGTTGTACCTGTTCAATTATGCTGTTGTTCGGGATGAACATGTACCACATTTCTGGATATTTTTCACCCAGAGTTCTCTTTGCTTATGTCTACTTGGAAAGGACACCTAGTACAGAATGTAAAACTAACTTGGTTTGGAAACTGGTATAATAAAAGAATATTTAGATTTTAAAAAAGACAGCTGTTACTCATACTGATAGAATGGTGTAATGGTAGATATCTCAAAGGTTAGTTGTATTTTTGTACCATATTCTGATATTTGTGTTGATATGGGTTTAATACTGTGGACATTTAATTTCCAACAAAATAATTTAGGGTTCCAAACTTGCCGACACATTGCAACCTCCTGGGGAACTTAAATCTGCCCATGTCCACTCTAGGACATTAAATTGTTCTGAAATAAGGCCTAGGTTTTGGGATTCTTAAGAGATCCCCATGTGATTTTAACATGCAAATAATTTTGAGAACCACTGCTATAACATAATCAGATTTTTAGGCAAGGGACTTAGAAAATTCTTCTTTGCTCTGTTCCCCTGCTCCAGCTGAACAATTTGTGTATTATGCAAATGTTTATGATCTAATTCCAGTTTGGACTTATGGATGTCATGGACCTAAAGTGTGCAGTTTTTTGCTTTCTTTTTATTAAAAAATGAACTTGCAGTTACTATTCATAATGACTGCCTTTCTCACTTCCTCTACAGTTTTTAACAGTTGCGTTTAGATGTGAAATCTATTTGGTATAAATAAACTGATCACATGGATTAAAACATGAAAAGGCTTATTTTAACTGGCTGTAGATGTCATGCATAAAGAAACCTTAATGAAATGTACTCTAATGTATACAGACGGAAAATAGAGATTCACACTTTTTCTGGGTGAACTAAGGCATGCTTGTGCAGGCCTTAAGGTCTTAGTGCTGAGCCTTAGGCTGCAGACAGGGAAATAGAATAATTTGCATCAAAAATAGAAATTTTACCATCTGAGCTTAATTATGTTAAAGAAGAATGAGAAAATTGTCTGCAAACAAGCTGCATGTCTGACAACTTCTGGGTAGACAGAGGTTATCTGCATAGTAAGTAAGAAAAAAACACTAATTTATAAAATGTTTTATAAAAGTCTCAACTGAAAACCTAGAAATTCTAATTGAGTCCATTTATGTTTGTGATAGGGCTTACTTTAGAATAATAGCGTTTAGCTGTCGCCTCATCCTTTGTGACCCCCAGGCCGAGCTGCAGACAGCGCGCGTGGTAGAAGGAGGCCAGGGCCATGCCTCTGATGATGAATTCTGGGAGACAGTCCGTGACCTGGGCTATCATGGGGATGTCGTGAACCTCATCATAGTCAGCGATCCTGGAATACCCAGTCGTCAGATTAAAAACACTATCACACTTATGGTTTACATTTTTATAAATGCATCCAGAAACTGTCCTTGTGCCCCAAGTGGTTTCCCTAGCATTTCTACAAGTTTTAGAACTAAATTGTTTGCTGTGTGGGGAAGGGTAAATACAGTCAACTAACACAAGTGGAAGAGGAACTAACTAACCACAGTGGTTACTTTACAGCCCCTCTAGGATTACACTTGTCAGGCTTAATAACCACTAGAAAATATTAAGTTTAAAATATTACTACAAAAACTCTTACCACTTTGCAGATTTAAACAATGGAAAGAAAAGCAATTTTCTATCTCCCTGGGTATTTAAACATCAACCTTGAATTTGGACTTCAGTCACAGAGGACCAGAAAACACATTGAGAAACTTGCACATCTATGTTAGTGGGCAATAAAAAATCATTCTTTATAACCCAGATACAGAGATGGACAATTATATGAAAGAGTCCATTCCATGTCAGCTGTGATACTGTAGGAAACAGGAATATGGACAATAATGGAAAGTTACAAAGATTTTTAAAGGACTATTTGAAGTCTTAGTTTTACCCAGGTGGGCACTTGGGAGATTTGAGACACTGGAGACCACACTGTCAAGTGGCCAGCTGCCTGGAGCCCATGATGCTGGGGAGGTGAGGGCAAAAGGCGTTGCTTCATCCTCCAATGTAGATGTCCACTTTATACTGGGTGCCTGTGGGCTCTGTGGGAGGGCGTGTGGGGAGGGAGATGTCAGCATGGCCTTACAGCCATTCTAGAGGACACCACGGTTTCTTTCTCCTGGCATGTTGCATTTGTGCATTGTGGATAAAGGCGGGAAAGTACATGGCCTCAGAACAAATTTCCATATCCTTTATGTTAGTGTTGAGTCTTTTAACCATTCTCATTTTGTTGTCCTCATCAAGCTACAGTGTAACTGCAGTTACAGAACCTGTGGCTGAGGGTGTAGGAAGAAAAAAAATTTCTCATGTGCCAAGCTATGTTACATGCTTTATATTCACTATTATTTTTAATCAAGAAGAAAATACTTCTGCAAGATTGCAAAAGAACAACTGGTGCCCTCAGAAGTAAGATTTGCTTAAGATCACTTAGCCGGCATATAAAGCAAAGAGCACTGAAATCATGCAGACTGATGGCACAGATGTTTCATCAATCACTATCTGATACGGTAGCCATGGGCTGTGTGTGTCTGTTTAAATTAAAATTCAATGAAAGTTACAAGTTCAGTCCTCAGTTGCACTGGCCACTTTGCAAGTGCCAACAGCCATCATTTCCAATACTGCAGTGAGTTCTATTAAACAGACCAGGCACAGAACATCTAGTAAGTTTTGTAAATACTTTTATCCAGCTTACTCACCTTTTGGAAAATGCAACACACTTTGTAAAGAACTTCATCTTATAGTAATATTCCACGAGATTCCCTTGAGCATAGACGTTGCCACGCTCCGCTGCTTCCCTCAGGCAGTGCAGGGCGGCCTCAGTGTCCTGGCGGATACCTTGTCCATAGAAGTACATGAGCCCCAGGGCACCCTGGGACTCCAGGTTTCCATTACCACAAGCTTCTGAATGCCAATAAAATGCCTAAGAAAAAGCACAATTCCATAGTATTCACCAGGTGGAATTTAATTCATCTATAGGACACAGCTCCAGCCTCTTGAACACAGGTCAGGCTGGCACCAGTTTCACAGGCCTCAGAGAGGGTGCTGAGGGAGGCTCCCCTTTTCTCTCCCCACAGTGCAGGCCAGGTCACTGGCTTGAGCTCAGGTATTCAGGTTTTGGGATTTTCAAGTTTTCCAGAGGAGGCACAGAGAAGGTGGGAAACAAGAGCCAAATGTCTGAAAGGCTTTGTGAAGCGGCACAGCAAGGAGACCAGTTGATGACGTTAGATGGCGGCCATCTCTCAGGCCCACCTGGAGCTCTGACAGGACCAAAGACAACCAAGGACAACAAACCTGCATGTGGCCCAAGCACATCCGCCCTGAGTCTGAGTTCACAGGGATTTCCAGGTAGCTGTTCAGCTATCTGCCAAGGATCTGGGGAGGCGGGGGCGCAGGGAGCGGGGTGGTGGTGGTTACGTGCCTCCTACAAGCTTGCCTTGAACGCTTCATTTCCTCCTCCCTGTAAGATTTCTTGGCAACAGCTCCCATCACTGATGATTAAGAGACTGTACTAACTCACCCTCCTCTTACCTTTTATGGTAGAGTATTTTGTAGGTGTGTTGTCCGCAGCACACAAAGTGCTCACATCTGTGGTCTCCTTTGGTAGAAGGAGGCAGCATTCATAGTTGAGGAAAGGGTGAGATGAGCTTGGAGATCCTAATATGTAAGTTTTCTTTACATTTTAAAGAATTATGAGCTATACAGGGCTACATACTTATTCCTCACCATCCTCCATTCACAGAAGGAATAGTGAACCAAATATTAATCTACACGTGATGCTACAGTTTATCAAATGGGACCGCTGTTACCTTCTCAAGCTCTTTGGGCTCCTTTGTTGAGTAATACAATCCTAGGATACTCTGAGCCTTCACACTAGCTTTTGGGTTTCCATTGTCGGCAGCAAAAAGCCACAGTCTAGAAGAGAAGGAGAAGGTGAGTTATTCTTTGTTTAGAACATTTGATTAAAACAAAATCTTGTTCTTAGGCCAGATTACCTTTCAGCTTCCTTGTCCGATCGTTTAACACCTTTTCCTTCATAATAAGCTCTTCCAAGGTTGTAAGCTGCTGCAAATTTTAAGTGTCTTGCTTTGGGGCATGGAGAATCAACAATTTTCTTCATATATTCCACTCCTTTTTCCTTCCACAAAGGAAAAGAACAAGACAGAAAGTCCCAGTTTAGTTTTACCCAAATCCCAGTTTAGTTTTACCAAAACTAAGTTTTCTGATAATGCCATGAAGTGTTCACGCTCTGACATGATGTAGAGTCTCGAGTCTGTACCTAACAGTATGGTTGTCCTGGAGTCTGCAGAACTAGAAATAAAAGTCCATCTCCCAAGTCAGCGTTCCTAGGAGCTCTGGGATGTAAGGCATTCCTCCCATATTACAGCTTCCACAATTGCATCACATCTCAATGAGTGCCTTTGTCTCTTCTCATGGTCCTTATTTTGAATCAGCACAGTTCTTAGAACTTGTCAAAGTGTAAGAATAACCAGACACTTTCAAATTTTTAACCCTTACAGGTTGCATGTGAGCCCTAAACCCTGTCTTCTTTCTTTAAGCGTCCTTTCCCTAGCTGTGCTTAGTGATAAATTTATATCTGCTACACTCATCTTCATATGATGTCTGTGTAGTCACAAAACACAGATGATATCCTCAGTTCAGTTGAGTTGCTCAGTCATGTGACTGTTTGCGACCCCATGAATTGCAGCACGCCAGGACTCCCTGTCCATCATCAACTTCTGGAGTTCACTCAGACTCACGTCCATCAAGTTGGTGATGCCATCCAGCCATCTCATCCTCTATCATCCCCTTCTCCTCCTGCCCCCAAATCCCTCCCAGTGAGTCAACTCTTTGCACGAGGTGGCCAAAGCACTGGAGTTTCAGCTTTAGCATCATTCCTTCCAAAGAACACCTAGGACTGATCTCCTTTAGAATGGACTGGTTGGATCTCTTTGCAGTCCAAGGGACTCTCAAGAGTCTTCTCCAACACCACAGTTCAAAAGCATCAATTCTTTGGTGCTCAGCCTTCTTCACAGTCCAACTCACATCCACACATGACTACTGGAAAAACCGTAGCCTTGACTAGACGGACCTTTGTTGGCAAAGTAATGTCTGCTTTTGAATATGCTATCTAGGTTGGTCATAACTTTCCTTACAAGGAGTGTCTTAATTTCATGGCTGCAATCACCATCTGCAGTGATTTTGGAGCCCCCAAAAATAAAGTCTTTGACACTGTTTCCCATCCTAACTGCTAATAAAAGGCTTGCCCTGCCTCCAGAAACCGAGACACTGTTTACCAAACCAGGTTCCTCTTGCCCAATGCCCAGCAAGCCAAAACACTGAGACACCAAGGTTTGCAGCAAGGAGGGTTTACAAGGCAGCCAAGTAGATGGGAGAACAAATCTCAAATTCCACCCCCTGCAAGGCAAGAGGTTTCGAGTATTTATGGGATGAAGAAAGCAGCCACTGGAGGCATGGGGCGTGTGGGTAAAAGTGACTGGAAAAAGGTGTGGGAGTCTTTGTTCTGTGCAAGTGTACCTAAGCTATAGGGCTCCGCATGTTCAAAAAGTCACCAAGCAATGGATACTTGGGCATGCCCAGATGAAGGGCCAATGGTTCCATCCTGTCTGAACCAGCTCAGCTCGAAGTAGACATACCTGACTCCAGGTTCCTAAAAGGAGCTCGGGCAAGCATCTTGTTTAGGCTACATGCTGCCTGGGAGACGTAACAGTCTTAAAAACACCTGGATTAGTGAAGGCAATCAAAATGGATTTGAACATGGTTTCAGTCCCCACCTTACCTTTTGACCATTTCTCACTCTTGAGGAAAAGGGCCAAGGACAGCTTTGGCTAATTCCTGCTGCTAAGGCCTAACATGGGCTTGAATCAATCTCTTAAGCACTTATTTGAGAATATGTTCCTGGTTTCAAGTGAACATCTTTTTTAATGTGGATGATTTTTAAAGTCTTTATTGAATTTGTTGTGACATTGCTTCCGCTTTATGCTTTGGCTTTTTGGCTGGGAGGCATGTGGGGTCTTAGCTCCCCAACCAGGAGTCAGACCCACACCCCCAACGCTCGGAGGTGAAATCTCAACTGGATCACCAGGCAAGTCCCTCAAGTTAACATTGTGATCCCAAACAAATATCACTTATGCACCAGCTGTCAGGGTATTCACAGGCCCAACACTGGTAATAAAAATTGTAGATAAATAAGTAGCAGGTTGGGAGTGGGGACAACTATATACCCTCTGAGGGCACACAGAATACCAGACATGTTAAAACTTAAGACTCTTATCCTTGGGGATTTTAACTGGGACAGAGCGAGCCAGGGATCTCTGTCTTATAATACTTTTTACCTATTGGAGTGTCTTGATCATTATCAGTTGACAGAAACACTCAGATAATATGGAAGGGACACAGGCTGGGAAAGCGTGGTTTCTGAAATATCCTCGCCAAACAGAACCTTGGCAAGGGGAGATGCCAAAGGTTTGGTTTTGTTTATTCTGAGGACAAGAGGAGAAGACCAAATTTTCACTTAGTCAAGAAAATACAAAGGACAGGAAATTTACTGATTAGCCTAATTCAACAGTCACACCTGAAGTCACAGTGAAGTTAGGGATGGTCAACAATTAATGACAGGCACAACTAAGGGGTCAACATGATCAAATACAGAAGGTTTTGGATGACAGCCAAAAGGTAGAGAAATTACCTACTTTTGCCAAAGACTGAAAAATTCTGATCACTGAACTATCCTTTGAAGCCTGGGAGGTTATAAACAAAGAGAAAGCGGAATAAAAAACAATCTGGTAACTAATGAGTTATTTAAATTGCTCTCTGAATTTTACTTTCTCAAGCCCACCACCACAGCAACCCCATTCACCTTTCTTTCTCATGGCTTCTTCCTCAATAGAAACTTAAGATCTGTTGGGGGTTCACTGGCCCCCTGGGAGCAGCTGGGATTGATATTCCTCCTGCAGTGTGATTTCCCTCTCCTGGCCAGTTCCTCATAAGGTCCCGGTTGTTGAAGATGGAGCTGGGCTTCACAATGTTTATTCTCCACAACTTCAGTCTAGAGGTTCATTATCTCCTCCTTTAAGAACTTCTGAAAGGGGTTTTGCTGTGCATCCAAAGCTGAGGACCCAAATATGCAGAAGCCGGCCACTCCCAGAGATTCCTGCAGCAGTCTCTTGGTGGGGGCTGCAGCTCTGCCTAGAGCTCTCCTTCTGTCAGAGGGCAAGTCTCTGTCCTTATAAGAGTTCAAAACCCAAATATTTACCAGAGGGCTGAGAACTCTGCTTTTTCTTGGATACCCGATAGCCTCAAAATCATGTTCTGGCAACTTCCCTGGTGGTACAATGGATAGGAACCTGCCGGCCAGCATAGAGCACACAGGTTGGATCCCTGGTCTCGGAGCAATTAAGCCCATGTGCCAACAACTATTGAGCCTGTGCTCTAGAGCCTGGGAGCTGCAACTACTGAAGCCCGCACGCCTAGAGCCCATGCCCAGCAACGAGAGAAGCCACCACAATGACAAGCTCAAGCACTACAACGAAGAGGAGCCCCTGCTCGCCGCAAGCAACAAAGACCCAGCATGACCAAAAAATAAAGAAATAAAAATCATATTCTGGTCTCAAGTGTCCTTTGTCTTACTGGTAATCTGAATACCATCCTACCTCCCTCATTTAGTTGAGGGTCCCTTAATCTTTTGCCACGATTTCTCCAAATACAATGGCTGAAGTTTTAAATCCTTGAGGCAGTACTGTTAACTTAGTATCAGATCTTCCCACTTGAAAGCAAACAACTCTTGGGATTTAAAACAAGGACATGCAGGAAAAGTCATCTGTCACCTCTCATACAGTAGACCCACACTTTGCGGACAGATCAGTGACAGTGCAGGGCTTAGGGACTGCCCCATGAGCCTCTTTTACAATCTGACTACTCTTGAATTTTGTACAAGCCGACTTCAGGTGATGCCCTAACTTACATAGGCCTAGCTCTCTGCTCTTGCTGATCTCTTGTCCATCCAGGCCTCTGGACTCTTCTTTGCAATCTCTCCTGGAATAGCTGCAGACTCTTCTCTGGGGTACAGCCTGCAATTTGCAAGCCTGCTCTAGTGGTACTTTAATGCTCATTTGCCCAGGTGCAAAGGTAACCCTGGTATTTAGTAAATCTCTCAGATGGGGAATGGGACATTCAGGTATATTATATAAAGTTATGCTTTTTCCCCATCTGACAGTCTAGCTCCTGGGGAAAAAAAAAGGCATTTTCAAGGCTTGTTTGGACACCTCAGCTCAATCCCCAGTAGCCAATTCCTAACATTTAGACAGTCAGACACACACATACATGGACAAGCAAAACTAAAACAAAACTATGGCCCTGGGCCTGTGACCCAGATACAGAGGCCTGTAACCGTCTGTACCGTCTGCCAAAGTCCCTCCAAGTGGGCCTCTGGTCCATGATCCATTCAGGGTTGCAAAGACAGTCTAGGCATAGTTGTGTTTCTTTAACGAAGTTACTCACCCAAAGAAATCTTCCAAACCCAAAAGCTCCAAACCTCCAAAATATGTTACTGAAAATCAGGTCTGACTGCTCACCGCTCAGAAGCCAATACTTGACAGTCAAGTCTGGTGGAAAGGAAAGTTTTTTTTATTCTGGAGGCCAGCAGTGGGAGAGAACGGTGGACTCAAGTCTGAAAGCCAACTCCTCACTGACAATCAGTGGGCAAGAACTTTTATAGTTGGAGAGGGGCCGCATGCAGAACAGCACCGTCAGTTCTGACAGTCATCTTGAAATTGGTCGTGAAGTGGTCTGATCAGCGTCATCTTGATTGTTTTAAGTACACTTCAGTTCCAGGGTTTGTTTGTTCCCATTTCTTTGGGGCCAGTTCTCATGGCTAGTCTGGTCATCATGTATTTAACTTCTTCCACCTGGTGGCAGTTTCAGTGGCTACAAAACAGCTCAAAGGATGTGGTTTAGAATATTACCTGTAGCCCTTGAGGAGGAACTAAAGGGCCTTGGCTTCGTTTAATGACCGAAGTAGTGTAGTTTGTTCTTGTTTTCCTTTGCTTCAACACTTTCATTTCTCTGAATTCATTCTTTGACTGAAGTTTTTCTCCACACAAAAGGCAGGCAGAGGATGCGGGGATGGGGAGCAAGGGCCATAGGGTCTGCTCGTTCCCAGGTCCTCAGCGCCTGCAAGGGGCTAACGAGCCACAGGTGAAAGGTTTATTTTTACTTACCTCTTGGCTGGCTCACCACATCTGTTACCAAGCTAGATTTGTCTTGCCAGACACACTGCAAGCCAAATGCTGAGACACCAAGGTCTGCAGCAAAAAGAGGGTTTATTTGCAAGGCAGTCAAACCAGAAGACAGGAAGAACAAACCTCAAACCAGCTTCCCAAGGCAAGTGGCTCCAGGTGTTCACAGGATAATGAATAACACAGCATGGCAGTTGGAGGTGTGGGGAGCGTGGAGGGCATGGGGAAAGGTGTGGTGACTGGCGGATAATTTTCGCTCTGCGCAGGTGTAACTAAGCTACAGGCTTCTGCACATTTAAAAGATCACCAAGCAATGGACACCTGTGGATGCCCAGCTGGAGGGTGGGTGGCCCGATCCAGTCTCAACCAGCTGCTCAAACTAGATGCAGCTGACTCCCAGTTTCTAGACAACCACTTGGGTAATGGTTTATGGTTTGTGCTCATGCTGCCTAGAGGGCATGTTAGCTTTAAAACAACCTTGACAAATGAAGGCAGGTGAAATGGACTTAATCCTCAGTTTCAAAACCTTCAAAAGTCACTCCAAAGAAAAAAATAATATTTAACAGTCATGTACAGTTGTGTACACTTCATTCTAACTTTTACCCCTCACTGCTCTCTCAAAATGCTGTTTTTGGCTAAACAACACAGTAAAAGATGAGAAAATAAAGTGTTTTACTGAGTCCCAGATCACATGGATCTATTTCTGTGAGTGTGTGAAGTAGGTGTCTACCATTCCCCGCCAGCTTGTTAATAAGAGAGAACTTAGGGTACAACCACAGTAGAGTGACATGTTTGTGCAAATCCTCCCACAGATGGCAGGGATTAAACTGGGGCCAAACACATAGAACCACTTTTTAAAGGCACTAGGAAGTTTACCAAAGCAAACATAAACTGGAAAAGGAATAACTCTTGAAAACTGCAACCAAAAGGGATCCTTGAAATTCAGTAAACCCCAGATAGAATACACAAAAACCCTCTCCTAGGTACACATCATAGTCAAACTGCTGAAAGCTACAGACACCTTGCAAGCAGCCAGAGAAAAAGGCCACATTACATACAGGAAACATAATACAGAGCTTCCCTGGTGGTTCAGATGGTAAGGTATCTGCCTGCAATGCAGGAGACAGGGGTTCGATCCCTGGGATGGGAAGATCCCCTAGAGAAGGGAATGGCAACCCACTCCAGTATTCTTGCCTGGAGAACTCCATGGACAGAGGAGCCTGATGGGCTATAGTACATGGAGTCACAAACAGTCAGATACGATTGAGCGACTAACACACAATACTAACACACAAAGAGACTGACTTCTCATGAGAAGCCAGGAGATTTTAGAATGGCATTTTTAAAGTGGAGTAAGAAAGACCTCAACCCCAAAACAATTCATTAGAAATGAAGGCAGATTGAAGACATTTTCAGATACTCACAATTGGAGATAACTCATCACCTGCACATTATACAAAAAATGCTCTTTAAAGGAAGTTTTTCAGGTTGAAAAGAAATGGAATACTGTGCCAAACGGGAACCCACCTTGATAGGAAGGACTGAAGAGCCCCAGAAATGGTAAATATGTACAAATATAAAAGATACACAGGCACATATATACATACTTGTATTTATTTTTTCCTCTCAATTTCTTTCCAAAGATATATGATTAAAGTAAACATAACTATTTTGTATTTGGGGATTTATAATGTAAATTTCAAGACATTTCAGGTCTACCACACAAAGCACATTTGGTTCAACCAGATTCTGGGCCAAATTAGTCTCAAGAACAACTCAGTAAATTTATAAATTGATAAAAATTAAAAGAATTTGCTCTTTGCTCCTTTACCTTGGGATTAACTGAAGAGAGCTACAGAAGCCATCTTCCATTTTGCTCCTCTGATCTCCATATGTAATCACATTGAAGTCATTCTACTTTGTGGAGTTGCCATATCCCAACCCATTGAATCTACCAGTTTTCCTAATCTTTCCACACCTTCATGTTCTTCCTACATTATCAGCTTATTCTATATCTGTCACTGTACTCATTCCTTTGTCCCTCTTTCCCTCCATGACACTCACTCATGAGGCACATACCCTATTTCTCCCTACTCTGCTGTACTTAAACCACTGAACATGGCTGGAAAAAAAATAACCATGCTAACAGGTGCTTCTTAAAATTTATGACTATAAATTTCAGAGCAAGCTCTCAGCCCTCACAAGTAATACTACCAATTTGTTTCAACAATAGTCTCTCCCACTTATCTTGAAGAGGGGATACTATTTCAAACCTTCTTTCTCTTCAAACTTCTGCTCTCCCTGCTCCCACTCCTCAGCCTCAGCTCATGGCTTCGATTTTTAAAATATTTTTATAAAAAGTATGGAACAGTTCATGAGTTTGTGTGTCATCTTTGCACAGGCTCTGCATACATGCTGCTAAAGCAAACACATTGCCTCACTTTTATTTCACTAAATAAACACTAAATCAATGAATTTAGCTGATTCATCATTTAGGGAGAGGCAAGCAGCTGGCTATGTGGATCTCAGAATTAGTTTCTGGCATGAAGACAGTGATCAGAAAGTTTTTAAAAAGTATGTATAGATAGTGTCGGCCATGGGACTGGATGAGCCTACTCAAGGAGAGAGTGAAAGGAGGAGGCAGGAAGGGCTGAGGCACAAGGGTCTGAGGAGCGGCTGTGAAGAGGCAAACAGAAAAAACTGTATTTCAGATATACAAACAATGGTAGAACGATGTGTGCGAAGTATGAGGGAGAATCAGATGAACTAAAGATATCTCAGATGCTAAGGGGGAAGGGTGTTGCAAGGAGGGTGTGGTCAGCTGTATTAAATTTGGAGTAAATGCAGGCAGTGTAGTAATGGATAATGCAGATTACTAAACTTTCAAAAATTAAACTATACATAGGTTACAATGAGTATCTTACAGTTAATGCAAATATTTATTTTTACCATTCATTTCATCATAGGGTACAATGATTATAAATATGGAAAAATGAAGAATTTCAGGAATTAGAGTATGGTCCTCATTATTAGCTTTATACAAGATAAAGTCAGGGAGGAAAATGCTTCTTGGACACTTACTCCATGTGCCCTGTGTTAGTTATTTTTATGTGTTGTCATCCAATCTCATTAACAACTATGTGAGTTAGGTTAATGAGTTTTATTTATGCTGCCTGCAATGGATTAACCTGGTAATGTATCCTTAAAGCTTTGTACTGATAAAAGTTCTGAGACCATGTCTGGACTTAGCTACTCTTTGTAGCTGACTGGGTTGTAATCGATCATCAAGGCTGGCCATGACCAAAGGCGAGGGGGAAATGACAGATGCATCTCTGAGGTTATTTATCTTCATTTTACAAATAAGGACACTAAAGCTAGAAATAAGTTTCCCAAGATTATACTGCTAATAGGTGGCGAAACCAAGATTTGAAACCAGTGTTAAAGCCAAAATTTGAAAGCCTGTGTACTTTCACATTTTAGAATTTGTAATAGACCTGTATAGACAGGACACCTTTGCAAGTGAATACAGGGAAATTAAATTCAAAGTATCTTTGAAAATTTAAAAAATAAATTTCATAGGAAATTTCTTTGTAAGATGAGGCAAAAAAAGGGGGAAAGAATTTAAAAATGAAAACCATAAAGCATAGAGAAAATTGTATTACTGATCTCCAAACTCATAATTTAACTTATTCTTTCATCTTCGAGCATGACAAAAATATGAGGCCTAAAAATGCTATTGATATACAATAGATTATTAGACAAGTATTTAAATGAAAATGTAGACTATTATCTATTGACAATGCTGCTGCTGCTAAGTCGCTTCAGTCGTGTCCGACTCTGTGCGACCCCATAGATGGCAGCCCACCAGGCTTCCCTGTCCCTGGGATTCTCTAGGCAAGAACACTGGAGTGGGTTGCCATTTCCTTCTCTAATGCATGAAAGTGAAAAGTGAAAGTGAAGTTGCTCAGTCATGTCTGACTCTTAGCGACCCCATGGACTGTAGCCTACCAGGCTCCTCCGTCAAGAGTACTGGAATGGGGTGCCATTGCCTTCTCTGAAATATGAGTACAGATATGTATTATTAAAATATAAATAATTTTAAATATATCAAATAATCCAGAAACCATGAAATCTTAAACACTGAACAAAACAATAACTTACAGAGTCTGTGGCTGTCCCCAGGCCATCATAATACATCACTCCTAGCTGGTAAGTTGCCTGATGATCCTTTTCCTTGATTTCTTCAAACTGTTCTAATGCTTCTTCATACCATCCCTGTAAGCTCCCAGGAAATATTGAATTATTTTCTTTATTATCTTAAAGTAATCACAGATACTTAGTTCCCACCTAAATCTAGCTAGCAGCACCAAATAAAACAAAAAAAGACAGAAAGAAATTTATGGAATTTACAAGTGAGCCATTGACAACAACCAACACACTATAAAAATCAGTAAAATAAACCTAAACATGGCAACTGAGGGAAGTAACGAGGAGGAACCTAGGAGGGGCTTTCTTTGACTTTCACTCTTATTCTCGGCTATTACTGAACTACCCTCTAATGACAGCCTAGCTCGGTGCTCATCCCAGCCTGCCATATCACTCTTCACCCCCAGAATCTGAGAAACTTCAGAGTTGGGGCCAAAGTCTCTGAGAAAAGATAAGCATCAGGACACCTATTATTATTAAATATCCACTCTAATATGGCTCTTCCAGTTTTGCCATTTTCTAGCTAAAGAAGACACAGAAAAGCAAATGTGGGATTCTCAAAAATTATTCTTCCTCCCATATGTCCTATAGAAACCTCCATGTCACAAGTCATTCATTTAAGTCTCCTTAGCATCATAGGATATAATAAGAAATATGGTAAAGTGTAAGGTACAAACATGGAGCTTATATCTTAATCCTCCATGGAAAATGCCTTAAAGAATAAATCATTTGAAACAATGGAAAAAGAGTCTCTGAGTTGAAAGGTCAGTACTAGGATGAGAAGGCCTGACAAAAACAACTTTTGGGAAACACAGAAACTACTGAATTTCTCTTTTCCTAAACTGTAATTAATCAACAAATTGATAAAATTAATAAAAATTGCACCAAAATGCTAACAATAAGTAAATGACTTGTAAAGTCATTCTCTTTTCTGGCTAATGTTTGGCCAAGATATGAAGGCTGGAAAACTCAGAATACTCGAGAGGACCTTACAGTTTTTGTTATTTTAAATGTCATATACATGCTGGAAAAATCTCAGATATATATTTACTTTCAACTCTGACTTTTCTTTTGAGATCTAGAGTATTACATGTAGTTTCTACTTTGAAACCTTATAGTTGGATGACGATGGGGAACCTTAAACATAAAACGTCCAAAAACTGAACTCTTGATGGTTTCCTCAAAACTCACCCACTTCTCCATTTTTCAGTCCATGCCACCATTCCTTGTATCTCCAAAATAAATCCAGGACCCAGTTCCACTGCCACCACTCTGGTCAAGATCACCATCCTCTCTTGCCCCAACTAGTATAATTTCTCTCTAAAACTGGTCTTGGTTCTATGCTTCCCTTCCAGTCCATTCATCAGAGTCTCAAAACACTTCCAACAGCTTCTCACTACTTTTGAAACAAGGTTTGTCTAGAGTCCTTCAGTTCAGTCGCTCAGTCGTGTCCGACTCTTTGCAACCCCATGGACTGCAGCATGCCAGGCCTCCCTGTCTATCACTCACTCCTGGAGCTTGCTCAAATGCATGTCCATTGAGTCGGTGATGCCATCCAACCATCTCGTCTTCTACCGTCCCCTTCTCCTCCAGTCTTCAATCTTTCCTAGCATCAGGGTCTTTTCCAATGAGTTAGTTCTTCACATCAGGTGGCCAAAGTATTGGAGTTTCAGCTTCAGCATCAATCCTTCTAATGAATATTCAGGACTGATTTCCTTTACGATGGACTGGTTGGATCTCCTTGCAGTCTGAAGGACTCTCAAGAGTCTTCTCACACACCACAATTCAAAAGCATCAATTCTTTGGTGCTCAGCTTTTTTTTATAGTCCAACTCTCCCATCCATACGTGACTACTGGAAAAACCATATCTATAACAAGATGGAGCTTTGTTGGCAAAGTATTGGAGTTTCAGCTTCATCATCAATCCTTCTAGTGAATATTTAGGACTGATTTCCTTTAGCATGGACTGGTTGGATCTCCTTGCAGTCCAAGGGACTCTCAAGAGTCTTCTCCAACACCACAGTTCAAAAGCATCAATTCTTCCTCATTTAGCTGTCTATGGGATCGCACAGAGTCAGACACAACTGAAGTGACTTAGCAGCAGCAACAGCAGCAGCAGCAGCTTTCTTTATAGTCCAACTCTCACATCCATACATGACCACTGGAAAAACAATAGCCTTGACTAGATGGACCTTTGTTGGCAAAGTAATGTCTCTGCTTTTTAATATGCTCTCTAGGTTGGTCATAAGTTTTCTTCCAAGGAGCAAGCATCTTTTAATTTTATGGCTGCAGTCACCATCTGCAGTGATTTTGGAGCCCAAGAAAATAAAGTCTGTCACTGTTTCCATTGTTTCCCCATCTATTGGCCATGAAGTGATGGGACCAGATGCCATGATCTTAATTTTCTGAATGTTGAGCTTTAAGCCAACTTTTTCACTCCCCTTTCACTTTCATCAAGAGGCTCTTTAGTTCTTCTTTGCTTTCTGCCATAAGGGTGGTGTCATCTACATATCTGAGTTATTGATATTTCTCCCAGTAATCTTGATTCCAGCTTGTGCTTCATCCAGTCCAGCATTTCTCATGATGTACTCTGCATATAAGTTAAATAAACAGGGTGACAATATACAGCCTTAATGTACTCCTTTTCCTATTTGGAACCAGTCTGTTGTTCATGTACAGTTCTAACTGTTGCTTCCTGGCCTGCATACAGATTTCTCAAGAGGCAGGTTAGGTGGTCTGGTATTCCCATCTCTTTCAGAATTTTCCACAGTTTATTGTGATCCACATAGTCAAAGCCTTTGGTATAGTCAATAAAGCCGTAGTAGATGTTTTTCTGGAACTCTCTTGCTTTTTCCATGATCCAGCGGATGTTGGCAATTTGATCTCTGGTTCCTCTGCCTTTTCTAAATCCAGCTTGATCATCTGGAAGTTTACGGTTCACGTACTTTTGAAGCCTGGCTTGGAGAATTTTGAGCATTACTTTGCTAATGTGTGAGATGAGTACAATTGTGCAGTAGTTTGAGCATTCTTTGGTATTGCCTTTCTTTGGGATTGGAATGAAAACTCACCTTTCCAGTCCTGTGGCCACTGCTGAGTTTTCCAAATTTGCTGGCATATTGAGTGCAGCACTTTCACAGCATCATCTTTTAGGATTTGAAATGGCTCAACTGGAATTCCATCACCTCCACTAGCTTTGTTCGTAGTGATGCTTCCTAAGGCCCACTTGACTTTGCATTCTATTCACATTGTAGAGTTCACCAAAGTCTTCATCTCAGAAACGTTGCATCTGTTTTCCCTTCTACCTGGAATGTACTTTCCTGTGGCTGTTTGCATTGCCTGTTTCCTTAAGTTTCAGTTTCAACAGGTCTTTCTTCCCTACCCCTAAGTTATTCTCTATCAGAGTAGCCAGTTAATTGCTTTCATAGTATTTTTAATTTATTTGTAATCATATATTAACTTGTTATCCTCCTCTTGACTATAAGCTCCATAAAATGGGGAACATTCTAATTCCCTCACCACTGTATAGTTAGTACCTAGCATAATAGTAGCAAATATTTATAAAGCACTTATCAAGTGGCAGGCCCTATTAGTCAGTATTTTTACAATTAATATATCCTAATAATAGCTCTATGGCATACATATTATTACCCTTCCTTCCTAAAGAAGGAAATTCTCTCCTTAATCCATATAGAAACTTACTTAAAGCTACCTTTAAGTACTATTAACCGATAAGAATCAGGATTTTTAACTGTTAATAATAAGAAAACATTTTACAAATGACACTATTTTAGCAAAATATAAAAATTAGACTTTTTATTTATTATGTGCAAATGGATTTCATAACAAAATGACTCCCATAAATGACATTTATTAGAATGACTTATGGAGAAAGGTTGAATAGCTCTGTAAGCTGGGACCAACGTATCATGCTCAAAGCCACAAACACAATCTAGGGAATTTGACAGAACCTCCCTAGCTTAACAATGGTAAGGAACTCTATAGGAAACTTTGCTATGAAGGTCTAACAATGGCTTTATATGAAATGAAAACAAATCCACAAAAACTGGTACCTCTTCAAAATACAGTTGACCTCGTAGAAAATATGCCATAGTATCCCCTCTTCTTATCCTTTCCTTCAAGAGCTGCAAGGCCTTATCCACCAAATTAGCATGGCTGTAATGATCTGGTTTTTAAAAAAGTAAAGAATTCCATTTTTACCCAATGTGAATTTTTTCTCTTAAAGTAATAAAGTATATAGAATTAATCTGACACTGTTTATACTGGTTTCCTTCCTAGTTCTCATTCCTAAAACTGACCTCCTTAGTTCAAGGAAAAAGCACCACCTTAGAAAAAAGAAAGCAATATCACAATACCAGACATTGTACCTTATATAATTAAGAAGTGTATTGGTGGGCTGTCACACTAACCCTCCTTCCTACTAGGCAGGAGCTCTAGCAATGTAGTCTGTGTGGAATTCTTTAGACAAAGTTGGCCTCTGTGTGAAATTCTTAATTTCAGTCTTAATTAGAACTACTCTAACTAAATGAGCTAACCATCCCCAATTTTTTTTAGGTCTATAGAAAAAGAAATGGTAGCTTTAAATGCCTATTTCAAATAAAGTATGGTACCGTCCTCTCTAACAGAAGTGACATCTGGCTTCTTTTTTCAAGAAGAGTGTTCTAAAGTCCTGAGAGTAAAACCAGGAGCAGGATCTCATGATGAAACTTCTTCATTGATGATCTGCTACCAGATAAGCTGGGTAGCAATTCCACAAATTCTTACAGAAAAGCTAGTAAGGACTGTAAACCACTTCCTTGCCAGGAATAAGACTCATATTTCCCGTCTCTTTTGCTCTGGTGTATGTAATTAACTTTACGTGAAAATACTATCAGGACTTGTACCAGTCTTTTCCTTTCTCCACTGGAAGATTTTTGCATTCTTAGCAGCGAAGTGGGATAGGGAAGTATAAGAGGGGTTCTTGGGCAACTTTTCACTGGTCAACTTCATCCTGTCTCCACAGTGGGTATTCTGTAAAAGAGAATAAAATAATAATATGGTAGAAATATCTTCCTCCAGGAAAATGCACCAAGAGATTCCATTTCCACTTAACAGAAAGAGCATCTTCCCCGCATCACTGAGGGATAGGGCACCAAACTAACAGCTCTGGTATATGAGCATTCCTTCTTAGGGAACTAGGACCTTTCATAGCTACAAGAAGCACAGCCCTCGTCCATGTCTGTTCCCACCGCATGGAGTCAATGATCAGAGCTATCTGCAAGTCCTCTCTGGCTGTGAAATCACATGCTCTAGCAAATCCTGTCACCCACCACAGCTGCTGCCACTAGTAGGAATTGGTGACACTGCTCACAGGTACAGTTCTTGTGCACTGGTATCTTCCCATTAACTGAAGCTCATCAAACTAATCCATTTTAAATGGAAGCACCTGTCTATTTTACCTGGGAATACACTTTATTTCAACTGTGTTGTTCAGTTTTATCTTTCCATCTGTATTGGGTTTCCATGTTATAAGGTGGATCACAGTTGAATGGAAAATCAGAGCCTTCATATAAAATGTAGAGGCCACCTCATGTGGGATGAAGGAGTCCAGGTTGGTCTAGGCTGAGGATAGTGAGACCGCAAACTCAGTTGTTGCTACGCTTTTTTGTTTACTCCATGGAATTCCACTGTTACAGCATGCTCTCACCAATCAGGAACAAGCTTCCGGTAAAGCTTCCTGATTGGTGGTGAACTCAATAGATCTTTAGCATGACTGGAAAGCCACAATCATACAATTTTATGATACTATTTTGGACAATAAATTGCTTTATGAGAAGGGAATGGCAACCCACTCCACTATGCTTGCCTGGAGAATTCCATGAAGAGAAGAGCCTGGTGAGCTACAGTCTACAGGGTTGCAAAGAGTCAGACATGATTGAATGACTAACACACACACAATGAGAATGAAGTGCAGAAAGGAAGATAAATCAGTATACCAGAGGAAAAAATCACCAAAGTATCTGTGATTTTAATTTTTTTAAGAGTTAATTGTCTCATCTGTAGTTTGGATTATAAATAGTTTGAACTAGAGGATTTCAAAATATCTATTCCTAGATTTGTAAACTTCTTGGATTGTATGATTCCAAAAACCTATGGTTGTACTAGTAAATATAGAAGTTTCCAAAGAACTTTAGGGTGAAGCAGTTACAAGGTACAAGTCCTGATAATATTTTCACTAAATGTTAATTAGGTGAAGTGTTTAGAAGAACTAAGACGATCCAAATACGATGATGTTCACAGCATGTTTCTGTTATCTCTGAAATGCCAGTATCTCGACTCTTGTGCTTTGGGGCCATCAGTAAGTAAATAAGGGTTACTAGAACACAAGTAAATTTGATAACCCAGGTGGCTACTACGTGACTAACCTGGACAAAAGGGGTGATTCACCTCCCAGGAGGGATGGAGTGCAATTTCATCACACTACTCAGAGCAGCATGCTATTTAAAATTTATGAATTGCTTATTTCTGTAATTTTCCATTTACTATTTCCAGACGATGATGGGCCTGAAACCACAGGAATTGAAAATGCAGGTAACAGGGGACTACTGTTATTTCCTCTTTCTGTCCCAGGATCCCATAGTCATCATGTCTCCTTAGCCTCCTCTGGTCTATGACAGATTCTCAGGTTTTCCTTGTTTTTAACAACTTTGACAGTTTTGTACTGGCCAGATATCCTGTAGAATGTTTCCCAATCAGGGTTTAACTGATATTTGACTCATGGTTAGACTTGGGTTATGGATGCAGAGGTGAAGTATCTTTTTGGCAGACCATATCAAGGGTGCATGACTTATCACTGATGATAATAACAAACACCTGGCCAGGGCAGTGTTCCCCACTGTGAAGTTACTTCCCCTCACTTCCCATACTCTACTTTTTGGAAGCAAGTCATTAGGCAGAACCCACACTCAGAGGAGGATGGGGTGAGGTAAGGATTAACCTCTACTTTCTGGAGTGAGAAATGTCTAAATGATGTGTTTGGAATGCTTTTGTAAAGAAGAGCTGTCTTTTTCCTTACTTCTTTCCTTCCTATCTATCCATCTTTATCAATTATCTATTGAGTTGGCCAAAAAATCCATTTGGGTTTTTCCATAAGATGTTACAGAAAAACCTGAACGAACTTTCTCACCAACCCAGTATCTATTCTTTGTGCCATAATATCCTGGAGCAGTAGTTGTTTAGAATAACTATATAATTTATCATCTTTTCCCAGAAGTTTGAGTAAGCAAGGCTGGAAGGATTTATACAGTATAAACTAGGCACAAGAAGAATTTCTTCGTGGGAAATCCTTTTGCTTTCACATGTGCTAGTCATTCAGTGGTGTCCGACTCTTTGCAACCCCATGGACTGTTAACTCTCCAGGCTCCTCTGTCCATGTGATTTTCCAGGCAAGAACAGTGGAGTGTGCTGCCAGTTCCTTCTCCATTTATAATCATACTAGGATCATATATGGATTTCCTGACTGCCTATGCCAATGAAGGTCATAATTATATTGATTAGTTCAAGTCATTTTCAATCTGTGGATTAAAAAAAACTGTTAAAAATCAAAGAACAGTTATTGAAATTCCAGCTCTGGCTATCATCTTCTGTCTTTGAAAAGTTTTCTTATTTGCAGTGATATATTATCTTCAGTGTATGAGCTATAGAAATATATCTGCCACACATCTTTATTAATAATTAATATCTAGTTACTTTTAAGGCTCACTGGAATCTGGTCAACATTAATATAAATAATAGGGCACCTAGCTGGCAATAAATAATTGAAACATCATATTCAGAAATGTCTGAGGAATATTACTTGAATATGTTTGGGGGTTATACAAGTCTCAAGAGATCTAAATAATACATGTGAAACCAAGTAAACTATTGAGATTTTTAGTTTTACTTTATATTTCTTCATTTGCTTTAGAGCTAAAGTTCTCTATAGCATTATTGCTAAATGTATACAATGTAATTAAATGTGATAAATGGGGATTAGAAGCTATTCCCAATTACTCCTTTCAATGCTATGCATTTACGGAATGTTTTCTAGTTATCTTTTTGGCCAATAAAGGCAAACAGGAAATAGATGAAATTAGCCTAATTCTAATTAATTAGCCTGTCCACCAAATACTTTAATAATTTTCACCAATTGGCACATATTCATTCATTCATTAAAAAGGAACTCCTTGAATAGAAGGCATTGGACTAAGCACTGTGGGAGATTCAGTTCTAGAAACAAGGTTACATTAAGTCATCATTAAGAGTGTTTTTCAATGGATTGTAGTAATCTTCTCTGAGGACTTCATTTTGCTTTAAAGCAGTCAATCTTAGTAGCTTTGAACTACCAAAGATGACCACAATTCTTTAAAATATAGGTATAAGAATGTGGGCTCTGGAGTTAAATTGCCTGAGTTCCAGCTCCACTCCTTAATAATGATATGACCTTAGATAAGTTATAGAAATCTCCCTAAGTATCAGTTTCCTTTCCTATCTGTATTAACCATGGGGCATAATAAGTGCCCAATTAATGTCAATGTACCTCAACACAATAACATATTGGAATAGACATTAGTGGTCATTTAACATAACTTCTCATTTATATATCTTTATTTCACATCACTGCTATATGTGTAACATATATTGCAACCAGGCTGAATTACACATAGTTCTCAACACTGGAAGATATTTAACACTTCTTATAAATTCTCTTCCTCTTCTGGATGACCTTGCAAACTCTTACCCTTCAAGTGTTAGTCCACACATCTTTCACTCATTTGGTCACTCAGTCATCATTCAACCTTTTTTTTTTTTTAAACTCACTCTAAATGGCACCCTTCTGGAAACACAACTACCAGCAAACTACACATAAGTAGAATTGGCGATGCTTGGAAGAGTGACTACTCCACATGCTTCTTAGACCATTTACCACTTTAGAAAATTGATCCCACCTGCTATATGTTCTGTAAAATCTCCAGTCCCTTGCCAGTAAGATACTGTCCCCTAGGTATAAATGAACTTAATTGACAAAACAGAAGTAGAGTAACAGATTTAGAAAACAGACTTATGGTTACCAAGGGGTAAGTGAGGAAGGGATAAATTGGGAGATGGGGCTTGTAGTATACACACACTACTGTATATAAAATAGATAATAAAGAACCTACTACATAGAACAGGGAACTCAACTCAATACTCTTTAATGGTCCATGTGGAAAAAGAAACAAAGAGTGGATATCTGTATATGTATAACTGATTTACTTTGCTGTATACCTGAGACTAACACAATATTGTGAATCAACTATACTCTAATAAAAATTTAAAAATAAAGAAAAAAAACAACAAAAAAGAAAAACAAAAGAAAAAAAGATACTGTTCTCTGAATGTATTTATTCTGTATACTTCTGTACTCCACCAGCTCTATTCAGTTTTCAGAAAGCTTTTAGGCCCATTTCTAAGAGTAAATCAGATACTTAGCTGAGACATAGCTGAGACATAAAGAGTTGTTTGGAAACATTATTAGCAATGGAGAAGTACGCAGTGATTAAAGGGACAAAAGCTTTAAAAACTACTCACAAAATTCCCTTTCCTTGTGAAATTTAAATATGTCACAGGAAGTTAACAATAATTACCAGATTTAATGCATGCTGAACAGAATCTTGTTTTCAAGAAAAGAGAGGTAACATGGAGGTGCATGTCTCACACAAATATTCCATTTCATATGTTAACTGCAAAATGTATGTTTTAGAACTCTAAGAACTTCTTCGATGACACCTTGTATTAGTTAGGAATTCTTGAAAATGAACATCGTGCAAACTTGAAGCTTAATTATATGCTTTGAAAAATAGTGCTTATCTAGATGAAAAACACGAGAAAAGGAAAACTGGCAATATGGACATGTGTTCTCATATATCTCTGACAGTCTTTAAACAGCACAAAAAGTACTGTGAATAGTTTAAATTTAAAAAAAAGAACACAAACATGATTCTATACATGTTTGAATATAAGTGTGTGTGTGTGTATGCTTAAGTACACATATAAACAAAGATGTTTAAAACTACCCCTTTGCAAACAAAAGAAAAGAGAATTTTGCTCACCAAGTCTTTTAGGCAGCAAGGCACTGGATACTTCAGATGAAGAGACTAAGGTGATAACAGGAGGTGCACTCAGTACTTCAGACAGAGGAAATAAAAGATGAAAAGGGGATGCTCTGTGCTTTGGACAACCAGGCCCTTAGTTAAATACATCTCCCGAAGAATTTTAATGAACTCTGCTTCCCATACATAGAAAAGCACTATAATCATTAACTTGGAATATTTGTTCTTTGTAACTAGCAGTGATCTTTTACCAAGATACATGTTGACTGTATGTATTCCTTAACATCAAAAAAAATCACATATAAACTAGCTTCCCCACTCCCACCTCTTTGGCGTAGTTCCTCAGTGCTATCTGAAGGCTGTCTCTGGGGCTACAGTCCTCAGTAAAACCCTGAATAAACTTTAACTCACACCTCTCATGCTGCACATTTTTCTCCAAGTCGACACCTTGGATCAACTGCATAAATCTGGTAATATAATTACTGCAAAATTAGTTTATGGCTCTTATTACAAAATAAACAAGAAACTGTAACCAAAATTAGAACAAAAAGGCCACCCATCTATCTTAAGAGGACACTGAGGTTGTTCTCCAAAAACAGAATAAACTCAGTCTTGCTCTCACAAGGTACCAGCACACAGAGGGGAACAGATTAAGATATCAGGGAAAATAAATACATGGTTGGAACTTTAGCTTTTAGCTAGATTAACCTGGGGAAGAAAAAAAAGTGCTTAGGAACTGTCCAGACATAAAAATACACGGTCAACGGCTATGGCTTTGAAGTCAGGATGTCTTGTTTCTACAGTTTTCTGAGGTACGGTCAGCCCTGCCCACGGGGAAGAGCCCAGTGGTCATAAACGTCCACGGCCTGAGTGCGGGGCTCCAGGCTCAGCGAGCTCAGGGCCAAGAGCTGGGACCACCATTTCCCCAGGCCGCAAGTCCAGCACTGTGCCTGACCTGTCTCTGAGGGGCCACATGACAATGAGGCTCACTTTACGTCACTCCCGGAAAGGGCATGGTGTCATTTTGGGGTGTGGGTGAAGCAGTCCTGTGGGAAAACCCAGCCCCTCGGCTCATGTTAACCGCCCCTCCACCACCACCCGCTCTAGCTTTCCTAAATGTCCAGGGCCTAAGGGACAGAGGCAAGCCTGGGGCGGCTTTGAACACGATGACTCAGAAAAAACTTTCTTTCCTCAGGAGCCAGAGGCTGGGGCCGCGGGGGTCCAGCACCAAGCGCGGTAGCAGCTTCTAAAGGTTGCGTTGCCGCCCAAGATCAAGATCCTGGCACCTCCCTCATTTCCTGGTTACGTGCGCGCTAGCAGAAACCAAAACCTCCACCCGCGACTTCCGCTTCCCCAGAGGGACTAATGAGCTAGGCACAAGCAGCGTGAGACGTGCCGATCTCTGAGCGCCTCATGGCGCCGGGTGAAACCCAGCATTCCTGACTCCGGTCCTTCATGGCGCACGCGCAACGAGGCCTGGGAGGGAACGGCCCCAGGGCTCCGCCCAAAGATGGGCGGGCCTGACACCTCCCCTTGGCCAATCAGCTGGCGCATCCTCGCTGCCGCCTCCTCAACCCCGCCCCAGCCAGCCTCACTGGGCTCCAGGTTACACGTGCTACTGTTTGTGTACGTGCGGCTGCTGCTGGGCGGAGAAAGGCTGACAGCCTAGGGTTGGGCTGCTCAGGCCTAGCCGCAGCTGGGGCAGGGCGGGGAGGGGCTGGCTCCCTGGCTCTGGTGATCTTTTAAATTCTCCGGCTCTCGGGCTGCCTTGTCCACTCTTAACCTGTCCGTCTGCAGCGAGAGCCGCACTGCTCAGCTCTCCCAAGGACGCCTGTCCTCTACTTTAGGCGGGAGATGCTGCTGCTCGATTGCAACCCAGAGGTGAGACTCAGGCTGCTTTTGTCTGGCAGGTTTAAGCGTCCAGATGTCTGTCTTCTAGAGAGGGCTAGATAGGGTGAGGGTGTACTGACCACTTGGCGCTGCCAAGTCAAGCCTCTTCAGAGTTGGAGGGTTTTTGGAGTGGCGGAGGATTTCAATCCCCGGAGGGTAGGAGCCTGGACAAAGGCGAGAAGGGGTGCTGGAGCTGTTCTTTTCTCGCAGGTGGATAGTCTGAAGCATCTGCTGGAGACCGGGGCCTCCGTTAACGCACCCCCGGATTCCTGCGAGCAGTCGCCTGTCCACTTGGCTGCAGGTGGCGGCCTTGCTTGCTTTCTTCTCTGGCAGCTGCAGACGGGCGCTGACCTCAACCAGCAGGTAACTAGGTAACTGATTGTTGCCGTGTGCAACCCTCCCCTTCACCCCAAATCCACACAAACATTTCTTAGACATCAAGATATTGTCGTTTCAGTTGTTAGAGAAACATGACTAGTACAGCGATGCCCACAGAAGTGTGAGACACTATCTAACTTTACAATTTTCCAGTAACCACATTAATGAAGTGAAACATTTTAGTAAACTGACCCAATTAATCAAAAATATTATTTCATGTGTAATCAATATAAAACATAACATATATATGGGACATGCCTTCTCACCCTCCGTGTATTTTACATTGACAGCACATTTCAGTTCAGACTAGCTACATTTTAGGTGCTCATTAGCCGGATAGATGGCTGCTGGCTACTACATCGGACATTTCCAGGGTCTACCATTCATTTCCAAAGGAACTGCTCCATTACAAAATTAAGTCTCAGGGTAGCACAACTTGTAAGACATGCTCACAATCAATATAATTCCTTATAGAACTTAGGGTAGTTTGCATCTTCCATTGAATGTTAAATTTTAAATTGTAATTTTTACTTCTGTAGGATTCTATTTTGCTTTTAATCACTTAAAATTTAATGTATGTAGCTATGATTGCACATGCTTTTATTAGGGACAATTCTATATTTAATAGGGCACCAAGTGAACTTTATTTTAAAAAAGAATTAAAAGATTCAGTCCAGTACAATGCAGTTCTAACCCTACTTCCTCAAATAGCTTCCTCAAGCAATAAGCCTCTCATCAACTTCCACAAGAGTGTTTTGGGGAGACTAAAATATGCTGTCTTGTCTGTAAGGATGTTTTTGGAGAAGCTCCACTACACAAGGCAGCAAGAGTTGGAAGCATGGAATGCCTCAGCCTGCTTGTAGCCAGTGATGCCCAAATTGAGTGAGTATGGAATCAGTGACTTCAAATGTTATATTTTCTTGGGTTAATCAGACTCCTGCAGCTCAATTACATGATGCTTGCCTAATTGATAATGTAGTGGAACCATTTAAATGTTAACTTAGGCTGTTAATGATTACCTGGTACTACTCAAGTAAATTAAAAAATTGATCCTAAGCAATCAGAGGTGCAGTTCTTTTCATGTCATGGCAGTATTACATCTTAGTTTTAAAAAATCCATTCTATAGATGTTTTCACTGACTTCCTTTGTGTACTCACTCAGTGTATTGAAAACAGAATAGTTATTTGTGCAGAAATGAAGTGCCCATTCTGTGCTGTCCTCTGTGCCAAGTAAGGACAAATAGTGAGCAAACATGGAATTCCTCTGTGCTTCCTTTACCTCTTTTATTCTGCAACCAACATTTGTATGAGACCAAAGTACCTTTGTTAGAAATATATTTTAAAAAGGCTAAACAACTGTCAACTTTTACTTGAACCTTTTTTTTTTTTGTCTTAGTTTATGTAATAAGAATGGGCAAACAGCTGAAGATCTTGCTTGGTCATGTGGATTTCCAGAATGTGCCAAGTTTCTTACAACAATTAAATGTATGCAGACAATAAAATCAAGGGAACACCCCAATAAAGATCATTGTGTTCAAGTGCTCACACAGAAACGAAGTTTGGGAAGTGAGGAAAATACAAGTGGGAAAAGGAAGTGTTGGTAAGTAATTCAGTTTCTTCGTTCTTCCTCCCTTAAGGATTTCTTATTTAAAACAGAATTTATTGTTTCATTTAAACATTGCCAGTCTTATGTCTTGTATATCTTTTCATTCTCATTAACACATTTTAATACTGGATGTAGTAACTACTACTAGACTTTAGAGACCAAAAATTGTCCTGCATGGTGGAAGATTGGGGAGGAAACCTTTTTAAAAAAAGTTTTAATGTTAATATGTTTTTCAACAACAGATGTATTGGTCCTGAAGAGGTGTGGAGAAGGTCTTCACTTCATGCAGGTCTACCGCTCAGCTAAAAGCTGTGGCTTCAGGCTCATCAAGTGTGTCTAAACTCCTTCTAAGAAGGAGGAAACCTTTCTTCTAAGTGAAGATAACGTTCAAGAATACATGTATTTACATGCCTATAATGTTCCAGTTGTGCATGCTTTGTCTCTTAACTTCTTAAAAGAACGTCTAAACAATAAATTGTTTTCTTCGTGATATTTACAACCTTTGGAAAAACTCATAAAAACCATCAAACTACCACCAGGGTTTAATCTGAAATTAAATTTATTCTTTATCAACAAAGTTACAAAGTAAAACTTTACTACAGTCTTTGAGTCCAAGATATTTTAAATAGTATTTGGTCGCTGAGGGAGACATAAGTTATAGTAAGCATCCTTGTTCCAAAACTCTGGGCCCTTCCATCCACACCAGCCCTAGATGTGGAAGAGGGAAAGGAAAACCTTTTAAGAAGTTACAGAACTACATAATTGAAATTGTAACATTTGACAAATGAATCTTGCAGTAAGACTGTAAATACCTATATAATGCAAGTATCTGAATTCCTATTAAGCACAGAAAAGTAGCTTATTTGGGTTCATTTCAGATAGAATTAAAAAAATTTTAATTCTATGATATTTAATCATAGGAATCATTTTAAAAAGGAAAAGCTTCATTATGGTACTATTACTCAATGTCATATTTTATTGATTTTTAAGATGTATGGTTTTATAATTCTGATAGTCGATGGCATGTGATAATTTAACTGCCATCTGTCCCATGGAAGACTGTATAGACAGTGAGAAAGCCTATAAGCCTTTTCATTGAAAATGGGCCTCCCCAGCCACTGATTTCCCAGCAGTGGCATCTCAGCAGTGATACCAGATAGTAAAGGAATCTGAACCTGCCCTTGGGAGTTGCATTCTACATTCTTCATTTTTCTCAGGCTGTAATCACTGCCACTTCCTAGCTTCATGTCAGTATTAATCCTTTTTTCCAGCAGAGAAAATTACTTTCAAACAACATTTCATTGTGAATATAGTTAAGTTCATCAAATTTCTTCTAGGGCCATTGATTTATTTTCTTAAAGACCCAGCTAATGACTTGTCTGACTTTACATCATTCTGAAATGAAACACTTGCTTACACATACTTGTTCAGAGGTTAGTGAGGACTCACAATGTCATTGCGTTGAGTGACAGGCAGTGGTCTTGCTCCTTTACCATACCTAGCTGGGAGTGTATGAGTGCATGCTCAGTCATGACCTACTCTTGTGACCCCATGGACCCTACCTGGCTCCTCTGTCCATGGGATTTTCCAGGCAAGAGTACTGGAGTGGGGTGCCATTTCCTCCTCCAGGGATCTTCCCAATCCAGAGATGGAACGCGAGTCTCCTGTGTCTCCTGCACTGGGAGGCAGATTCTTTACCACTTAAGTCATCAGGGAAGCCCACCTAACTAGGAGGCTGCTGGGCATTCTGGCAGGGACCTGAAGTCAAAGGTCATAGTTCCTACAGAGGAAGATGGTCTGTTAGCCAGTTTTTCAGTGTGGAGGGGAGAGGGTTGAGTAGAGATGCTCTTTAGGTCTTTATTATTTTTCTGATTGCAAAATAAGATACACATAAAAAAATTCAAATGAGGTGAAAGTAAAAATTAAAAAATCCTCTATCAGTTCTGCTCCCCCTGCCTACAGATACCACCAATTAAGTCTCATTTATTTCCACTGAGAGTCGTTTCTTTATATAAAATTCTTTTTATCATCTCATTTTTTCAGCAAAACTTTCTCTAATGAATTTCATGTCCTAAAATCTGTTTTCCTAATGATAGAAAAAGGCTTACACTTTCTATTTTAATCTTCCACACATGTGGGCCCTCAAATTTTTTCAAGAAAAGTGGGTAGAGACGGTGCCCAAACCAGCAACTGTGGGGGTAAGGAGAGGAGCTGGACATCTTTCTTTTGAGGTGACTGGCTTAGGGCACTTACACAGGAAAGCTCCCCAAGTGGGTAGAGAGGTCAGGCAGAGAGAGGATTATCCCTCCGGCCCCTGACATAGACTGAATGTGTCTAAGACTTGTATGACGAACCCTAATCTCCAATGTGCTGGCATCTGAAGTGGCGTTAATGACAGTAGAGGCATCATTAGAGTGCCCAGAGAGCTCCCTCATCCCTTATAGCACGTGGGGACAGTGAAGAAGTCTGCTGTCTTTGAACTAGAAAGAGGGCCTCACCACCCACCAAATCAGCTGGCACCTCCATCCTGGATTTCCCAGCCTCCAGAACTCTGAGAAATAAACCTCCGCTACTATAAGCTGCTCCCTCTACAGTGTTCCGTTACAGCAGCTGTAAGGCTTCTCACTGCCTTTAAGATAAAATCTGAACATGTGCGTCTCAGCCTGGCTCTTAGTAGCCATCCTGACTTAGCTCCTGCAGATCCCTCCAGCCATCAGCCACCCCTTTCCACCAGCTCAAGTCATGTTAAAAATGCCACAGTTCTCAGAAAATGCCCAGCTTTCCTTTCACTTATTTTGAGTTATCCCTTTGCAGGGGCAGCCTTGTAAGCGCCACCAAAGACACCATATTTTTGGGAGGAAGGAATCCTTTATGGTGGAGGAGGAAATAGCAACCCACTCCAGTATTCTTGCTTGGAGAATCCCATGGACAGAGGAGCCTGGTAGGCTGCAGTCCATGGGGTCACTAAGAGTCGGACATGACTGAGCATCTTCACTTTCACTTTTCACTTTCATGCATTGGAGAAGGAAATGGCAACCCACTCCAGTGTTCTTGCCTAGAGAATCCCAGGGACGGAGCAGTCTGGTGGCTGCCGTCTATGGGGTCGCACAGAGTCAGAAGTGACTGAAGCAACTTAGCAGCAGCAGCAGCAGCAGCCCTTTATGGACCCTCCTTCGTTGTCCTTCTAAAGATCCATTTTAATACCCCCAGTGCTTAGGACAGTGGATAGTAAATATTAGGTACTTAATGAATGTCCAGTGAATGAACACTTTGCTACAGAAATTGCTCCTACTTTCAGGAAGATATGTATACCAGCCAAGAACATGTCATAGAAGTCCAAATGCCTTGAAAGAGAAAACTGTGTGTATGTGGCATTTAAAATTTTAAGAATGTGTTTATATTCTGTTAGTATTTATAGATGTTCCAATAATTGGTAAAAGACTTTACTAAAGTGGGGATATAAGAGTTCAGCTACATAAAACACTAAAAACTCTTTACATAAACATCTCATCCATAGGGTTTTACTAATCTCATATAGCTATTCAGTTTTGAAGATCTCTCATAAGTGAATTTCAATGTTAAACCATCCATTTCCCCAGAATTCCCTAGTATTTCTGATTTAAGAAATCTTTTTATTGGTACTAAGGACTTTTTTGGCAAAAAATATAAAACTTTTTAAAAATTCAAGTTGTGTCGTGTAACACTTGCCTCCAAAAGATTTAGTATAGGTTTCATGGAAATTTAGTACTAATATCTCATTAAAACTCAGTACTAAATCTGAATTAGTTGCCTATAGATTAACGTAAATTTATACCTCCTTTAGCTAGTAGTTTGCTGCTGCTGCTGCTAAGTCGCTTCAGTCGTGTCCGACTCTGTGCGACCCCATAGATGGCAGCCCACCAGGCTCCCCCGTCCCTGGGATTCTCCAGGCAGGAACACTGGAGTGGGTTGCCATTTCCTTCTCCAATGCATGAAAGTGAAAAGTGAAAGTGAAGTCACTCAGTTGTGTCTGACTCTTAGCGACCCCATGGACTGCAGCGTACCAGGCTCCTCCGTCCATGGGATTTTCCAGGCAAGAGTACTGGAGTGGGGTGCCATTGCCTTCTCCGAGCTAGTAGTTTAAGCATTAACAAATATTCTTAAATTTGTTTCCAATTCAAATCTTTCATAGAATGAGATTAAGTTATATGTAAAAAAATATATATATATAAATGCAGTCAAGTCTCCATAATCCATCATACTGCCAATTTTTGGTTAATTTGAAAATTATAAACGTTATATATTTCACTCTTTTTTGAGGCATTGATAAATCTCACTATATTCACAAAACGCTGTAAAGTCTCCAAAGGAATATATTTATGAGTTTCGTATTCTATTACTTTAGATCCCCCCGGCCTTCATACCCAGACAGAGTTACTCATCACAGGCTTAGAGTCCTTCCTTATAGTGAGGATCTCTGTTCTCAGTTTACAATCCATCTTTCTGTTAGCTTCCAGTTCTCCCTCCTGGTTTTGGGTTCTTTTCCTTGTATTTATTTATTAAACAGACACTTACCTTTTCCAAAATAACCTGCAGATCTTCAGCACCTGTATAATGTGGATCTAAAATCAGAAATTTTATCTGTCCTGTAATTTCATTCCATGCAACTCCTAGTATTGTGTGAGCCAAAACTCCTCCCCCTATAGAAGAGGAAATAAAGAAATGAGAGGGCATATGTTAGTCTCAACTTTCCATTCAATTTCAGTTGAAAAAAGATTATTTTGCTTATGAATTGATCTAACATAATATTAAAATTGATTGCCCTAAACTGGAAAAGACATAATGTCAAATATACTCCGAAAAGACAAAATCACATCTTTAGGACAGAAAAGATACAATCACATCTATAATCATATTAGGTTTCTATGTCATTTTAATATTCATGGAATTACCTAAACTGGATTTAAAAAGGGCCAGAGAGGGTCTAAACTCCTCACAGCAGGGTAACAATCATTGCTGTTGGTGCCTCTCTCAGCAGACAAGCCATGTTATCTCTGCTCTGAGTGCCTCCAATGATGCCACCTGTCTACTCAGTCAGTACTTTCTGTAGCTGGTTGACATCTGCCTACCTGCATCTCTTACACACCAGTCTTAGCTTGCCTTCTGTCATCCAGGACAAGTCTTATTTCTCATAGAATTGTGAATCTTTAGATTAGCTAATCCAATTCTCTTATTTTACAAAGAAAGCCCAGAGAGGTTAAGCAATTTGCATAATGTCACACAGCGAGCCAAGTTCCTGACAGCCATGACTTCCGATGCTATACTGAGTGACCACTGTCTCTTTTCCATTCTGCTCTGAAGTCTATTTGAACACAGTTATCAAATCTCTTCTTAGCCTTTACTACTTCTAGTTATTATAATCTTTTTTTATAACTTTCCTCCCACCTTGAAAATTTTAAAAAATATCCAGAGGTCAGTATGCATTATGTAAAAGCTAATTTTAATATGTTTACAAAGGACTGATATTATGTGCCATTATGTATTTACATTAATGGTAAGTTTCACATACTCTCCATCTACCAAAAGAACACAAGATTCCAAAACATCTTACCAATCATTATTGGAGTTCCTTCACTCTGGAAATGATTAGCCAGTTCCCGTCCCTGAGAGGCCATTTCAGAACCTTGGCTAGAAAGAAACCAGTTTCTATCAGATGAACTATTCTGAAGATCAAATGAGCTTGGGAACTAATGTTTTCTATCTTTTTGGTTATTAAAAATATAGATATAAATTTAAGTAAAATTAAGTCGTAGGGAACTGAGAGCAATTTAAAGCAATAAAACCTCTAAATATTTAAGGTCACTAAATGAGCTAGGAAAGACGATCTTGATTCTTTGCTTCTAGAACTGCATAAAGAAGGTTCTGGATTTTTAATCTAAGATTGAAAGTGGTCATTTTCATACTGAGGGGATTCTTATGGGTGGACTTAATTTCAGAAGGATAGGTTTTAAATCCTGAGATTTTGTCTTCTTACCATCAAACTCTGAGCCTGTAATTCCTCATCTTTAATCTGGGACCAAAAATACCTGCCATTCTATGTGACAGGAGATTCCAGGACTAAAACAGACAATGTCTGTGAAGCCAGTGTGAAAACTGCAAAACGTTTTCAAGTACAACATATTTTTAGGGAATCTTTCAATATCATACAATTTTTACTTCTGAGAATAGAAAAGATGAATAGATGAATTTTTGTTTTTTTAGAATGGAGGTGCCAGGTGTTGCTAACTAACCCTTAGCTCTTGCTTCGTAAGGAATGTATGAAGCAACATTTTCATGTGTCAAAACTTTCACTTTTTAATCACCATCTACTTCACTACTTAATCTATTATTTATTTGTTAGCACTGATTTCCACATCCAATCCAAATTGCAACTGTGAAATCAGACGTACTAAAGTACTTGGACAATAAGGATTATGACATTATAGTTATCAAGGTTGTCATAATAAATGTATTAAAAACATAAGCTCATATATAAGGAGTAAGCTCTAGAGATGGTCATAGAAATCAATCTTATCTAATATTTGCTCATATTTTAATACTAGAAGAGTGATTAGAATAGTAATATTCTATTTTTAATAGATAAGGAAAAGAAAATTTCCTATTATAAATTTCCTATTTATAAATTTTATATTTCTATATTATAAATTTCCTATTTCCTATATAAAATTTCCTATTATAATAGATAAGGAAAAGATAAAATTATATTTGGATATATGATTAGTTTCTTAAAATCTCAGGAAGCAAAAGAGTAGGAATAAACAAAAAGGTAGGTAATAGATCAATATGTGATTTTTCCCTTCCCAGAATTCAATGACTTCTGCATTAAAAAACCAGATCTTCTGTAACTACTCAAAGTTGACATATTTCCAATTTTTCCTCTTCCAGACTAAGACTAGGCCTAGATCGTACAAGTACATATCACAAAGTTTACTCACCAACATCTTCTAAAAAATAACAGCAAAAAAATTTTGGACTGGAAAAAATGAGGTTTATAAAGCAAGGGGGCAATGTGGAGGAAGAGAAAAGAGCAAAAACAAATTGGGGGAAAAATGCACTTTTTTCTTTTAATAAAAGTGACAAACTCTCTTTGAAGCGATTTCTCAAATTTCTTAAAGTTTCCTTACCTGACAAACAGTATTTTTGAAGTTACACCAATCAAATGGTTCAGCACCAGCTGTACCTCGATAGATCCAATCCACTGCCGTGATCCGACAAATATTGCTGGTTTGTCCCCAGCATCAACTAGAGCCTTTATTTAAAAATACAAAAAAAAAAAATCATATACAAGACAGCTATTAAAAATTATGTATAGGGCATTTCCCTTGATTACCAGTATATATGTTTTTTCCCTTCAAAACAGAAGTCTGGACCATGAGGTAGGTATAATTATTTAATGGTATATTAGGGTTCATGAAACGTCCATATAATTCACAATGGCATGTTCTGTACCTGCTGGATTTCTCTGTGTGTTGGAATGGATCTCTCTGTGTATCCCTGGTGTTTGAACCACGAGCAGATAGTCTGCAGAGATCGATAAGCACAGCCCCAGCCATTGTCATCTATTCGATCCTGCATATAATGATGGTAACCGTATATACCCTGGACCACATAAACCTATACAAAAAGAAGAAACACAGTAAAATATTAACTGTAGATGTATATATTATATGTATACATATATATACCATCTATTAAGATAACATTATATACATACACATGCTTGAGTCATTTACTGTTTTCAGAGCTAGACTGTTACTTTTAGTGCCTTATAAAAAATTAAAAAAAAAATACTCTCCAACTCTTTCAATGTATCAGTGTATTACTGATACAAAAGTGAACTAAGAACAGTATGAGAAAATAAAATTATAAGACAATATCATTACATAAATGCAAAAATCTGAACAAAATATTAGCAACCTAAGTCCTGCTGAGAATAAAAAATAATTAAGCATAATCAAACATCCGCTGGGCACAAGCAAAAAACAACTAATGACACTAATGATCAAGCAACTCGTATAAATAATTACTAAACTCACCATACCAGTCTCTATGTTAGGTGGATTGAGATAAGTATGTGGATTTCTAATGTAACCATCTTTGTATGGTTCATCTGGAAAATGATAAGCATTAGACCTTTTGAAATAAGGTCTGTCATGAGGCAGATTGAAGACATCGTGTAGTTCCTAAATAAAACCAGAATCAACAGGAAATGAGAAAAAAGGTTAAATGATATAGGTTCCTAGTCAATAAATAAACCCAAACTAGATACAAAACAGAAAATTTACTATATACTGGTTATACAAGTTATCAAACACTTATGATTTAATTCATGAAGGTCAAAGAGGGTGAGATTTAAACTAAAACCAAAAAGGATTTATTTTTGTTTATCTATGTATATGGATAGAAACTGGAAGAGATTATAAAAAATTGTTACAGTGAAAGAACTGAGATAATTTAAAATTACTTATTGTAACACAGTCTGCTAAAATAAATCCAGGCTAAAGACTAGTTTTCAAAGTCTTGTAAATGAGTAATTAACAATGATATAACTATACCAAAAAAGTCATGCTTAGGTTTTCATTTTTAAAAATCATGCTTAGAGTATTTAACAAATATAAGGGGTAATGATTAGATTACAGAATGGAAATTGGTGGTTTAAAGACCAATATGGCATCAAAATAAAAATATACATATATGTTTAAAAGGCCACATATTCCTAAATGTATAAAAACATGTAATAGTTACTCTGAAAGTCTGACATCTTCTTTTTGATATCTCCTATGTATTCGAGCAGTTTGAATGAGATCATTAGCTTGTATAACTGTTGCCTTTGCAAATCAATTCATTTGGCACTTACAGAGAGGCACAGAGGGTTACAGTGTTACATCGCTTTTCAGGGACAGAGATTGGGAAGATGTTTCCATGGTATAATTTGATGGGTACTAGGTCGGACACGACTGAGCAACTTCACTTTCACGTTTCACTTTCATGCATTGGAGAAGGAAATGGCAACCCACTCCAGTGTTCTTGCCTGGAGAATCCCAGGGACGGGGGAGCCTGGTAGGCTGCCGTCTATGGAGTCGCATAGAGTCGGACACTACTGAAGCGACTTAGCAGCAGCAGGCAAGGCCACATATCAAAAATATATACTAACAAAAAATACATACTACCAAAATAAATAAATAAATAAACAAACACACACTATCAAACCAGTCATTTGCCAATAAATCTCATTTCTTTGAATGCTGATTATGTTTTCTTCAAAACGCCTCTAATAAAACCCAAATGACCCTGGGAGGTGAGGGATGGAGTAGTACTACAAATCTTAATTAGAAACAGAATAAAATCTAATTTCCCTTCTCTAACTGTAATCTTGTATTTTTTATACATCTGCAAGTAATGGAAAAGAAAAGGAAGTTATTAAATAGCACTCATCAGCTACTCTAGGCATGTAAGCATCTTTTCATTCTTAAATTTCACTATAGAAAAATAACATATGAACTTCACTGAATATATGAAATTAAAATGTTATATATAATTTAGCATAATATTTTTTTAAAAAGACTTTAAAAAGTTACATGAGAATAGACATCAAATAAGATGTAAAGCCAACAGTTGCATCCACACTTTATAAAATTAAATCACAAAACACTGGCTATTTATTAGAAGCACAAAATTAAATACAAAATGAATGATATTTTTATTTTTCTAAGAATGATTTGGTTTTACCTTTCTATAGGCCTGCAGCTGACCATCTGGAATTCCTGATGGATATGAAATTGTTACAAGATTTTTTTCCCCTGGTAATAAAAAGTGCAGTGGTTCAGGAACCACAATAGATGTTCCTTTCATGTATTTCAAAATGCATTTTTCCATATCAGTTAGTTGATTATGAATTGCATCAACGAGAAGTTTACGAACTCTGTGGGGGGGTGGAATATACAAGTGCATTAATAAAAGTTATAATAGTTATAATACTTGAAAGTGTTGAGTAAATATATTCCTAATATGCCCTTGATAGGACTGGGTTTATTAAAGTAAGTCTAAATAATAAAAAGTTAATGTTAAATAAACTAAATTTCCTCTGTGCAGATAAATGGAAAATTCTATAGGTTTTGCATATTATCCTACTTCCTCAATAAACACTGAATTACTAGATGACTCTTAGTTTAATAATAAACACAGAGTAAATCATAGTGAAAAAGAACAACCACCACCCTAGATATGCCTCAATGACACTTAAAAATGGGCTTTGATTACTTTGGGGGAGGGTCCTCATTTAAAGGTGACAGCAGTATTAGAAGATACCTACTTTCCCCACGTTTCTTCTGGAGCAACAGATAAAACTGCATCAACTGGTAAAGTCATACTAACATAGTGGTGTCCTCCGCTTTCTCTTTCAATAATGGGCGTTACGGCGGCCAGAGGGGTTGACACTTCCAGCATCAGATCTATATTTACTATTTGATGCTATAAAGATAAACAGTAATAGTTAAATTAAAGCACACTGAACAATAATATAAAAGGTAAGTAAAAGGACTTTTTAAGGACCATATAAACTATATTACTGGAAAAGGCAATGGCATCCCACTCCAGTACTCTTGCCTGGAAAATCCCATGGACGGAGGAGCCTGGTAGGCTGCAGTCCATGGGGTCACTAGGAGTCGGACACGACTGAGCGACTTCATTTTCACTTTTCACCTTCATGCATTGGAGAAGGAAATGGCAACCCACTCCAGTGTTCTTGCATGGAGAATCCCAGGGACAGGGGAGCCTGTTGGGCTGCTGTCTCTGGGGTCGAACAGAGTCAGACATGACTGAAGCGACTTAGCAGCAGCAGCAGCAAACTATATTACAGTAAATTATTTAAAAGCACAATTTTTAGCTTAAAGAAAAATTCTTCTCTGCTTCAAAATAATCTGAGGAGAGGCATAGAGTGAGTGGGAAGTGAAGATGAAACCAGACTGATCACATATCCAGAAACATTAAAAGTTCACTATGGTTCATTGTACTATATTTGTATAGATTTAAAATTTTCCAAAAAAATGAATAAACAAGATACAATACCACACATCAGGACAACTTTTAAACGTGTTATGACTATATACCTCTGCTCTAAAAACATACTAATGTCAATCTATGCCAAAACCAATACAGAATTGTAAAGTAAAAATTAAAAATAAATAAATAAATTAAAAAAAAAAAAAGAAACTTAAAAAATAAATAAATAAATAAATAAATAAAAAATAAAAAAAAAAAATAAAAACATACTAATAATGGACTGTATTAGAAGGTTTGATTTTGATAGTGGTATGGAAAAACAATTCTGAAAATGCTTTCTGTATATTAAACAAATTTAGCAAAATATTAAGAGTACTGGAAGCCAGGTTTCTCACCAGGAAAAGGTTAGGAATTGTGTGAGACTGAAGTAGAACTGGAGGTATATGATGTACATGGGTAAATATTGATGTGTGCGTTCTATATGTATAGTATGTATGCATACATGTCTGCCTTCCTTGGGGAAATGGCTGATTCTTGAGATGAAACAGCAAAAGTACGTGAACCTGGAACATCCTTGGAAGAAAGTAGGAAGTATTCAAAAGTACAGTATCAAGAGGACACTGGAGCCAGCATAAAGTTTCTCTTGGCCAAATTAGAAAATATGAGCATCAAAACAACTGATGATAGTTAACAGACAACTCACTGCATAAAACAGGAATCCATGCTTCCACGCAGTTAATACACAGCGAAAAGGAAAAGCTCTTCCTTACAGTACAAAGTCATCTTGTACATGTGAAAGCAAACAAGACTTAGGAAAAAATCACCACTTTGCAACCATCAGATTAATGCTAGATTCTGACAACAATTATCAGTTGATGTTAGAAGTGTTGGGTAAAAACTTGATGAGGAATAGGATATATACAAAAACTCAAAGCATCTTCCCACAAGATACCTTCTAATTATCAGGGCAAAAAATAGGACCCTCACAGTGGAGAAAAGTGGCAGTTACCACATTAAGTGATCAACGTTAACGTCATTGATATGAGAACCAACTAAGTATATGCCTCTTTCATACGATGTGCTGAGGACATCGTTACTTCTTTGGTATTCCTATCAACAATGACCACCTGAACCTACCATAAGGTGGCCTAGAACAAACTCAAACCCAATCTGAGAAACATTCTACAAAATAACTGACCTGTAACCCTCAAGATGTCAACCTCCTGCTGCTACTGCTACTAAGTCGCTTCAGTCGTGTCCGACTCTGTGCGGCCCCACAGACAGCAGCCCACCAGGCTCCCCCGTCCCTGGGATTCTCCAGGCAAGAACACTGGAGTGGGTTGCCATTTCCTTCTCCAATGCATGAAGGTGAAAAGTGAAAGTGAAGTCGCTCAGTCATGTCTGACTCTTAGCGACCCCATGGACTGCAGCCTACCAGGCTCCTCCGTCCATGGGATTTTCCAGGCAAGAGTACTGGAGTGGGGTGCCATTGCCTTCCTCCAATGTCTGGTAACTCTCAAATCCTTATCCAAAGCCCATAGTTTTTTTGTACATTCCACATTTAAAAATCTCACAGCTCAGGTCAACACCTCACTGGTGTCTCAAACACAGTATGACCAACACTGACCTCATGTCTTCCCCATCTCCCATCTTCACCCAAGCAAAAAGCTGGTCATCTCACATCCAATTAGTCTCCCAAGTACAATCCTTCTCATTCCCTAAACATTTCTTATATCCATTCCCTTCTCTTTATTATTATAGCTACTGGTTTTGTTCAGAGTCCCCTGAGTGGTCTCTGTCCACATCTCCAGCCTCATGTCCACTCTATTATTCTTACTAGTCTGGAAAAATGCTACAGTCATATTAAATATTAACTTTCTACAGCTTCCTGCCTTGAAGTAGCTGCTCCGGTTTTCATCTCTAATACCTGGCAAAGTTTGTGGCACGTGAGTACTGGTTCAAAAATCAACAGAACCAAAACTGTGAAGAAAAGTGAATCGCTTATCCTTTACTATTTCATACAGCATAATGGGTCACTGTCAAGTTTCAGAATGATTCCTTTTTAAGTAACTGGTAAACATACTCAAGGACAAAAGTTTAGATATATAAAACAGAGGTATAATCTTGGGCATGTCACTTAATCTTTCTGGACTTGAATCATCTGATCTGTAAAAAAAAAAATAAGAACTTTCTAAGATCTCACTCAACTCCAAATTCAAGGGCTGAAAATTTTTATCACTAAGAAGACAGGTGATTTGCTTACCATGTCTGATAACTTTTTATCTTTCTTCTTCATGAATTTTCGTTTTGTATCTTCTTCCTGTTCAAATCTAAAATTTTAATATACGGAGATATTTATAATATGAAATGATATTGTAAAGACATTTCCAGCAATCTTCAAGCATACTCACTGAATAAAGCGCATTATGTTCTTACAGGCAGAAGTATCGGTCAGCTCTCCTGGAATGGTGTTCATGTCACTGTTAGGCCATATGTACACTGAACTATGGCAAATTCTGAACACAAGGGCATTTGAAGAAAGCTTGGTTGACAGGTCACTCAGTACATGTTTTAGTGCATTCTTGATAAAAATTTCTAAATTAAAAGAACACAAATAGAAGTTAATATGAAAAACTGTAAACTTTTCAACATGAAGGCATCCAAGCACACAGATGTAGAGCACAGTAAAAGTGACCCCCAAATACCCATTCCTCAGATTCAATAATGTAAAAAAAGTTTGTCTTTAAAAAAATGGAGATAAAATTCATAGACCAGAAAATTCGTTTTTTTAATGTGTACAATTCAGTTGCTTTTAGTATACCACAAGGTTTACAATCATCACTATCTAATCCCAGAACATTCCGTCACCCCCAAATAAACCCTGGACTTCCCAGCAGTCATTCCCCAGCCCCCTGCACTTACTCATGGCAATCACTAACCTACTTTTGGTCTCTATAAACTGGCTTACTCTGGACACTTCATATGAATAAAATCACACATTTTGTGGCCTTTTGTGTCTGGCTTCTTTCACTCAGCCTAATATTTTCAAGATTCAACCAACTGTGAATCCATCCCTAGCATGAAATAGCACTTCACTCTTTTTTATGACTAAATAATATTCTATTATATGAACAGAACATACTCTGTTTATTCATTTGTAAGCTGATACACATTTGGGTTGTGTCTATCTTTTAGCTATCATGAATAATGGTTTTACAAATATTTGTGCAGAAGTCAGTGTGTGGATATGTCTTTCATTCTTTTAGGTAATAACCCAGAAGGAACTGCTGGATCATATGGTGACTCTCTTTTTGTGGATCTGTCAAACTGCTTTCTAGAGGAATTGCATCCTTTTACCCTCCCATCAGCGATGGATGAGGATTCCAATTACTCTCAAAATACCATATTACTTACAGAAATAAAACTTGACTGAGATTTGAATTTCTTAGTAGTTCTCTTCCTCACACTATATCCCACTAAGACTGTACAAAGTATTGTGTTCTTAACTCATGTTCTTTTTCCCCTCTATGTGGTATGTCATCAACCTGGTATTTGTCTGACTTCATTTTCAATGATTTCCTTTTTACTTAATAGAATTTTTTGAATATAAAAACCATTTTCATAGTTCCAGAGTCAAAACTATATAAAAAGATACATCTGAAGAAGACAATATTTAAATATTTTTCCGAGTTTTATATTCCTAAATCCTAAACCTATTTAACTCTGTGGTTAAAATATTTAACTATCACATCGATATCTTGATAAATAAATACCTTGAAGTTGTGGGAGAGAAAGATTACTTATAACAAGTCAGATATAAAGGCATCCTAATATGTTTCAGAAATCCAAATTTAAAGATTTATAGTTTCACTACAAAAGACAAACATAATTCCTGGATTTACCTTCTGTCCATCCCTGAAGACCATGAAATATCTAAATAATTGTGATGTCTTTAAAGTTAAGCACCTCTGTTCTCAGTATTTCCTCATTAATGATTCCCTTCAAGGAGTGTTTCAAAGAGTTGGGTACAGCAGGGGGAATACTATAAAGTCAGAAGACAAGCTCAAATACATCAATTATTTGGGTAAAAAGTATGTGCAGTCCCTATTTACATTTGAAATTACATCATTATGTCTGTTGACTGATAGATGAGTTATAGTTATTGCAGTTAAGTTCATAGCAAAGGAAAACTTTCAATTTGTAGCGAGCTGTAAAATGTAAGGCTTTATCCACACAAGTAACACACTGTGTGGGAGCTCAGTAGTTAAGTCATGTCCGGCTCTTTGTGACACCATGGACTACAGCCTCGCCAGGCTCCTGTCTATGGGATCTTCCAGGCAAGAATACCAGAGTGATCTGCCATTTTCTTCTCTAGAGGATCTTCCCAAGTCAGGGATCCAACCCATGTCTCCTGCATTGATGGATAGATTCTTCACCACTGAGCCACCAGGGAAGCCCAAGAAACAATACTTTACTGATAAGATAGGCTTAAAAATGAGTTTGACTTAGTTCTTGCAAAATCATTCTCATCTTGATTGCACATTAGAGAATCAACTAAAAAACTTACTGATGCCCAAGTCTCTGTCCTTGAGACTTACTTTATTTGCTTGGGGAGTGGGGATCAGAATGTGGACCAACACAGAAAACAATTTTTTAATATGAAGGGATGGGTCAGAAAGACCATCTTGCATTCTTTCCCCTTCTCTTTCCAAGGGGCCAGTAAATAATCATCAGCTGCTAACCTTGAAGGAACTCTGACACTGTTTATTCCTGACCTTTCTGAACTTCTCTGTGGCTCCTGACACCCTTGATCATACTCTTCTTGAGTGATTTCATCTAATACAAGGCATTAACTATCATCCTTGGGATATACTAAGTTCTCTATCTCCAATTCTGACCACTCTCCCCCAAGTTTCAGACTCAAATTACCAATTGCCTGCTGCGAATTCACACTTGATGTACTGTGGCATTTCAAATGAAACACATCTCAAACACAGCTCCTTATCATCCTCCTCTGATATCCTTTAGCTTGGTTTGTGGCAGCAGTCAGAAACAGGAAGACATCCTAGAGTTTGGTTTATACCAACACTGCTGATTTTTCTCCCATAGAACCTGCCTGCCATTCTGAAACCACACGACCTCAAGAGAATGGGTTCTGGAGTCTTAGGGTTATGGACTATTTAAATCTGCAAAGTGTAAGTCTAGCTGTCTCATTTACAGTATGCTCAGGGTGGATATTTATATTTATTGTGACAATTTTCTTGGAGAGGGCAATAAAGCTTCTTAAGTAAGGGGACACCTTAATGTGCAGAGGAGCCCCATGGGCTAAGCAGTGGTGGGGAATGCAGCATCTAAATCCAATTCATATCACTTACTATTTGACTTTAGACAGTTTATTCATCCCCACACTCAGTTTCATTTGCAAAATGGGGAGAATCTCACCATATTTCACTGTCGCTTTTATAGTAAAAAATGAGAGTATCTTGGAAGACCTACCATTAGGAGTAGCTAGCTGAAAAGCTAGATCAAGGCCACCTCTTATTCTGAAGAGTATATCCATAGTCTCTGAAATAACCTAAGACAAATAAAACCAAAATTTCATTGTAAAACAAAAGAAACTCATCTTTATATAAATTAGAATATAACTGAATTTAGATTAAGGCATAAATTAACTGTGACTTTTCAAATTATTTTCTGAGTTAATTCCTTGCTTTATGGAGAAAAACACAACACCATAAATTCTGTATTAGAGATTCTCAGCCTTTGTTCCACATTGAAATCACCTGAGGATTTTAAAGTACCCATTCCTAGGCTACACTCCCAGAGATTCTGATAAATTGGTCTGGGGAGGATATTTAAAAACTCTTCTATATCAGTGATTCTAAAGGAAAAAGGTTGAGGACCACACTGCTCTGGGACAGTATTTCTAAATTATAGTCTTCACAATCATAGGGTTTAACAATGCCATGAAAAGATCAACGGTCAAGAAATGGTTTAAGAATGGGACAGGAACACTGAACCTATTATGATAACAACTGGTGGGCAAGACAATGAAAGGAAACTAATATATCACTGATGGTGGAAGTATAAACTCTTAGAATCCATCATAGGGCGATGTGGCAATAAGAATCAAAAGCCTTACATTCACATTCTTGGTCTAGTAATTTTGCATATAGAAATTTAATCTAAGGAAATCTGCAAAACACACAAAGATTAGTGTATACGAATATTAGCCTGTCAACAAGAGGAAACCAATTAAATAATTACAAACATTATACAGCAATGAAAAATCATGCTTTATGTGAATATTTAATGCTGTAGGAAAATGCCTGCAACTTATAAAGGGGAAAAAAAAGCACTTGTAAAATGAAATTATTAGCAGTTCTTAATTTGGGTCCATATGTTGAGTTTCATGTAGTTGATGACATATGACAAAAGACGTATCATTTTGCTTGGGGAGAAGGGTGGGAAAGAGGGAGGCAACCTCTGGGAAAAGGTTTCAAAGATTTCATCAGATTCTCAAAATATGCCCCAAACAAGATGAAGAACCATACTACACAGTAAGAGTCCTTTTTTAACTAAATCAGTAAGTAGTACATTTACTGAGCTCTTAAAAAAGTAGAGGCCACTATGCTAAATGACTGGACATATACCAACTTGGATACTCGAAATAGGTACCATTACTATTTTTCTCATTTATAATCTCTGTCACATTGTTCCAAAGGCAACTGCTTCTATTTTTCAAATTATAACCTACTGAAAGTCCATGCCCTTCGCCCCAGTTATACTTCTTGGAATTTATCCTAAAGAAATAATCAAGAAAGTTCAGGACAAAGTTAGCTTGAATGCTGTCCACTTCTCATACTGTTGTTCATCACAGCAAAAAACAAACAAAAAAAATCCCACCTAAATTGCTATCAATAAGAATCTATTAAGTATAAGAAGTTGGTTAAATACTATATACCTATTTGAATAAAAAATATTTAATGGCACTGAAAGATACTAAGGATAAAAGTTAGCAAGAGCAACACTTAACTGTGACTTTCTGTATGACCTTGTAACTAATCACTCAAGTGTGTCTTTTCTGTAATACTGGAAAAATATACATCACAGGGTTGTTCTGAAGGCTCCATAGAGATCTTATGTGAACACACTAGAATCTCCTTACACTTCTGAATTGAGACTCTCTCTGAAGAAATAATATTTAAACTGAGATCTGAGGGGTAAGTAGGTAAGAGTATACCAAAGGAAATACTCCAAAGAACATTCCAAATTCTAAAGTAAAGATAGGGGTGAAGGTGGCCAAGCCTTTCCCAGGCAGAGGCTCTGACTGTGAAGGCCTGCTTAAAAGACCACTTGAGACCAGAACAGAGGGTTAGATCTCATGATGCCAAGGACAAGAATAACTAGAGACTGTGATGATTGACAACCATTTAGGTGTCAGTCGTGTCCGACTCTTTGTGACCCCATGGACTATACAGTCAGGCCAAGAATGCTGGAGTGGGTAGCTGTTCCCTTCCCTAGGGGATCTTCCCAACCCAGGGATCAAACCCAGGTCTCCCGCGTTGCAGGCAGATTCTTAACCAGCTGAGCTACAAGGGAAGCCCAAGAATACTGGAGTAGGTAGCCTATCCCTTCTCCAGAGGATCTTCCCGACCCAGGGATTGAACCGGGGTCTCCTGCATTGCAGGCGGAGTCTTTACCAACAGAGCTATCAGGGAAGCCCCTGTAGATTCCATAGGATTTGGTCACCGAACAGATGTTCAGGAGCTGCGAAGAGGCCGATGTCAAGGATGATTTCCAGGTGTCTGGCATGAACAACGGTGCGGTGAGTGGTGGGGCAATGACCCGAGACGGGGTCGCTGGAGGAAGAGCAGGGTGAGGTGGGTATGGTTAAGTCAGTTTTGAACTTGCTGAGTTTAAAATATATATGGGCCAACCAAGTGGAGGTACAGTTAGTAGACATGCGGCTCTGGAGCTCAGAATACATCTCTAAGCTAGAGATACAAATTCTGGAGAAAGCACAGGGTGTAAAGAAAGGTACTGAACACACATCCAGGGATCCCAGACTGCAGCAGAACCTGCCTAAGCAGTCAGGGGGAAACCAGGGAAGTGTTACCACCACACTGCCGAGAGAACAAGAGTTACGTGCGAAGTTACTCTTCTCCATGTCCACCCTTTCTTCGAAACCTTCAAAAACGTCTCATGATTCCCTCGTTCTCAAAATGCACGCCCAAGGGAAAGGTGCAGGGAGCGCAGTGGAGCCGGGCAGTCGAAGGTCGTCCGGGGGCGGCTTCCCTCCGGCCCTACCGGGAGGGGCCAGGCCGAGGACGAGAAGGCCCAGAACAAGGCCCGGACCACCGGTCCCCGGCAGTCCCAGTTCTTTCAAGGGCCGCAGAGCCCCACTCGCAGGTAGCTAGTGAGGTCGGAGGTGACCACGCAGGAGTCGGTGGCGGACTGGGGGGGTAATACTCACCATATCAGCTACGTGGCGCCGACAGCAACCCCGAGGTCCGCCCACCGCTCAGGAGGCTGGCTCGGAAGTGGTTCCGCCGGGGGGGCGGGATTTGGGAGGGCCGACTACCGTTCCCAACATGCTCTGCGGCGTGCGTCACTGGGCGTACCACCACTCCAGATCTCGCGGGGGGATAACGGGGCGGAGAGCGGAAGTCCTAACGAATGATGGACGCAGGTCCTCCGCATCCTCTTGACGTCTTTCTGTCTGTGTCTTCCTCGACCGTATGCGAACCCTGCACCTAGCCTCCCTCAACCTTCGTTCTCGGAATGGATTCTCCCGTAGCCGGGGCAACGCGCCGCGGACGTCTCCGCGTCTCGCCGAGCGTGCGGACCCGCTGCGTGGCGAAGTCCAGCGCGGGAATCGCTCGCGCGGGAGCCGCTTCGTGGCGCTGGTCGCTCTTGCAGCTTGGCTCGGACTGAAGCCTGGACAATCTGATCTCTGATCTTTGTACCCTTCTCCGAGGTGACTTGGTACTCGCAGCCATCAGGTACTGTCTTTTGGATACCTAGACCTCCGTTTCCCTGATGGGACATCATTTTCTCCAGAAGTTTTCTGTCCCTCCTTCATCCCCTAAGACACTTTATCAATAACTTTGGAAGGGTACTTGCTGTGTTCCACTGTGTTATACTTTATTGTCTTGTCTAAGAGTATAAGCTCTCTAACAGCAGTATCTATGCCTTTTAAAATCTGATTTATAACTTCTACCAGCAAGCCCTACTCAGAGGAGAGTTTTGCAAAACGTTAAATAAGTGAATGAAAAATTTTGCCAATGCTGCTCAAGAAGAGTTAAGTAGTGGAAAAATTCAAGGCAAAAACTCTCCTTTTGTTCCCTTTGCTTTCTTCTCTCTGTGTCACACTTCATTGGGCTCCTATCTTCCTGGAGCCCACAGTTTAGTGAGGGAAAACAGCAGTTAATTCAAGATCCCCTCAGACGGTAAAGCGTCTGCCTGCAGTGCGGGAAACCCGTGTTCGATTCCTGGGTTGGGCAGATCCTCTGGAGAAGGAAATGGCAACCCACTCCACTACTCTTGCCTGGAAAATTCCATGGACTGGGGAGCCTGGTGGGCTACAGTCCATGGGGTTGCAAAGAGTCGGACACGACTGAGCTACTTCACTTTCACTTTTCACAGTTCAGTTCAGTTCAGTCGCTCAGTCATGTCGGACTCTTTGCGACCCCATGAACCGCAGCACGCCAGGCCTCCCTGTCCATCACCAACTCCCGGAGTCCACCCAAACCCATGTCCATCGAGTCGATGATGCCATCCAACCATCTCATCCTCTGTTGTCCCCTTCTCATCCAGCCCTCAATCTTTCCCAGCATCAGGGTCTTTTTCAGTTAGTCAGCTGTTCGCATCAGGTGGCCAAAGTATTGGAGTTTCAGCCTCAACATCAGTCCTTCCTATGAACACCCAGGACTGATCTCCTTTAGGATGGACTGGTTGGATTTCCTTGCAGTCCAGGGGACTCGCAAAAGTCTTCTCCAACACCACAGTTCAAAAGGGTCAGTTCTTCAGTGCTCAGCTTTCTTTATAGTCCAACTCTCACATCCATACATGACCACTGGAAAAACCAAGTGAGGGAAAACAGCAGTTAATTCAAGATCCCTACAAGGTGAATGTAAAATAACCCAATATAAAATAAGCATCCATGATCAGGGGTTGGAGAGGGAAGTACATGGCGCTATGATGAAGTGAATTAAGGAAGTAAAGAATGAGCTAAACAATCAGAAGGATCAGTATTTATTGAGGAAAGAGCAGGGTAGGCACAGTGAAGTACCTGGTGAAAGTGAGACAGCATGTGCTAGTGTCCTGTGGTTGGAGAGGCCGACTTGAGAACTGAAAGACGATTGGAGCTTAGGTTCCAGGGAGAGGGGTTCCCATGGTGACAGATGAGGATGATAGTGGCCTTATGAGCCATTTAAAGGATTTGAGCCCCTGTAGCAGCACAGGAAGACTTTAAGGTTGCAGTGGAGATGGAGCCTTGAAATATGAAACAAATCGAATTAGTGCCCTCCAACTGACTGACGTTTAGTTTTAAAGCATAGGTGATCAGAGCTAGGATGGCAAGGAGGAGGAGAGGATGAGCCACAGATTCAAATAAGCAATCCTGTCATTGAAACAGCTTGCTCTAAATTCAAGGCAGAAGTTTCTTACCTTGGATTATAAACTGGGAAGTGTAAGCCGATGTTTGTTTTATTCATCACCCTATGTGTCCAGTACCTAGATCTAGTTGGTGCTTCAAAAATATTACCATGAAATGGAGGAAAGCATTCTTAGTTCTTTGGTCCAACTTTTTAGAACATGTCTAGTTAAAGGAAACATCCAAATACGTAGTTGCATATTTAGAGTGATATTTCAAGAACTCATAGTTGCAGTCTGCTCTTTAACAAATACTCTGAATTCTTTGTGGATTTTTGTTTTGCTCTTCTTCGTGTTTATCTTGCTGAGTCAGTTGTCCTCTCTTCCTATCCCCGTTGTGAACTGATTTCGCCAAGTGGCACATTTGTTATATACATTTAAACTTGAAAAAATTCAAGAATTATAGGGTAATGCCCTAGGTGTGTTGTGCATTCTGTAAAAGTAAGTTGTAATTTTTAATACAAGGGACAATGTAGTATGTTTAGATAGAAGGGTTTAAACTAAAAATGACTGCCTATATAATTAAGATCTTACAGTCAACTTTGAACTTCTCAAAAGAAGGATGTTGTTTATACAGTAATTATACCACACTGTAGAGTGCCTGATGAACTATGGAATGAGGTTAGTGACATTGTACAGGAGACAGGGATCAAGACCATCCCCATGGAAAAGAAATGCAAAAAGGCAAAGTGGCTGTCTGGCACTTACAAATAGCTGGGAAAAGAAGAGAGGCGAAAAGCAAAGGAGAAAAGGAAAGATATAAGCATCTGAATGCAGAGTTCCAAAGAATAGCAACAAGAGATAAGAAAGCCTTCTTCAGTGATCAATGCAAAGAAATAGAGAAAAAGAACAGAATGGGAAAGACTAGAGATCTCTTCAAGAAAATTAGAGATACCAAGGGAACATTTCATGCAAGGATGGGCTCGATAAAGGACAGAAATGGTCTGGACCTAACAGAGGCAGAAGATATTAAGAAGAGGTGGCAAGAATACACGGGAGAACTGTACAAAAAAGATCTTCACGACCCAGATAATCATGATGATGTGATCACTAATCTAGAACCAGACATCTTGGAAAATGAAGTCAAGTGGGCCTTAGAAAGCATCACTACGAACAAAGCTAGTGGAGGTGATGGAATTCCAATTGAGCTGTTTCAAATCCTAAAAGATGATGCTGTGAAAGTGCTGCACTCAATATGCCAGCAAATTTGGAAAACTCAGCAGTGGCCACAGGACTGGAAAAGGTCAGTTTTCATTCCAATTCCAAAGAAAGGCAATGCCAAAGAATGCTCAAACTCCCGCACAATTGCACTCATCTCACATGCTAGTAAAGGAATGCTCAAAATTCTCCAAGCCAGGCTTCAGCAATACATGAACCGCGAACTCCCTGATGTCCAAGCTGGTTTTAGAAAAAGCAGAGGAACCAGAGATCAAATTGCCAACATCTGCTGGATCATGGAAAAAGCAGGAGAGTTCCAGAAAAACATCTATTTCTGCTTTATTGACTATGCCAAAGCCTTTGACTGTGTGGATCACAATAAACTGTGGAAAATTCTGAAAGAGATGGGAATACCAGACCACCTGACTTGCCTCTTGAGAAATCTGTATGCGGGTCAGGAAAGAACAGTTAGAACTGGACATGGAACAACAGACTGGTTCCAAATAGGAAAAGGAGTACGTCAAGGCTGTATATTGTCACCCTGCTTATTTAACTTATATGCAGAGTACATCAGGAGAAATGCTGGACTGGAAGAAACACAAGCTGGAATCAGGATTTCTAGGAGAAATATCAATAACCTCAGATATGCAGATGACACCACCCTTATGGCAGAAAGTGAAGAGGAGCTAAAAAGCCTCTTGATGAAAGTGAAAGTGGAGAGCGAAAAAGTTGGCTTAAAGCTCAACATTCAGAAAACGAAGATCATGGCATCTGGTCCCATCACTTCATGGGAAAATAGATGGGGAAACTGGAAACTGTCAGACTTTATTTTTTGGGGCTCCAAAATCACTGCAGATGGTGACTGCAGCCATGAAATTAAAAGATGCTCACTCCTTGGAAGAAAAGTTATGACCAACCTAGATAGTATATTCAAAAGCAGAGACATTACTTTGCCGACTAAGGTCCATCTAGTCAAGGCTATGGTTTTTCCAGTGGTCATGTATGGATGTGAGAGTTGGACTGTGAAGAAGGCTGAGCGCCAAAGAATTGATGCTTTTGAACTGTGGTGTTGGAGAAGACTCTTGAGAGTCCCTTGCACTGCAAGGAGATCCAACCAGTCCATTCTGAAGGAGATCAACCCTGGGATTTCTTTGGAAGGAATGATGCTAAAGCTGAAACTCCAGTACTTTGGCCACCTCATGCAAAGAGTTGACTCATTGGAAAAGACTCTGATGCTGGGAGGGATTGGGGTGAGGAGGAGAAGGGGACGACCGAGGATGAGATGGCTGGATGGTATCATGGACTCGATGGACGTGAGTCTGAGTGAACTCCGGGAGATGGTGATGAACAGGGAGGCCTGGCGTGCTGCGATTCATGGGGTCGCAAAGAGTCGGACACGACTGAGTGACTGAACTGAACTGAACTGTACCATCATAATATTACCGTTTGTGACAGATGAATGGCAGTGCCACAGATAAACATTTCTTTGTAATTTGTGGGTATTTCAGCTGGAGACTAAGGGGAAAGTTCATGGTGATAATTTTGAATCTCCATTATTCCCCCTCAGCCCCACAGAGTAGATTCTTTCCCCATATATAGCTTGGGACGATTGTTTTATGATGTAATTATGTGCATGTTAACTCTCAAGACTGAAACTATTCGGGACTGAAAGTTAGAATCACCTTTTCCCTAAATTTTCTCCTGTATTTTTCAGTGTAGAGTAGAATTTTGCTATAGAAGTAGCACTAAGAAGCCCGCTGAAGTCACCAACATAGAGCACACAGCCAACAGGGAGCAACCATGCCTGCGGAAGGAGGGAAGACTGACATGGAGAGGATTGGCCTCTTCAGTGAGATGGAATATATCACTGTGGGGGATAAATATGTGTCACAGTTTAATCGTAAGTATAGTTTGGTTTTCTTTACAGCCTAAGAGTGGATGTTCCCTCTATAAAATTTTGATTTTAATGTTTGTTAAATGATCTTTTTCAATGGTCTGTATTTTAAAGCTTTAGGTATAAAGTTGAAAACACCTGGGAAATGTCAGTAGCGGTAAGAGAGAACTTTTTTTTTGCAAGATCAGGAAGCTCGTTTTCTTGGACAATCTTACCTTCATATATTCTTCTCATAGGTATTTGTATTTGTTTTCAAGGTGCATGGCAGTTTTCTCCCAGAATATTTTTTTTGTTTGTTGTCTAGTCGCTAAGTTGTGTTCGACTCTTTTGCAAGCCTATGGACTGTAGCCCTCCAGTCTCCTCTGTCTGTGGGATTTCTCAGACAAGAATGCTAGAGTGAGTTGCCATTTCCTTCTCCAGGGAATCTTCTGGGCCCAGGAATCGCCCCAATGTCCTGTCGCTCCTGCCCTGGCAGGCAGATTCTTTACCACTGGCACCCCACCTGGAAAGCCCAAAAAGGGAATCACAACCATGACAGGACTGAACCATTGGCTTTTTTTTCCCTTAGTAGGGACACTCTGCTATACAAATAGCGTTTACACTCACATCTAAAATGGCCATCCATGATCACTTTCTTGAAAATGAAGTGCCAAATAAATACCTGAGAGACTTTTAGAAGTCATAAATAAAACAATAAAAAAGAATACGCTGATACGGAACATCTCTAAGATAAATTGTTAAAAAGGCAAGATGCAAAACAGTTTCCTGTGGGAAAGCATTGGATTCAGTGACCTGTAAGGCATCTTCCAGCTCTCAGATTCAGAGTTTAAGAGAATCTCAATCTAATTATTAAACTGTTTTATGGAAATGCCTTATTTCTTATTGTCAGTGAAGCCTTTGATATGGATCTTTCAGTGACCATTTTGAAACAGCATTTAAGAGCTCAAAACTCATTGGGTCAAATCACATTTTGAAACTTTTCTCTGTTGACCTGGAGTTCTAGTGGCAAGGATCAGGAAAGTTTTCTATTATTTTTCATGTCCTTTTATTAATGGTAAGCTCAAAATTGTCATATTCCTATTTTATCTTTAAAGGACCTTTTAATGAAGCTGCAAGCAAAAATAGACAGATGCTACCTGGGGGATCCAAAGAAATGTCCAATCTCCAGGCAGGTTATTTTGATCCCCATTTTGCAAGGATTTTTGAAGGTGAAAGCTATGTCAATCCGAATCAAGTGAGGAGACGGTACATGATGGAGGAAGCCAAAAAAAATCTAAGCAAAGCTTTCCTCCCCAGCAGTGGAGAGAAAAAGCCGTAAGTATTGGGGAGAAAATCTTAAATCTATCTCCTGCATCACTCTCTCTCCTGCAGCCTAAATGGTTGATTTTTCTGTAGGACTTACTTATGTATGACTCATTTTTTGAAGTGTGACTTTTAGGTTAAGTTTGTCTTAGATGGAGACAGTTATATTGGGTGATTTAAGTTGCAGGGTAATTGATTAAGTAGATTCTCATTGTCACATTAAATTTTTAGTCATCTATGTCACTATTTTCTATCTATTAGTTTATACTAATAAAGCCAACTAAATAATGAAAATAAGTTTTAGTTGAAAATCTTGCAGTAGTCAGACTACAAAAAAAATTGCCTTGGGTCATCCTGTCTGTGGCCTTGACTATTTTTTCTGCTTTTTAAAACTTTAAAAAAGTATAAATAAAAAATGTGAAATTAGGAGAAATCTTTTTTGGGTAAAAAGGATAATTTATCAAAGGTACATTGTTTAAAAATCATGATGAAGTTACATGTAGGGGTTTAACAGTATTTTAGTTGTAAAAATTGTCAGGATAAGTTTCTTTTTTTTTTAACCTTTAAATCCTTAAGCTGATAAAATCATATAATCTATGTGATATACTATAGCTGAGTTTTATAATATGATGTTAATTCACACTCAGTAACATTGACCCTCAATCTAGAGTTTATGACAGATGAGGATTAGTTGAAAAATAATTTTGTGATTTTGAGATTAGTAAAGCTTCAGTCTTCCAAGTTAAATTGTCTTTATTAAGAGTAGAGAATGTCTTCTTTTCTGTTATTATAGTTTATCTTTTCCTACCTTTGTACCCTTTGGAGAAGTGTGAACTATTTATTATTATTATTATTATTACTACTTTTTTTGGGTTTCTTACTTTTCTTCTTAGATGTAAATTCCATTGTGTATTTTGGGGGCTACTACTTTATTTCTTTTTCATGTAACATATGTATTTTATTCTTTAAACAACTTTTCCTGTTCAACTTTCCCATCCCCTGAAACTAATATAATATTGTCAATAAACTATGCTTAAATAAAAAATAATTTTAGAAAAAGCACAGCGGAAGAACACACAAAGGGTCTATTTATTCTTGTGGTTAACTGAACTAATGTAAACTCTTCTATCCTCCTAGAGATTGCTAAAGCTTTGTTTATGTAGAACATTTAAAATGGAATTTTTGACTTTGAATAATAGGGAAAATTAGGTTAAAAAAATAACAAGAGTTTTTTTTTTTTTCTTACCGAAGTTAGGCAAGTCAAATCTACTGCGTATATTTTGCTCCTCTTTCAATAATATTTTATAAATTTTGGTAAAATACATATAACACAAAGTTCACTATTTGAACTTGCTTCTTTTTGTTCTTGTTACACTGTATTTAAGCTGTGGATTAGGAAGTTACTATGGAACCATAGGGGGACCAGTCCCATTTTTCAGTGCTCAGTCTAAACCCAAAGAAAAATATGAGCCACCTGGAAAGAATTTATACACAAACCCAGGAAAGAAAGGAACTGGATATGGGTAAGATATTTCAATACTTTCATATCATTTGTTTTGAATTTTAAAAATTTAATTTCTGAACCCTGAAGTCATCATCGTTGTTTTCCTTCTTTAGCTATGCAAATGTTACCATAGGGAAGCAGTTTTCACACTCTTCTGATCTCTACGATGCAGCAAAACTAAATACCAAGGTAAAGGAATCTCTTGTAACTTATTTCAATCTTTCTCTTATTTAATTGACTTAGAGAATTCACTTGTGATCCAATTAGGGTTTATTTTGTTTTATCTATTTGTATTATGTGGGCAATGGCAGATTGATGTTTAGGAATTGTAATAATTTTACCATTTTGATTTTAGATTCCCTGGATGAGCTTTAATTTCTGCTATAGTTTATCTTCCATCTCTCTAAACTAGCTGTGAGACTTCTGTCAGCATGGCCTGATCAACTCCACTCTATTTTGATTCTAAGCATTGTATCCTAATCCTTAGCTGTATTCCCAACACATCCTAATATTTTGTGCCTGAGAAAGTAGTGGTAGTCCTTTTGGGCTGATCAGGCCATTACGGTGAGTGAACAGAATGGAAGAGTATTGGGGAGAAGGGAAGATGTGGAGACTAGAAAAGGATATAAGTTTTTAAATTTTTGGGTTTTTTTCAGCATGCAGTCTTCAGTAATTTTGGCTGTGGTGACTTTAAATGGTAGTGAGATAGATGGAGGAGGGCATGGCAACCCACTCCAGTATTCTTGCCTGAAGAACCCGCATGGATAGAGGAGCCTAGCGGGCTGTAATCCATACAGTCACACGGAGTCGGACATGACTGAAGTGACTTAGCATGCATGCATGCATGAGATAGAAGAATAGTAGCCAATTTTGCAAATGGGCATGTCCAAACCCAGGAAAAGTTTTCTATTAAATTGAGCAGAAACCTTTGTCATTTGAAAATAGTCATCTCTTGTTTCTATGTATGGACTCTTCACTTTATATAAGATTCTATGTAAACTAGTTCTTACATAGAATAGAATAATATATTCTATAGGAATGTTAATACCTAATATATAAATACATACAAGGCAGTTTTATCAATAGCTTAGTAATTAGTCTTTCATCCTAAGTTTATGGATATAAGATACTTTTCTCTCTTTAGAATAAAACTCTTTCATTCCTCATTTAGAACTTACTATTCATAAGTCAAAAATTTTATGTCCCTGAATTTTTCTAAAATAATATTGTAACCTAAAAGTGTTGTAATGTAAAATGTAAGTATTCCTTATTCTTAGGAGAAAAGCTGACATTTCTTTGAAGGCCTACCATGTGCCAGGTACTTTGAACACATAATCGCATTTAATCTTTTATCATAGCATTAAGGGTCAGGGGGATGTTATGATCGTCATTTATAGTTGAAGAAAATGTGACACTAAAAGGGTCAGTAATTCTCCCAGTGTCCCTGGGAAATGCCAGAAAGCAGGAAGGAGTTAGGGTTTGAACTAGAAACTGACTTTTGTTTTTAATGCATTCTATCATATTATAGATAGTTAATAAAGATTTGCTCAAGTGATATATCTATATACATCAAATAAATTTATATTCAAGATGAACAATCATAGCTGTGCTTCTTCCTAAGCAAGCATATCTTTTGTATCATAAAGATAGAACATAGCAAAGGAATGTTTCAAAAAAATGAACCCAGAAGTATATACTTAAAAAATCTGCACGCTTATGTTAAAATTTAAAGTTAAATTAACTTTACGTTACTTGCAGTGTTGAGTAATTTTTGCTATCTAATGTAATTTCAAACTCCTTAATTTACAGAAAGAGAATGAAGAACATCATCGTTTACTTAAAGGGACAGCTTTCAAATTAAATCTTTACCCAAGGGAATATTTTGATACCAATCCTTACATATCTGAGAAACCTTTACCACCAATTAAAAAAGTAGAGAAGAAAGAAACAGTTGGAAACCCTTTTAAGCCCTCTTCTCCTGGTAAAAAGGTAAGTTAAAGTTTTTAGAATGAAAAAATATTAAGCATCATAAAGAAATGTTGCCTCTTGCTGTCATATTATTTTATTTCCCATTTGTTTATATTCGTGCCATGAATCATGAAACCTGTTTTGATGAAATTATGAAAAGTCATAGAATGTGGATACCATAAGGAATAATGATGCCCTTATGAAATAATTATTACTCATCTCTAAAGTATTTTAATTTACAATGAATTTTCTAAGCACCTGTCTAGATCTTAGGTGTAGTTTTTCTCAAAACCATAAAAAGTCAGACCATATTTAGTTTTTGAAGGGTGATTAAAATGAACTGTCTTCCTTCTGCTGAGGTTTACAAGTGTGAATAAAAATAAAAATCTCCCTTACAGTTTATAGACTTAGTTTATACCTTAGGTTATTTTTTGTGTGTGTGAATTGTGTGTTCCTTTTACTTGGAAATGTTCTATTAAGACATTTGTCTTTTTCATATTGATCTGTAAAATCTTTTCATATATTAAGGATATTGTTTTATCATTTGTGTTGAAAATAATTATTCTAGTCTATTGAATCTTTGGTTATAGTATTCTGTGCTATTCAGAAATAGCAATAATGATTTATCATTATAAAATATAAACTTTATAATGATAAAATCATATAAAATAATGATTTTATGAGTCCTCTGTGCTGAGTTTATGTCATTCTCAGAATGCCTTTCCTTCCCAGCAACATTAGTGAAATATGCATTCTTGATTTCTTAACTAGTCTTATCCTTTTACATTTAAATTTTCATCTGGAATATATTTTGATGGAAAGAACAAGGTAAGGATCCAGCTTTTATCTTTTTCAAAATTCAGTTTTATGGACAGAAGGATGCTTTCAGGGGAGGATATGTTCCATATCTTGATTGCCTTTGTGGTTTCAAGGGTGTATCAGTCAGTCAGTTCAGTCACTCAGTCGTGTCTGACTCTTTACAACCCCATGGACTGCAGCATGCCAGGCCTTCTTGTCCATCACCAACTTCTGGAGTTTACCCAGACTCATGTCCATTGAGTCCGTGATCCCATCCAACCATCTCATCGTCTGTTGTCCCCTTTTCCTCCTGCCCTCAATCTTTCCCAGCATCAGGGTCTTTTCAAACGAGTCAGCTCTTCACATCAGGCGGCCATAGTATTGGAGTTTCAGCTTCAGCATCAGTCCTTCCAATGAACACCAGGCCTGATCTCCTTTAGGATGGACTGGTTGGATTTCCTTGCAATCCAAGGGACTCTCAGGAGTCTTCTCCAACACCACAGTTCAAAAGCATCAATTCTTCAGCACTCAGCTTTCTTCATAGTCCAATTCTCACATCCATATATGACTCCTGGAAAAATCACATCTGTCAAAACTCACAGAATCTATAAACTTAAAATGGATGCAGCTTATTATACTTAGACTTAAATTTTTTTTTTAAAGAGCCAGTTGTTCCTGATCTCACAGATGGAATAATTAACACCCCTGTTTTGAAATGCCACTTTATCAAATCAAAATTCGCATTTTTAGTGTTTTTTCCCCTGAATTTTCATTCTATTTAATTGATGTTTATTTCTACCAGTACCAAACTATTTTTAATTATTATTGCATTTTAATATTGGGTGGTCTAGTTTCTTCTTATTATTCTTTAAATAAGTTTATATGACTGTTTCCCAGTAGTTATTATTTAGAACTTTGGAATTATTTTGTGAAGTTCTGGGGAAAAAAAGACCTTTGGTGTTTTGCTCTAAAATGAGATCTTTAGATTTTAGCTTGTATTAGCATTTTTATACTTTGAATCTTCTTATCTAGAATTAAGCTACTCACAGAAACCTTTATTTGTCTTGTAGATTTTTATATTTTCTTTCACATAGATTTATGTATCATATTTATTCTTATTTTAAGGTCCTGGTCAATAGTTTCTTTTCCCCATCAATTCACTTATATTATTTGTTCTTATTAAAACATCTGATTTTTTAAAGTAACTGGCACTTTATTAAATTTTATATTCTAATAGGTATTTCATTGATTCTCTTTGGATCTTTAGATATATGATTATATTATCTGCAAATAATTTTGCTCCTTCCTTTCCAATATTTCTCTCTCTCATGTCATGCTTGTGCCCAATGTTTAGACATGATATGAGGATCATGGGAATACCTCTAGCGTTCATGTTTAAATAAATAAGACTAAATCAGGAATGTTTGTAGAATTATGTTGAATGTTTTGGTATAATCTATCTAGACCATCTTGTTTTTCTCCATTCACTTATTATAAGGTGAGTAAAAATAATAGATTTCTTGAAATGATTCTCACTTGACTGTGTTGTATTAATCTTTAAGTGTAATACTGTGTTTTATTTGCTAATATTTTATTAAGTATTTTTGCATCAATTATTTTAAGTGTTGTGACTGGTCTATATTTTTACATTCCTTGTTCTATTTTGATATAAGTAGATGCTAGCATCTTAAAGTAAGAGTTTAATAGCATCAAATATATCTTTTCCTTGAAAATTTAAAAGACTTCTCATAGTAAGTGTTCTGAGCTTAATTTCTTACATGATGTCCATCTATTTTCTGTAGGCGTCCTCCCTTTGAGTCACTTTGACAATATTTTTCTTTGAGAACCATTCATTTAATTCAGATTTTCAAATTTGTCAGTGTAGGGGTGTAACAAAATATTGTCTTACAGTTTTTGATATTCCATATATTGTATAGGTTTTTTCCACCTGTTTCTCAATCTATATAATGTAGATTTACCTGTTAATTTTTTAAGCATCATCTGGTGAGTTGGTTTACTTACCATATATATTTTTCTATTTTCTAATCATCTGTTTTGCTTTTACATCAATTAATTAATCAATTGTATTTTCTTTAGATTCCTTATTATTTATTGCTTTTAAACTAATCCATATGTCTCAATCTTTATAACTTGAAAAATTACAACTATATCTTCCAAATAAATCACATTTTCTTATATATCTGGCTTAGACACTGCAAGAGAAAGGATGCCTAATTAAATGGATTATTGTGATTGAATAGAGTTTTCTTGGTGACCATATATGATGAAAATCCTGTTGATATGTATCAGTTTAAAAAGTTAAAGCAAATGTTTGTTTTGCATATAGGTCAAAAATGATTGACTTTTCTTAATACATTATAAAAAAAGTACACTATATGGTACAGTTATTCCTCAGTATCAATGGGGGATTGGTTTCAAGACCACTGCCCCCTCCCCCCAGAATACCAAAATTCAAGGGTGCTCAGGTCCCTTACATAAAATGGCCTAGAATTTGCATGTAACCTTTGCACATCCTCCTATATAATGTAAATCACCTCTAGACTACTTACAATATCTGATACAATGCAGATGCTATGTAAATAGTTTCCTGTGCATGTCAAGTTCAATTTTTCTTTGGGGGAACTTTCTGGAATTCTTTGTTTAAAAAATATTTTCACCCTTAGATTGGATGAATCTGAGGATGCAGACCTTGCTGGTGTGGAGGACTGATTGTGGATTATGTTTGCCTCTCACTCTCTTTTTCTATGTACTATTCCTTTATTTTTATTAAAAACTTTTTTTTCAATATCTTCCCCATCATTTACTGATGTTTACTGAATTCGTGTTGTGCCAGGCTTCCTTTTGGATAAACCTTACCTTTGGCCTCATCTCTCGTCCTCTGGTTCTGAACCCTAACTTCTTCCTGTATCAAAATACATGTGACCTGGCTCTCACTCCCTCAGGAATGGACTCACATCCTGTGTAGTTCATAGCCTGATCTGATAAACTCACTAGTATATTAACTGTTGGCAATAGTTGAGACTATTACCTTCTTATAACTATATGCATTTTAATAGAGAACTTTTGGAATTATAGTGTCTTAACCCATAAAATTGGTGGTAGGAAGACCCTTTGATGGTATTTGAATTAAACAGAATAAACAGTTTTCTTTAAATGTAAAACCAGCTCCATGTACAATACACAAATATGTATGACCTTTTTCACATCTAATTTTTGTTAGAAGCATTTTGACAGAACCACATTAAACTGTCTCATTTTTACTTGTAGGCTGGTGGAATGAAGGCAGGAACATTTGATCCTTACCCTTCACATTCTGCTGACCCTTACGTGGTTAAATTGAAAAGCCCATCCAGCAAAAGTGCTAAGGTTTTCCATCCACCAAGTGGACCAAAAAGCAGACCAGTTGAAAGTATAATGGCTTTGAATGTCAAAAGGTAGTGTTAGCTCATAAATTATTTCCAGCTTTTGGATTTCTTCAGAGTAATATCTTATATTTACATATACTTTCAAAAGTTGACAAATCTGGGTGACTGTAGAAATCTCAGCTTCTTCTTTATACCTACCCTCTCCTATAGAAGTTCTTTCCCATCTTCTGAAATTCTCAATTGAAAAAGCTTAATTTATCTGTACCAAACAGACAAAGGTTCAATCCCTGGGTTGGGAAGATCCCCTGGAGAAAGAAATGGCAACCTACTCCAGTATTCTTTTTTTTTTTAATTTATTTTTTTTTTACTCCAGTATTCTTGCCTGGAGAATCCCATGAACAGAGGAGCCTGGTGGGCTACAGTCCATAGGGTCACAAAGAGTTGGATATGACTGAAGTGACTTAGCATGCACATATATATATATATATATTTCACTTAGTAGTACATATTAACATTGTCTGTTTCTTAAAAGGATCTTTTGACTCATTAAATTATTATCTCTGTATAGGCCCCAGACTCTCAGTAATGTGTGGACTCTTAATGACACTTATTCTCTTTAACTATTAAATAACCCTCTATGAGAACTGGAAATATTCTGATTAATTAAAAATACTTTGAGGAAAAGCATATATTATTCATGTATCATAAAACTCGAATCTTTCCTAGGTTTTGAGCACTCTCAAAACTGAAAAGTTCTTAGAAGTTCGGAAGATAATTTAGAAAAGGACAGCCTGTCAGTTTTTTGTTACATGTGAAAGATCATAATTACTAAGAATTCATTTGATTCCCTTTCTGCCTATTCACTGAAAAAGTTTTAATGCCAATTTGACTAACTTACATATTTCTAACTTAATTGTAATCATACAGTGGATTAGGAAAAGGACATCAAATTCATATGCCTTTTGTAGAAACACTAGTACATCTTTATTACTTGTGGATAGTGATTGTAAAAACATCATTATTATAATCACGAAAGTAAGGCTGCCCCTTCATTATTTATATAGTTTAACTGTTGTCTATAGGAATATTTTTTTGCAGGCTAGTTGGTAGAGGATTCATTTGGGAAACAAAGATGTGGAGCCTTTTTTCCATGTCCTTTGACCTTTATCCTTTGACAACCGAACTGACAGTAAAGTTAGAATTTTTCTCAACACACTCACACTCAAATAAATGGAATTTTGTGGGGGGTGGGCAGGAGTGTGGTTTCAAGTTTTCTGGCTATCCAGAGAACAGATCTGAGAAAATGCTATGATGCTCTAGCACATATGTTTAAAGCAAAGAAAAAAAGTATCTGACTGTTCAGAAGTTTATCATTTGTTTAGTATTTTGAGTCTATTGAAATGTCTTTATTTTACATTATCACAAATATTATCCTAAATCAAGTTATAGCTTCTTTTAGCCTGATTTTAAAACTATGAGTAGTATTTAAAATTGGTCTCATAAACCAGTTTTTCCTCTTAAATTACATTTTAAAAGTATATCTGGTATACATGAAGCTTTTTCTTTCGTGAGAAAGTTTGGTTTTGTTTGGATTGTTAACTATTAATTGCAAAATGTTTTTTTTTTACAAGAATATACAGATCTATTACCTGTACATATCAAATTAAATATGCATTTATTTTCTAATTTTAGGGCACTAAATACGAAGAACTACAAGACTGCTTCAGTACAGTCCTATTAGCATCTGAAAGACAAATGACCTTACAGGTCCTGACTACCTAAAATACACTATCAAGTGCTCGTTATCTGAAAAAATATGTAAGATGTGTGGAACAAATAGCTCAAATATTTAGAAGAAATTTAAGACTGAGACCCTAATGCTCTTCCTTCTTTTCCTATTATTATATCAATAAATGACTAATATTTGTTAATAATTGCTCTGTTTCTCTATCTGTGTTTCTGAGGAGATGTTTAGGAATGTTTGAAACTGTTATAAAATCTCAAAGTGTACTCTTTCATTTGACATATTTTGCTCCTAACATTAAAAATATTGCCGAGTTGGAGGGTAGGGATGAAAATGGAGGCTGGAGGGGTAGAACGTGCACAAGGAATGCTTATTTTTCTATTAAGTGTTATTGTTTTTCTGGTTCAGTTCAGTTCAGTTCAGTCGCTCAGTCGTGTCCGACTCTTTGCGACCCCATGAATCGCAGCACGCCAGGCCTCCCTGTTCATCACCATCTCCCGGAGTTCACTCAGACTCACGTCCATCGAGTCCGTGATGCCATCCAGCCATCTCATCCTCAGTCATCCCCTTCTCCTCCTGCCCCCAATCCCTCCCAGCATCAGAGTTTTTTCCAATGAGTCAACTCTTCTCATGAGGTAGCCAAAGTACTGGAGTTTCAGCTTTAGCATCATTCCTTCCAAAGAAATTCCAGGGTTGATCTCCTTCAGAATGAACTGGTTGGATCTCCTTGCAGTCCAAGGGACTCTCAAGAGTCTTCTCCAACACCACGGTTCAAAAGCATCAATTCTTCGGCACTCAGCCTTCTTCACAGTCCAACTCTCACATCCATACATGACCATGGGAAAAACCATAGCCTTGACTAGATGGACCTTAGTCGGCAAAGTAATGTCTCTGGTTTTGAATACACTATCTAGGTTGGTATATAACTTTTCTTCCAAGGAATAAGCGTCTTTTAATTTCATGGCTGCAGTCACCATCTGCAGTGATTCTGGAGCCCAAAAAAATTAAGTCTGACACTGTTTCCACTGTTTCCCCATCTATTTCCCATGAAATGATGGGACCAGATGCCATGATCTTCGTTTTCTGAATGTTGAACATTAGGCCAACTTTTTCGCTCTCCTGTTTCACTTTCATCAAGAGGCTTTTTAGCTCCTCTTCACTTCCCTGATGGCTCAGAGGTTAAAGCGTCTGCCTCCAATGCAGGAGACCTGGGTTCGATCCCTGGGTCGGGAAGATCCCCTGAAGAAGGAAATGACAACCCACTCCACAGTGTTCTTGCCTGGAGAATCCCCTGGACGGAGGAGCCTGGTAGGCTACAGTCCACATGGTCGCAAAGAGTCGGACATGACTGAGCGACTTCACCTCACCTCACCTCACTTTGTGCCATAAGAGTGGTGTCATCTGCATATCTGAGGTTATTGATATTTCTCCTAGAAATCCTGATTCCAGCTTGTGTTTCTTCCAGTCCAGCATTTCTCCTGATGTACTCTGCATATAAGTTAAATAAGCAGGGTGACAATATACAGCCTTGACGTACTCCTTTTCCTATTTGGAACCAGTCTGTTGTTCCATGTCCAGTTCTAACAGTTGCTTCCTGACCTGCATACAGATTTCTCAAGAGGCAAGTCAGGCGGTCTGGTATTCCCATCTCTTTCAGAATTTTCCAGTTTATTGTGATCCACACAATCAAAGGCTTTGGCATAGTCAATAAAGCAGAAATAGATGTTTTTCTGGAACTCTCTTGCTTTTTCGATGATCCAGCAGATGTTGGCAATTTGATCTCTGGTTCCTCTGCCTTTTCTAAAACCAGCTTGAACATCAGGGAGTTCGCGGTTCATGTATTGCTGAAGCCTGGCTTGGAGAATTTTGAGCATTCTTTGGCATTGCCTTTCTTTGGGATTGGAATGAAAACTGACCTTTTCCAGTCCTGTGGCCACTGCTGAGTTTTCCAAATTTGCTGGCATATTGAGTGCAGCACTTTCACAGCATCATCTTTTAGGATTTGAAACAGCTCAACTGGAATTCCGTCACCTCCACTAGCTTTGTTCGTAGTGATGCTATCTAAGGCCCACTTGACTTCACATTCCAAGATGTCTGGCTCTAGATTAGTGATCACATCATCATGATTATCTGGGTCGTGAAGATCTTTTTTGTACAGTTCTTCTGTGTATTCTTGCCACCTCTTCTTAATATCTTCTGCTTCTGTTAGGTCCAGACCATTTCTGTCCTTTGTTGAGCCCATCCTTGCATGAAATGTTCCCTTGGTATCTCTAATTTTCTTGAAGAGATCTTTAGTCTTTCCCAATCTGTTTTTTTCCTCTATTTCTTTGCATTGATTGCTGAAGAAGGCTTTCTTATCTCTTGTTGCTATTCTTTGGAACTCTGCATTCAGATGCTTATATCTTTCCTTTTCTCCTTTGCTTTTCACCTCTCTTCTCTTCACAGCTATTTGTAAGGCCTCCCCAGACAGCCATTTTGCTTTTTTGCATTTCTTTTCCACGGGGATGGTCTTGATCCCTGTCTCCTGCACAATGTCAGAACTTCATTCCATAGTTCATCAGGCACTCTATCTATAGATCTAGGCCCTTAAATCTATTTCTCACTTCCAGTGTATAATCATAAGGGATTTGATTTAGGTCATACCTGAATGGTCTAGCGGTTTTCCCTACTTTCTTCAATTTAAGTCTGAATTTGGTAATAAGGAGTTCATGATCTGAGCCACAGTCAGCTCCTGGTCTTGTTTTTGTTGACTGTATAGAGCTTCTCCATCTTTGGCTGCAAAGAATATAATCAATCTGATTTCGGTGTTGACCATCTGGTGATGTCTATGTGTAGAGTCTTCTCTTGTGTTGTTGGAAGAGGGTGTTTGCTATGACCAGTGCATTTTCTTGGCAAAACTCTATTAGTCTTTGCCCTGCTTCATTCCACATTCCAAGGCCAAATTTGCCTGTTACTCCAGGTGTTTCTTGACTTCCCACTTTTGCATTCCAGTCCCCTACAATGAAAAGGACATCTTTTTTGGGTGTTAGTTCTAAAAGGTCTTGTAGGTCTTCATAAAACCGTTCAACTTCAGTTTCTTCAGCGTTACTTGTTGGGGCATAGACTTGGATAACTGTGATATTGAATGGTTTGCCTTGGAGACGAACAGAGATCATTCTGTCATTTTTGAGATTGCACCCAAGTACTGCATTTTGGAATCTTTTGTTGACCATGATGGCTACTCCATTTCTTCTGAGGGATTCCTGCCCGCAGTAGTAGATATAATGGTCATCTGAGTTAAATTCACCTATTCCAGTCCATTTTAGTTCGCTGATTCCTAAAATCTCGACATTCACCTTTGCCATCTCTTGTTTGACTGCTTCCAATTTGCCTTGATTCGTGGACCTGACATTCCAGGTTCCTATGCAATATTGCTCTTTACAGCATTGGACCTTGCTTCTATCACCAGTTACATCCACAACTGGGTATTGTTTTTGCTTTGGCTCTATCCCTTCATTCTTTCTGGAGTTGTTTCTCCTGTGATCTCCAGTAGCATATTGGGCACCTAATGACCTGGGGAGTTCCTTTTTTGGTATCCTATCATATTGCCTTTTTTTCTGGCTGGTTTTTTTTTTTTTAAGATTAATTTTTATTGGAGTATAGTTGCTTTACAGTAAATTCTTAATTTGCTGTTCCGTCTTGGAGGTATCTGGAGGTTGAATTGACAGCTATCCAAGTGTCTCGGTCCATTAAAGCATTCTTAACATCAGGGAAGTACTGAATCAGTCTTATTTAATAGATTCTCATATACATACATTGTATAGTGAGGCAGATAGCTCAGTTAATGTGGTATGGTGCCTTCTATGTATATCCCGTGTAAAGCATCAGATCTGCCAGTGGCAGCCCCAGGCTGAGCAGCGTTGGTGAGGGTCTAGGGTGTGTGTGGGGGATGGGAGACTGGGAAATGCACTTTCAGTTCAGTATCTTATAAAAAATGGCCAGGTTTCAAGATGGATGAAGTTGGTCCTTGTCTTCTCTCAGTCTCCTCTGTAGCTGCCTCTCTAGGTCTTATCCTCTTCCTTCCCATGTTACCTCTTCACTGGCCCTATCACTTTAAAAAATCTGTTCTTAAAAGTTATGATTTAAATATATTCCCGTAATTCGTAGTGAGGTATCTCTCAATAGTTCTCATTCAGTTGGGGTGGGATAGTGGTATTTAAAAGGGAAGTTTACAGTATCTATTAATTAAACTGTGGTGTTGGAGAAGACTCTTGAGAGTTCCTTGGACTGCAAAGAGGCCAAACCAGTCAATCCTAAAGGAAATCAGTCCTGAATATTCATTGGAAGGACTGATGCTGAAGCTGAAGCCCCAATACTTTGGCCACCTGATGTGAAGAACTGACTCATTTGAAAAGACCCTAATGCTGGGAAAGACTGAAGGCAGGAAGAGAGGGGAGGAGAGAGGATGGTTGGATGGCATCACTGACTTGATGAACATGAGTTTGGGTAAGCTTCGGGAGTTGGTGATGGACAGGGAAGCCTGGTGTGCTGCAGTCCATGGGGTCGCAAAGAGTCAGACACGACTGAGCGACTGAACTGAACTGATTAGTACAATGGTTGGGGGAGTTATTTTTGATTCATGGTTTTTTTCTTAGTACTCGTCCCTCTGCCATTCTAGGCCTCCCAGAGCTGAAAATCAGAATGTGTAGAGGCTGCAGTGCTCTGCTTCTAGACCCAATTTTTTCCGATGGTGGAGAAGCCTGGTCAATCCAGATACACATGTGACTTTTGAAGGGATTCAGAGGGTACAGAGGAGTTTTCCTGTTGTCAAACGTATATTTTTATTTCATGCCTCATCACTGTTTACTTTTTTTCTAAAAGAATACATTTTTAAAGAATACTGAAAAAAGTTTTCTAAAGGAATATTTAAGATTTTTATTTCCTATCCAAAGGACAGTGTGGAATGAACATCTCAAAGACAGTATCAGGGGTGTCATGAGCCTCAGAGGGGAATACGTTTGTTTCAGAGTAGCTAAGTTTTTTCCGGGTAGACATAAATGAATAAAAATTCATTTAGTTACATAGTGATAAATGTCAAACAAGCCAAGGCTAGGGTGTTCTCACCTCTCTGCATTCGGCGGTGGCTCCAGAGCTGCTAGGGTAGGCTAGAGGCTACTCTGCACCCACCCTAATGAAAGTCTAAAAAACCAGGCTCAAAAGGATCTGACTGAAAGAGAAGTAAGCACAACCAGTTCCAACAGAAGTAAGCACAACCCAGCACAACCAGGTTCAACAACCTGTAAAGGAAGACACCAAATTTAGACGCTCGACAATGGAAAATTCACAAAAATCCTGGTTTCGCTGGTGGCTCAGTGGTGAAGAGTTCACCTGGCAATACAGGAGACACAGTTTTGCACTCTGATCCAGGAAGATCTCACATGCCATGGAGCTGCTAAGCCTGTGTGTGTCACAACTACTGAGCCTGTGCCCTAGAGCCCGCGAGCCTACGTGCCAGGGTTGCCTGCACTCCGCAGCTGGAGAAAAGCCTGCCCAGCAAAAAGACCCAGTGCGGCCAAAAATAAACAAGTAAATACAATTATTAAAAAAAAAAAATCCATCTTCCAGTTTAAAAACAAAAACAAAACACAACTACTAGATGTGCCAGGAAGCAGGAAAATGTAACCCACAACCGGGAGAAAAATCAGTCAATAGAAATGAATGCCATAATGGTAGAGAAGATGGAATTAGCAAATAAAGACATTAAAATGGCTATTTGACCTGTTACTGTATTTAAAGGAAAAGCTCAGAGTTTTCTGTTGTAATAACCACTGTGTGACTTTTTTCATGTTGCCTGTCGGAATTGGAAGAACCCATGGGAAAGTGCTGTTACTCTGCCTACTGCTGTTGCTGTGAGCAAGAAGCTCCTTTGTCTCTGATCCAGGATTCTCATGTCTTCCACTGGAACCCACGACACCACGTCAGGCTATAACACATTATTAGCTTACAAACTGGATAAAGTCTCAAGGTATTTATAGTTCTTGACAGCATGAGAATATATACCTAATTCCAATTTCTAATTAAAAAATTAGCCCAATCAATTATAAGGTAATTGTGATCATATGTGGAGGTAAATTTAAAGCTTTTTGTTGAAAAAAGTACCTGGATGAAAGATTTTGAAATATTGTTTTCAGAAATTTATTTACATGTCTTGGATGGAAGCAGTTGATACAGTTTACTTGGAGTTCCTAGGGGGAAAAAAAGGAGAATTTTTGAAAAGATGGCACTGTAAGTGTACTGTGGAAAAATAATAATTAACAAAATTTCCTGCTTGCTACCAAAGTTGCTTTAGCCATATACAACATATAGAAGTAGTATAAATAACACATCTCATCAAAGGACCAAAATCTCTAAGTAATTCAGCTGTGTAATGAATTGGATACAAATCTTACAAAAATAGTGTTCGCCTTCTTATTACTGTCCTCTTGCTAATGCCTGATAAACAAAAGAAATCTTAAACACATTTCTATGAATCCACCAAGATATACACACCTTTCAAACCAAGGGCTAAAGGCCTATTCCCAGGACTAGAGGTGTCTTCATAAATATCATAGATGTCAAAATGGAATTTATCTTTCCTTGAAACGTGACCCATTTTTGAGAGGTCAATATGGTGACTGCAGATTTTTTCACTTAGATTTGAATATTCTCTTTGAAGATTCCGCATCTCAAATTCCAAGGTGTCCCTTTCATTCTCTATACTTCTTACATAGTTTTCTAGGAGTATTTTGTCTTCCTCAAGTCTACTGATGCTATTTTCAAATTTTATACTTTCTTGACTATTTTTTTTTAGTTCTTCTTTTAGAAGCTGATTATCGGTCTTAATTTCCATTACCATTTTTGATAACAGTTCACATTCATTGCCCATTTCTGACAAACTATTCTTATAAATACTTGCTTCTGACTTTGCATTTTTTATCTCTTGCAGAAAATTCTCTTCTGCAGTAGATTGGTATGTTTGAATAGCCTCAATTTCTCTTGCCATCATCTCTCTCGCATCAGTAGATTCTTGTAAGGTGGTTTCAAGATTAAGCTTTTCATTTTTAACTGTTTCTACTATTTGAAGAAGTGTCTCTTGTTCAATTTTTGCCAGTCTTTCTTTCTCTTTCAGCTGTGCTGTCTCTAGGCGGGTTTCTTTCAGTTCATTTTCCAGTGCACCTTTTTCCTTTAGAAGCTGATGTGTTTTTTTCTCTAACATTTCTTTTTCCTCTTGTATCAATAGAATATTTGTTTTCATTGATTCCATTTCTATGCTCAATCGTTTGTTTTCATTATTGACAATGGCCATATCACTTTGAGTTTTGTGTTCCTTGCTTTTTAGTTGATCTAATGCTTCTATTATTTGTTGATTCTCCAAAGAAAGTTGACTGTTTTTTTCCTCGAGGGTTTTATTTTGTCCTTGGAGAACATTGTAGTTGCTAACTATTTTTTTCAATTCTTTAAGACATTCTTTGCCATCTTCTTCTGTTTTAGTTAACTTGGACTGGAGAGTATTCTTTTCTTCAACCAGTGTCTTAAGTTGCTTTTCATACATTTCAATTTTCTGTATCAGAGATTGTGTGGTAAAGACAAGAGGTTTAATTTTTGTTTTAAGGGTTAGGTTTTCATTCTCTAGTTTCATTACTTTTTTCTGTATTTGCATAGATTCTTTCAAATAATTCTGTAAGTACTGAATTTTTGCTACACATTGCTCAGTAACAGAATTGACTTTGGATGTTTTCTCATTTTCAAATATTATTGATCCTCGTTTTACTGTAAATGGTTGTTTTTCTTTGTCTTTCATTTCATATTTTGTTGGGTCAAAGAATGCCAATGTATGTCTCGGGACTCTGGAATGGAGTTTTAAATCCCCAATATTCTTGTCAGTGATAGGAATTTCTTTATTGTTTTTCTCATTCCTTTTTCCCCTGTGTATTTCGCTCCTAGATAATTTTTTACATTTCCTACAAAAATTCACATGGAATTTTGACACTGTTTCCCTAAGTGGGAGCAATTTGTTTACTAATGCCTCTAATTCCAAAATTCTCTTTGATTTTATATCTTCACTTAAGTTGCTTTCAATATTTTCTTCCTTAATGAAATTGTTTTTTTCCTTGTGAATGGGGGGCAGGTCATAATTCCCATGCCTTGGAACAGCTTTTAAAGTCTGCAGTTCGTTTGTAAGTGCCAGTTCCCTATTATGTGACTTTTGAAGCTCTTCCTTCATTTGTTTGATAGAATGGCAAATATCATCTAAATTTTCACAAAATCCATTCTTGACAAAAGGCATTGTCATTCTGCACTTATCCAGAATTAATGTCTCAGCTTCAGACATCCCATTTTGAGGTGCATTAGGTAGAAAATTATAAAAGTTATTATAATTCTTCAACCTGTCAGAATTTTCTGAAGCTGAATTATCTGTTGAAGTTCTCAGAGTTAATATGTCCTTGAAATGTATCTGGCATGGAACATCTATACTTTGAGGAAGACTGTTAATACTATCACTACTGAATTTTTCTTCTGCTGAATGAAGAGTCCTGGAATCCTCAAAATGATGAATTTTCTCCGTAGAAAGGGTTTCTTCTTGATTCTCTATAGGCTAGTAAAAACAAAAATCACACTATAAATGTACTATCATTTGCTACATGACCAACAAATTAAGACAATATTTGGGGAGGATATATTTTTACAACTAGAATGAACATTTTATCCATTCCTTCAGCAGAGAAGCCTAACAAGTATGATTCATTTTCTGCAGGAAAATTTACCTTTATTTTGAGGTCTGTAACTCTGGTCTTCACAGGTTGCTTAGAAATTATACTTATTTTCTTAAGTAGTGAGATGGCAGGGTCAACCCCTCAATTTCAGAAATAGAAATCTAGCATTTCTCAAGAGACCATCATACATTGATGGGGAAGAGAGCAGCCATAGTTCAAAGGGAAGTTTAAAGAAAATGAAAATTTTCATTCCTTCTGTATGTCAATCTTAGCTTGTCTTTCTAGTTTCAAGTGTATCTAGGGCTGTGACTGTTCTGGAAATGTGAGTTCTAATAAGTGGAGACACAGTGAGTCTGGTTTGGAGCTGTTCTAGAGAATTCACTCTAGGTCTAAGTCAATCCTAAAAGTAGGAGAACTCTTAAGTGGACAGAAAGGCCATAAAAGCTGCCTTGCATTTCCGTTTACTTGGGACTCTTTAGATATCTGGACTAAGTCAAATGCCCCTCATATGCTCTTCTAAGAGAAACAAGAAAACTGTAGAAGTATGGAGGAGGCAAACATACATCTTTCAGGGTTTTCAGGACAGGAGTTTCCTTATTTTCACCTCTGACAATCCAATCATCCTGTGAAGAAGGGGAGAATGTAAAGATGAAGATCAAAGGTTGTAACATTTCTGAAGTACCGAAATGTAGAAATGATTTTATGTTGAAGAACATACCAAAGCCGTTTCATTGTGTGTGCTGAATACTAGATTTTTTTCTGGGTTAAATTGTGGGTTTTCTACTTCAATAATACTTTTGTTTAATATTTCACTGATTTCAGACTGTACCTTTAAAAGACAAATTAAGAATATCAGACCTTATAAACTTATGAATGCACAAGAATAATAGATATTATAAATAAAAGATATCTTTAAATTTCCTATACATAAAAATTATTGGCCATCATATAAAAAAATAAACTTATAATCTCTATCACTGAAGGAATCTTTAAGAAAAGTATGCCTTTACTATGTGATTATAAAATCAGAAAGACTTAATTGAGGAAAGTAAAATCTTCTGAATTAAAATAACTTTAGATGTTTGCTTTTTATGTTGTTGAATAAATCAGAGATCCTTGATCTCTGTCATCAGAGTGGAATCTGTTGTGTCAGCCTCAGGAGGATTTTATCTTCTCTTCCCATTTCCCTGCACTTGCTTCTAGTACAGGAATGTCAGGATGAAGTTTATATAGAGCTTCTAGTTGTAAGTTTTGTGTTTTGTATCCCCAGTATCCACACCCTGTCCTGTTAACACTACCCCTTGTTTCTTCTGGGTAAAGTCCCTGTGTCTTTGGCGATGGTAGAGCCCACCTCCAGCTCCAAGGGGTGAGCATGTGACCAGTTAGAGCGTTGCCTCCCTCTGAACAGGGACTGCTTTCAAGAATACATGTGGGGCCATCAGAATCAGGACAAAGTGCTAAGAGAGAAAAGCACAGTCTCTTCTCTAGCTAGAGTCTGGAAAGATAAAGGCCAGAACTTTTAGCAACCCTTTTGCTACCACCTAGAGTCTGAGAATCCGATACTGTCAAAAGCAGAACCATGATAAGGAGGGAGGCTGGTTCTCGGATGATATAGTCCTGGTCATATGGATAAAGATGTCCCCAAGTGCACTATCCGGAGAAGGCAATGGCACCCCACTCCAGTCCTCTTGCCTGGAAAATCCCATGGACAGAGGAGCCTGGTAGGCTTCGGTCCATGGGGTTGCAAAGAGTCGGACACGACTGAGCGACTCCACTTTCACTTTTCACTTTCATGCATTGGAGAAGGAAATGGCAACCCACTCCAGTGTTCTTGCTTGGAGAATCCTAGGGACGGGGGAGCCTGGTGGGCTGCTGTCTATGGGGTCGCACAGAGTCGGACACGACTGAAGCAACTTAGCAGCAGCAGCAGCAGCAGCAAGTGCACTATCCCTGGGGTTTTCATTACCAGAACTAACAAAGTGCACTTTCCCCTTACTTTGAGTTAGATTTTGTATCAATTATGACGAGAGTCCCTATTTGTAGACTGTAATAGGTAGCAGTTTAAACATACTTTTTTTTTTAAATTCAGGTATAACAGAATGTAGTTTCCTCCAAATTTGGGCTCTAGAATAGATTGCAGCTCTATTTTATCACATTTAGTTTCAAGTAATCAAGTGGTTAGGGGTCATCAGCTTAGACATGTATGATGGTGTCCTCAGTTTGGATATTTTCTATGTATATTAAAAGAAACATACCATGCTAACATTTTGCAGAGTCTGTATTCGGAGAGCCTGAAACGATTCCAGTTGTTGCTGAAGGGCCTATAACAAAGTTATACAGGGATGCAATTGAACATCTGTAGGTGAACATACACTTTGTTATGGGATTCCCTAGTGGCCCAGATGGTAAAGAATCTGCCTGCAATGCAGGAGACCTGGGTCAGGAAGATCCCCTGGAGAAGGGCATGACAACCCACTCTGGTATTCTTGCCTGGAGAATCCCATGGACAGAAGAGCCTGTCAGGCTACAGTCCATGGGGTCACACAGAGTCGGACATGACTGAAATGACTTAGCACGCATGAATACACACTTTGTTAGAATTTAAAAAAGATATCCCTCAAAGTTGCCTATTACGGGGATCATATGGAGAGTCAGGTGGCTGGCTTACATTCTTAATCATTCTTGCTCACTCTCAAGTTTTCTGAGGAAGAAAAGACTTTACACAGGTTTTCTGAGAAAATGAAATATACTCACTTTCAATGCTGATTGTGGCTGGATTTGATTTTCTGATTCTGATACACACCCATGTTCTAAAAAGTAAAATTGAAAAATGATGTGATTTAATTCTTGTTATTTTTAAACAATGTTAATGGAAAGCAATCTTTTAGCTTTTTGGATGGTGAGGCAAAGAGATAATGAGATGACTGATATTCACATTAGGAGAAACCCAGTGATACCTGTATAATGAATTAAGAAATAATTTTCATCTGACTTAAAATACTCCACCTACTTGAGGTTGTAACAGTGGTTTTATTTTTATAATAAATCATTAACTTGTAACACCAAACTTAGACTACTCTGAAACTTAGATATCTTTGTTTGTTTCAGGGATATAAACTATTTTTTGGTATAAAAATGATCAGTTCTCATATGATGGGAGACCCTTGGCAAAGTACTATGTAGGTCTCAGTGTCTATGAAACAGCCATGTGATGTTTTTCTTCCTTAATCTGGAAAACAGTTTGGATGAATAGAACATAGGTCTTATCATGTTCTTAAGCAAAGTGTTCCTTCCTAAAAAACAGATCATAGATCTGCCAGAGACACTATATAATGTTTTCAAATTTCATGACATATGCAAAATTTTTATTTAAAAAATTTTAGAAACATGTCCTGAATGAAATGAAAGTTACATTAGAATGTTCCCCCTAGGCTGGCAATTTCTGATGTTTAAGAGAAGGTTTCTAAAGAGTTCAGCATAGCTCCTTTGGAATGGAAGTCTGCCAGATGTTATAGAAACTGGTTGCAAAGCCGCTTCCCTCCCATCCCGTCCCAATCTGGCCCTTATCACTGAGAGAGCAGCTTTGGTTCACAACCTGGAGTCATTTGGCCAAGTGAAGAATCCCACCTTCATCACAGGGCAGGGATGGACAATGAGTCCATCTGGTTACTGCTCAGCTTTGCATCTTACTGGGAATAAAACGGTAGTCAGAAATGTTCATCTCAGAGAGGAAAAAAGGCACTCAAGTTAAGGTCTGGACCAGTCCTGTAAGGCATCCCAAAGTTTTTCAAACTCTAAAATAACCACTACAATATTGTAAAGTAATTAGCCTCCAATTAAATGAATAAAATTTTAAAATAAATAAATAAAATAACCTCTTATGATGAACTCAAATATTAATAGATAAAAATGCAAATGAAAAAATATATCACCTGCTGCTGCTAAGTCGTTTCAGTCATGTCTGACTCTGCACGACCCCATAGACGGCAGCCTACTAGGCTCCTCTGTCCCTGGGATTCTCCAGGCAAGAATACTGGAGCGGGTTGCCATTTCCTTCTCCAATGCATGAAAGTGAAAAGTGAAAGTGAAGTCACTCAGTCGTGCCCAACTCTTAGGGACCCCATGGACTGTAGCCCACCAGGCTCCTCCATCCATGGGATTTTCCAGGCAAGAGTACTGGAGTGGGTTGCCATTGCCTTCTCCGAATATATCACCTAGAATCTCACCATCCAGAATTAAAGATGCTTGCTCCTTGGAAGGAAAGCTATGACATACCTAGACAGCATGTTAAAAGCAGAGGCATCACTTTGCCGACAAAGGTCTGTATAGTCAAACCTATGTATGGTTTTCCCAGTAGTCATGTACGAGTGAAAGAGTTGGACCATAAAGAGGACTGAGCACTGAAAAACTGATGCTTTCAAATGGTGGTGCTGGAGAAGACTTTTGAGAGTCCCTTGGACAGCAAGGAGCTCAAACCAGTCAATCCTAAAGGAAATCAACCCTGAATATTCATTGGAAGGACCAATGCTAAAGCTGAAGCTCCAATACTTTGGCCATGTGATGCAAAGAGCTGACTCATTGGAAAAGACCCTGATGCTGGGAAAGATTGACAGCAGGAAGAGAAGGGGGTGACAGAGGATGAGATGGTTAGATAGCATCACTGACTCAATGGACATGAGTTTGAGCAAAATCCAGGAGGCAGTGAAGGACAGGCAAGCCTGGTGTTCTGCAGTCCATGGGGTCACAAAGAGTCAGACACGACTTAGTGACTGATAAACAACAACAACAACAAGAACAAAACTTTAGGTACCTCCCTTTAGTCAGCTCTCTAGATACATATGTGGAAAAAAACAAATGATTTTCAATCAATGGGATCATATTATGCACTTTATTTGATAAAATAAAACTGCAAATAGTCAAATTTATTGCTAGTATTCAGATTTTTACTCACTACATGAGAGATTATTTCTTATGAGAGCCCTCTAATAAAATATTGGAAATGGGTCATGAAACAGATTAAGAGATTGGAAATTTTATGTTTTAGGTGGGGCTTCCCTGATGGCTCAGCAGGTAAAGAAGCCGCCTGCAAATAACATACATTTCTGATGTGAATGAATATTCAGTGTGATTCACTCCATCCATGCCAAAAAAGGGGGTAAATGATGAGAAAATTGGCCTCGTCCTTCCTCCCCAGTTGTCATGATGTTTGATAGTGATATTTTCACATTTCATGATGTTCACACTTTGTTCTGTAACTATAATTCTCACAAAACTATTTAAACCCGAAGATAAGATATTGCTGTAAATATTCCCAGGCTCTAGCTTTATTCTTAATGAATTTCCTATTCACAATTTTATCTCTTCCTGCACCCGCAGCAACAGTCTCCCTTTTCTGCACAGATTTCCTTTGTCTTGTTAGGACTTGCAAGCTTACGGCTAAATATAAGGACTCCTTTTGCTAAGACAGAGTAAGAAATGTGGGGCAAAAAGAAATCCAAAGACTTGGTCAAGAGATAAAGCGAATGAAGATCTTAAGGAAAGAGCATGGGCTTTCTAGACAGCTTCTACATGGACCTCCCTCCCTCCGTCTCATTCTCCTGTGGAAGGTGGAGGTTTGTGGCACTGGATATATATATAGGCAGCATTTTCTGGCTTTACTGTGGCAGTGGATAAGGTGCCTGGGTGGGGACAGGCATTTGGGGGAAGAGATATGAAGGTCCAAGAGATTTTTTAACTTGAGAGAGTCTAATCTACCTGCTTGCTATGGAAACCATGTAGTGGAAATGGAGAAGAAGAAGAATTCTGGAGAATGAGGCCAAAGTTAAGAACTACAGAATTCCAGGAGAGATATGATCTGGAGGAAATGGCCTGTGATGGAGCAGGGACAGTCCTTCCATGGAAGTGGGGGCAGCAGAGAATGTGGGACACAGCCAGGTAGCTTAGCAGAATTTAAGGTTGAGGGTCAGGGTGTTTGGGTCTGACTGCTTCTAATTTTTTCATACAGTATGAGATCATGTTGCCCATTGAGAGGTAGTGGTGAGAGGTGCTGGAGATTTCATGAAACAAGGAAAGTGAAATAGTTATCTTGGAGAGGGCTTAATAAAGTGTTTTCTGGGGAAATAAAGTATTTTCCAAATAGCATTGAGATCTACAGTATGACTCAGAAGTGAGTGTTTTTCTCCAGCAAAGTTCCGATGATTCAGTGAAGATACAGGGTAGGCAGAGAGAGTCATTTATTTTAAAAAGCTATCAAAAGAACTTTTTATTTTTCTTATGAGTTTCAGAGACACTGGCTGCTCCTTACTCCCAATGGGAAGATGATTTTAAAATTCATCAGTACTTAAAGAACCACATAGGATTTTGTGATTCTAGAATTGGAGAGAAGTTATGAATGAAGCACAGGAGAGGGAGCAGAATCACACATCACAGTTTATTAAGTCCTTGCTAAACGTACAATATTGGGAAATATTTAGACTAAGTAGAGGATGTGGTGCCAGTCCTGAAGAGGCCTAATCTCTATTCAGATTGAAAGAAATATTATTCAGATTAGATTCAACTTAAATTCTCTAGCTGTTTCATATTTAAATGTCAGAATTTAAACAAGATAGTTTGCAACAGGATGCCTTTTGAGATAATTTAGGTAAAGATATGGGGAATTTATTCTAAAGTCTAAAGGAGCTTATGTCATAGTAGACATATTTTTGTTGTTTAGTCGCTAAGTTATGTCTGACCCCTTGGACTGTAGCCCACCAAATCTGCCCATAGGACTTCACAGGCAAGAAACTGCAGTGGGTTGCCGTTTCCTTCTCCAGCGCATCTTTCCCACCAAGGAATCAAACCCAAGTCTCCTGCATTGGCAGGTGGATTCTTTACCACTGAGCCACCAGGGCAGCCCATTCAATGTATAGAGAAGGTTTTAAGGACATAGCTGTAGCTAACGGAGCAGGGAGAACAAATGAATTTTAAAAATGCGATGTGGTAATAATTCTATATATGATGTTAGATACTCTGTAATTGAAGCTTTTTAATTCTCAGGTTCAAACACTGATTTTTGGTGTGGCAATTCCCATTCACTCCTAGAAGGAATTGTTTTCTGAAGCCTTGTGAGCTGCTCCATCCAAACCTTCATTCATTCATGCAACAACTGTTTTTGAACACCTTGTATCTATCAAGTACTGTCCAAGGTGCTGGCGATCTTACAGTTGAACAAAACATGCAACATCTCTGCCCATGTGAAGCTCCCCTTCTAGTGAGGGGCACGGAGGATAGAGTGTGTAGGACGGGAGTAACTCCTATGGGGAAATGTAGGGCACAGGGGAGGGTATGTCCCTGCACAAGGCATTGTCCCGGGAGCTCTGCAGCCAGGCTGCCTGGGCTGGAAGCCTGACTTCGCCAGACGCTTGCTGTGAGGGATAGTGTCTAGTTTCTAGGCAAAGCCTTACATAGTGCATGGCATACAGTAAGTACTCAAGAAAACGTTACTAATATTACTGCAGCAGCAAGGATGTTATCAATATGATGATGGTTTGATAAATTTAAAATTTCTAATTGAGATGGAGAGCAGGGATGACTGCTCAAGTTCTCCACTGCTTCCTGGTTTGCTCAGATCAAGCCCTCTCATCATACATGGAACTGCAAAGCCCAGTTTCCTCTCTGAACCCTCCTCCCATCCTCCTCCTCCTCGCTCATTCTGCCCCCGTCACTAGCTATTCCTCAAACATACCAGGCCTCCTCCCACCTCAGGGCCCCTGCAGCTGCTTTCCTCTCTTTCCGGAATGTTCTTTCCCCAGAAATCTGCACTGACAACTCCTTGAGCTCCTTCAGGCCTTTGCCCAGATGTCATCTGCTAATGAAGTCTCCTCCCATCCTGTTTGAAATAAAATTGCTCACTCCCCACCCACCTCTGACATTCCATATACTCCACCACTTCATGTATTAACTACTTAAAATCAGAGACCTGAGAACTATTGCAGAGCATTGTAATTCGGTGTTATTTATGCAAATCACGTTAATGTTCTGTTGGTCCGTACCCAAAGAACAGACCTCTTGGTAATGATGAAATGTAGCTAAGAGAACAGAAAGAGGGTGGGGCACAGGGTCACACGTCCGAGTTTCGTCTCTAGCTGTAGGCAGAAGGTCCCTGCCATCCTTCATCACGCCTGACTTGGAATATCTCTCACTGATTAAGCCCCTGCCCTTATACCCACCATGCTCTAGCGAGAAAGACAGGATCTCTCAGCCAAGCCTATGTGCTATTTTGTATGTAACGTCATTTTCTGTGAATGCTGGCATTTTCCTCCTTACATCTCGCTCATGTTAGAGAACACACAGTCTTGCCAAATTCAAGGCCCTCAGTCTCTTCTGACCTTAAACGCGCTCCCTAGGGTGTGGAACTGTCTAAACCGTCTGTGAGGACTTCTCCCTGGGTCAGGACTTCGGGAACCACCCCCACCCACCCACACATTGCACAGGGGTGCCTGCCTGGCCTCCCCCAAGAAGATGGCCGGTGCTCAGAAGAGCGGAGAGGGGGCAGGTCAGCCCACTGTCCCCGCGGGGGCCGCTGAGGTATGGCTTATCCTGGTGGTCACGGGCATCCTGCTGTCTTTGTCTACAGGGGTGTGGCTGTGCCAGCCCTGTTTTCAGAGCCCTTGACAAAGCCTTTGTGAAGGTCCCTGGTTTCTGAAGGTGGACAATCCGTCCTGACCTCAGATCTCCTGTTACTTCTCCCAGCCCTTCTGCGTGGGGATGGCCCACGTGTCCTGTGTGGCTTAGGGGCAACTGTAGATCCGAACATGGCCCATCAGTTTAGAGACGGCCTCCCACCCCCAGCACTCTGCGCCTCTCCTGACATCTCTCATGAACACCAGGCTCCTCTGAGAGCCTTGGAGCCTCCTGCAGCCTCTCTGGAGGAAGCCAGACTCCAACTTCAGTGTGCTCAGATGGCCCTCCCACCCCCGCACATCTTACTCATCATTTATATGGAGCTTCAAAACTGCAGCTCTTTAATTATTTCAAACACCCTCCCTATACACCCTTCCAGTAGTCCACAGATATTTACTATAAAAGCAGTTCTTTTGGAAAGAATCGCTATCTTTTTAGTGATTGTCCAGAAAAATCAGCAATTTCTTATTTGATATTCAGAGAAGCAGTATAGTGTAGCAGGTGTGTTCAGGCCTGGACATTTGCAGCTACCCTGCTGAATGCTGGCTCTGTCGCTTGCTGTGTGACCTTGGGGAGTTAGTTAACCTCTCTGTGCCTCAGTTTCCTCACCTGTAATATGAGAACAGTCGTACCTACTTCATAGGGTTGTTGCGAAGATTAAGTTGATCCATTTAAGTGCTCAGGACCGTACGTGGCCCAAAGGAAATGTTCCGTGTTAGTTACTGTTTGTACCAGCCGAACAGTTACCGGAAGTACACCAGTTGGGCTAGGGGATTTAGGCGGCGTACTGGTTGCTACGTCATTTATTGTAGTTTTGCTACAGTAAAAACGCAGAAGCATCACTGTGGGCTGAGCTTGGCCGGGAGTTTTTTGTTTTTTTTTTCTTTTACCTGTTTCACTGCTACCATTTTCCTTTACTCCCTCAGAAGAATTTAGGATCTTGGATGCTGAAAGGAGGACGTAGTCAACCTCATCCTCTTCCTCAGGACGCTTTTCTGTAATAAAACAGCACTGGGCTTTAGCCTTTTGGCTTTGCCGGGAAGAGGGAAACGAGGCCTGGGGAGGAGGGTGACGAGGCCTGGGGATGCGAGGCGCGGGCGCGCTGAGCGGCCACCGGAGGGCGCGCTGGGCTGGAGGCTGGGCGGGCGCCGGGATGCCTTCCTCCTGGCCGGCGGAGGTGCGCGGCCGGTCCTGTAGATCCGCACCCCAGACCGGACCCGCTCTGGGGGTAAACGGGCTGGGGTCGGGGAGGCAGCGCTCTCCAGTACCCGTCCACCTCCCAGGGCGCCCCCTCAAAGGCCAGTCCCACCCCAGCCTGGCTCTTACCCGGGCTCATTTCTGCTACTCAAGGCCTCTTCCCAACTGCCTTCACTCCTCCCAGGCATTCTGCTCGGTTGCTTCTAGTCCGGGCATCTCGTTGCTTGGCAACGGGGTGGCGGGGACCGCGCGAGGGGCAGTGGGGGCGCGCGCAGCGGTGGAGGTGGGAAGGAGGAAGGTGCGTCCTGGGGTCTGGAGTCCCGGGTCCCAAATGCCCGCATCGCCCGAGCGGCGCCTGCTGCTGCTAAGTCGCTTCAGTCGTGTCCGACTCTGTGCGACCCCACAGACGGCAGCCCACCAAGCTCCTCTGTTCCTGGGATTCTCCAGGCAAGAATACAGGAGTGGGTTGCCATATCCTTCTCCATTGCATGCATGCATGCTAAGTCGCTTCAGTCGTGTACGACTCTGTGCGACCCCATGGACAGCAGTCCACCAGGCTCCTCTGTCCACGGGATTCTCTAGGCAAGAATATTGGAGTGGATTGCCATTTCCTTCTCCACCCACCTTCGCTGTGCCCCCCAAATCCAGTGACAAACTCATTAGGGCGCCCCCCTCCCTGCCCCCCGCGTCTCCCCTGCTCATCCAGAAATTGATCAGACTGACTTAACGCAGCACCTGTTGAGCCGAAGTTGTGTAGACAGAGGCGGGTGTTTGGAGAGACACAGACACCTAGGAACTCCCCTCCTGCTCTGATCTCTCTGATTGCCATTTCATTGTTTTATTCTGTTCGGTTCCTCTTGTTTCAACCCATCTGTCAGGTCAGTTTCAGCGACTTGAGATTCAGGCTATCCTAGACAAGGGACATCTATTTGCTGCGGTTAAAAGAAGACCCCTATTTCCAGTAATGAACTTCCAATAGCAGTGTATTGAAACGTCCACATTAGAGCTGTCGCAGAGGCGCCAGTCTTCATTTGTAGCGCATGCTGCTTTCCTGTGCGCAAACCACTTGTAAAAGACGGATGTTGCCTTGGAAGCAGGGGCTTGTTCAAGTAAAGATGGGTTGACCCTGGCCACAGTCAATCCCCTTGCCCATCAGAAAATGGAGCTCTTTAAGTGAGACTATTAAATGAGTATATGTTATTATTTTGTGATAACAGCCATTATAGATGAAATATAAAATAATTGAAAGTTCAGATTTTAAGTCATAGTAAGGAATTTCAAATCATGATGGAATAATTTATTATGTAATAATTATGTGCCTCGATTTCATGGAAATGAAGTTCTTTATCATAGTTTCATTGTTTACTAGCTGTAAATTTCTTGTTTCCTAGCCTATAGAAATGGCCTCTGGAAGATTTGGCAGTCTTTCTTGTGGTGTTGTAGACAGTTTTGGCAAACTGTAATTTTGAGAGCTTAGGTTCTCCACTGATGATTGATGGTGACAAAGTTAACTTTTTCTGAAGAGCTGCAAACATTTTCATCAATGTATCTGTCAAATTACTCTTCCGAATAAACTTCAGTATTTTGAAGGGAGAATGTAGATAAAAAAGCATTACATTTTAGAAAGTTAATTACTATACTAATGAAATTTCCATAACAAATAAGAAATTACTATAAAATAGTTTATTTTATGCAACATTATATATTAATATCTGATAACATAATTAATATCATGTAATATTCTACAATAGCTGATTTGTCTGTGTAATGTTTGTGGGTTAGGATGGCAGATGTGTACACAGAAATTACTTGTGGATTTAAATGGGATGATTCAACCATACTGTTCAGTACAGGATATAAAAAGGAGATGATAAGAGCTACAGTATCAAAAACTCAAAGTTGGCCAGTGTGCTAATTTCAGTAGATGTCTACTCTAATTTTAAGATACTTCCCAATCAATTCATCAATGAGAGCAGCAGTTCTTTACTTAGAAGTTCAGTTGATTTTAGATGTTAAGTCAACAAGATCATTTGATTACAAGCTTCATTTCTCTTTTGTAAACTAAAGAATAACTTTTAAAAATAATGTATTTGTCCAAAAATCATTATCATTAATATTGAACAAGCCCATCTTTGGAGCCAACAAAGTTATAATACATTTTAAAAATATCTTTAATAATTAAAGTGTCTACGATATGAATGGTATCCCCTCAGAAGAGGCCCCTTGTGAGGGCCTCACACCAAGAGACACGTGGAGACCCTGTTCTTTGGTGAGAGAGAGAAACTGGATGGTTAAGGAGAGAAACTGTCACCCCCAAAATGGACGTATTTGGTCACTTTGGGGAGTATTTATTGCATTTGTGAATGTATGTCCAGGGAAGTCTTATCTGATTACTCGTGGCCCCACCTATCATAGTTCCTGGGCCTATGACACTAAAAAGGTTGATGATCCCAGCTGAAATTGGTGAGCAAAGTTTAGATTCAAAACACTTACTCTGAGGGATGCTCAATTTTTTCCCTCCCTAGTGTAATTATTGCCCCAATAATTAAGTTTTTGGTGAAATATTCTTAGCTTATACTTCATGGTGTTGAGAAATGTGGAATTTCATGGGAAAATGTTATTTTCCAGATTTGTATGGAAAACACTGAAACATGGGAAGGTTTAGGGACTTTTCAAAAACTCTCCTAACTGGTCAGTGCTAGACTTCTTGATTCTGAAATCCTAGTTTTGCCACAAATCAGTTTATTTATTTATTTATTTTTACCCATAGCAAATCACAGTTTTATGATATAGGACAACATTTCATCTAAATTTTACAAAAGTATAGAGGAGGTATAAATATTAATGTTAGAACTAAAAGTTTGTTTCCCTGATATGGTATCACATGTCACCTGTACTATTTTCTCAGTATGGTGAGACTGTTCCTATTTCATTTGACCTCATATCAGGTGGACAGTGGAGAATTTTCTGTCAGAGGATATGCCTTCTCTGGCCATACATGTCAGTCAGTCCAGAAACTGCTGTGAAAATATCTGATTTATTTATTTTTTATTGTGAAGCTCATTGCTAAAGGTTGGAATTAAAATCTGTACTGCCAATTTGTTTGTTTGTTTTTAAATCTGTGAGTCACAATATTTCAGAATCTTCAAATAGTAGCTCTTCTTACAGAATCCATTTTCACCTGTTGACTAACAGCTGCAGAATCAAGAATCTGGAACAAATTCAAGAGCTTGCACAAAAACAAGCTAGTCAAATCTATTCTTAGCAATTTATTACCAGACTGAAATACTTCTGGGGTTTTAGCTCCAGAAGATCTTTTTAAAAACCTGAGATCACAAGGCTATCATTAATCATAGCTGAAGTCTATAGTAGTGTGAAAAAGTGACCAAGTGAGTAAGTGAGTGAAAGTCGCTCAGTCGTGTCCGACTCTTTGCGACCCCATGGACTATACAGTCCATGGAATTCTCCAGGCCAGAACACTGGAGTTAGTAGCCTTTCCCTTCTCCAGGGGATCTTCCCAACCCAGGGATCAAACCCAGGTCTCCCACACTGCAGGCAAATTCTTACCAGATAAGCCACGAGGGACATGGTAAATTTGGACAATTGTCATGAGGTTAGTGCTTTGGTCAGGGGAACTCTGTGCTGGTGACTTACGTCTTGTATGGCTACTGGACCATCTCAAAGGCTACTACGTGCAAATGCAAATCCACAGCCATCTTTAGGTATCTTTTGGAGTTAATTTTAACCTGATTTCATCTATATAGGAGAATAGACCCCACAACTCACTAAAAATAGCCAGTAGCTTTGGCTCTTAGGAAGTTGATTGCTGCCTTAGGGGACTTATAAATAGTGGTGTAGTGCGGAAACTCAGAAAGTGGAGTTGATCTGCCTGTACTAAAGAGATACACAGAGGATTATCAAGGGAGCTTGAGAAGGAATAGATATAAGGGAAAGAGAGAGTTTTAGCATGGTGGAGAGTATGTGAGCATACTTGCAGGCTGAGAAGAGTCCATGACACAGAAAGACTGAGTGGGAAAAATAGGCACCCTCTGTAAGATTCACAAACACAGCCTTATCTCATGGAAGTGCCTCGTTTCAGAGAAAGTGCATTCCATATTGCTTCAGCCTCTGTCAGAGAGCCAAGCTCAGTATCATCATCTCTACAGATCGGACAAACCTTCCTAAGGTCAAAGAGACTGTTGGTCCAGACTTCCCTGGTAATCCAGTGGTTAAGAATCTGTCCGCCAATGCAAGGGACATGGGTTCAATTCCTGGTCCAGAAAGATTCCACATGATTTGGGGCAACTAAGCCCATGTGCCACACGATAGAGCAGTGTGGCTACTACTATAGAGTAGTCTCGCTCGCAGCATCTAGACAAAGCCCATGTGTAGCAACAAAGACCTAGCACAGTCAAAAAAAAAAGGAGAGAGAGACTTGGTCCTTATTGGTCCAGATCATGCCCATTACTCTATTCCTCAAGTTCTCTTTCCAACTTTTTTTCCCCATATATCTAGAATTCCTACCCTTGAAGTCTTTTTTTTTTTTAAGATTAAAGGGCTGTCTTCAGAACAAAACACAAGTGTTTGATTTGCCATAAAGGGGGCAGTAGAAAATGAATAGTACTTGTTAGTGGCAATTAGTCTTTTCCATTGGCTGGCAGAAGCAGCAGTGGAATCAAGGACCGTCTTCACGAGGAGGAACGACAAGATTTGAGACATGAAGCAGGGTTCCGGAAGGGTCAAGGCTGAAAGCCTCAGGAACTCAGCAGCATCTGGAGCCCAGATGTGTGAAGAGGTAGGCGGAACAGCATGTGCCTCTGTGTGAGGCATCATGGTACACAAAGCAGGCTCTTGCATGCCACATTGGTAGCATAACCTTGGTGCTTTAGTGAACCACAGATACACGTGCGCTTTGGCATATATACACATGATAGGTAATTCATGTTGTGTTTTTCAATCCCCTCTACTTCAGGAAAGGAGATAAAATGGGAATTTGATCTCATAAGAGGTAGGTCTGAGACTCTGCAACATATTCTTGCCCTTGGCTCAGAAACAACTTGTATATAATCATTTTATGCCCTTCTGAAGTGTGATGAATAACATTACTACAAAATTTGAATGAAAGAAATTATGATAAAGCAACCACTTCTGATAGGTGCTTTGTTTTAACCTTCACCACATGAACCATTCTAGCTAGCTTGAAAATGTCAGTTTGTAAATATAGCCAATGTGTTCAAAAATCCATTTCGTTAGATCACAGTGTCAACATATCTTACTTGGTAGGGGGTCAACTAAGTATTTATTGAGTGCTCTCCAACATGAATAGAAGCTTAAGACAATTATCTTGAAATATTCATGTAGATCAAGTAAATGGTTTATTTGCTTGAATTATCTGAATGCTCTCAATCTTTCTCCAATTTTGTTTTTTATGCTTAAGATTCAGATAGCACAGCATAAGTAAAAAAAAAAAAAAAAAGGACATTAGGCCATGATGACATGGTAATAAAGAGTAATGGTTATAAAGTAGTAGTTTCTCAAGGCTAAAATCAAATCTGTTTAAAGGACAGCTTGACAAACTTTTGCAACTCAGGTTGTTAGTAGAAGAACCCCCAAGCTCCATCCTGCCTATCTTGGAATGTTCCTGTGATGGACAAATTTTAGATTATCTTATGTAGAGATAAATAAACTGTTTGCATATCATATTAGCCATTAACTTTACTTTGCTTACACAGGAGCAAATGTATGTGATAACCAGAACTGTTTTTTATTCAAACAGTTGTCCCATTGGTAGAGGGTGTAGCAACTCTATCCTGGGTTTACTCTGAAAAAAGAGCAATTTAGTTAATCATGAGCCTAGAGTTGTTAAACAGAGATGATTTCATTGATCATTGCTGGTTTTAATAAGCTTATAAATATTAAAAACAGTGACTAATCTGTTTTCTCAGAAGATATAGTATTCTGAGAGCCAAATAAAAACTGGTTGGCATTCTTTGTCTGTGGCATGAATTCCTATATAAGCCCAGGTGTGAATTCATTATTGAAAGACAAAGTGCTAGTACAGGGAGAAATATTGCTTTCTTATTTGTTTACTTTTTAAAAAACTTTTAATTCCTTTCCATTTTAACATTGCTATTTTCACCCTGTACTTTGTATGTTTTAAAATGATTTTTATATTGCACTCATTTCTACTGGTTAATTGTCATAAATTTATCTTTATGTTCAAATTCTAGGCTTAATCATCAAAAGAATAATTTTAATTAAAAATAATGAACATGCAATTTGAGAATTTGCTTCATAAGCCTTGGGGCTTCCCAGGTAAAGAATCTGTCTGCCAATGCGGGACACACAAGTTGGATCCTGGATAAGGAAGATCCCCTGGAGGAAGAAACGGCAACTCACTCCTGTATTCTTGCCTGGGAAATCCCATAGACAGAGGAGCCTGATAGGCTACAGTCCAGGGGGTTGCAAAGAGTTGGACATGACCTAGTGACTAAACAACAATAATCACAGACCTTAGTCACATAGACTGAATTATCAGCTTTAAGCCATATGGCTCCTGAATTTCAGATTAGAGCTATACTACTACTATTTTTCAAACTGTACTACTTTTCCCCCTCATTATTGAACATCTGAACTTAAGAATGTCATTATAAAATATGTAAAATATAATTTTAAGGAAAATACTGTCTGATATCTAACATAAAGTATGCATTAATGTATAGCATAATGTCTAATGTACACTTTTCTTCTCATGAGTCTTTCATTCTTATTTAACTTCCTTTTAGTATGGTACACGTACCCTCAACTTTGCTTCCTGACTCCAGAGATGCTGTTTTACTTTCTCCAGATAACACCAGGCAAACTTCCACTAGGAAAGGTTATAGGTGTGTGAGAGAGGGGCAGAGAGGGGATACAGTGGGGATTAAGTGCTTCTCAAACAGCTTGTCCATGACCCTCATTTTCATTAACCCCACCTTTATCCCCTAGTCTAGAAATGCCTATGTTTTCAGTTCCCTCGCCTTTTCAAGATCCTGGGTTGAGTCTTCAGTTTTCTCCATTGCTGCTTTGGATTTTAACTTTCTCAGCTTTCCTAAATCAGTTCCCACTCCTTTGCTCTAGCTTCCAAACTTTTAAGATTATGTCTTTCCCAGAAAAAAAAAATTAAAAATAACATCTGAACCCAAAAAGTAATGTGTTTGAACACAATCATTTCTTTGATCACATAGTTTTCTATTTCCTTTGAATTGCTCTGTGGATGAATTTGTGTTTTGGTGCAGGCGTTCCGGTTTCTATCTCAAATGGCCCAGAGGGTTGGGGCAGGTATTCTGTCTTGTGTCACTAGTTCAAAACCCCAGACCGGTCAGAGTCAGAAATAATCAGAGAAGTTTAGGAGAATCCCAGAGCAGTACAACACGGGCCCTAGTTTCCATCTGGGACAATAGGAGGATCCTTGCTCCCAGCCCAGAGGCAGCAGCTGCAGCTGGGTAGACATGGCTTTGTGACAAGGGGGTGAGACCATGGACCTGAGACAGTGCCCACCTCCCCAGCCTGCTGGTTCCCATGGTTTATACTTGGAGAGGACGGTTTCGTAACTTCTCCTTTGTCCTCAGGGACAAGCTTGGGAAGTAGGTAAGACACGCATGTCAGGGGGCATTGCCATGGCACCACCATGGTGAAGGGCAAGGTACCCGAGCTGAGCCAGGGGCCAGATGGGGTTCGTGTCTGAGATGCAAAGAAACCATGACTCCAAGGAAAGCTGAGCTGAGACTTTTGGAGGTGGTGGTAAAGGTGGCTTGTTGCCTGGTTCCAACTATGTTAAAAAAACAGCACAAGTGGAACCATGGATTTTCAGCAGAGAATACAAGCAGGACCCCAGGAACGCAGCAGCCCCTTTCCTCCCCAGGGGGTCCCCTGAATGTCTCCTCTTGGAGGTGCCACCTTTGGGAAGTGAAGATGGTGGTGGTGAGCCTTGAGAATAAAGAACTGGCCTTGATGGAGTCTGAACTTTGAATATTTATCTGAAAGAGACATTTAAAATGAAAGAGACTATTTCAAAGCAACAGAAACTGTTTTAATCTGAGACTGTATCACCTTTAACTAGCAAATTTAAAACTTCCCCTCCAATCAGCAGAAACTGTGGGCTCATAAGAAAGAGCAAATGAGTTATAAAAATTAAAGAAACCATATTTTTTTCCTTAAAATATCCGAGTTATCACTCGTGTACAACTCAGGTTGTACACAACAAGTTAGGACTGGGCTCCCTCATTGGAATGTTGATTTTATCTGAATTCAGCGAGTGCCACTTTGTTAGGTATTTTTAAAATATTTTATGTATTTATTATGTTATGTTGCATCCAGCAGTATGACTGTTTGAATATGAAACTAGAGAGATCTAGAAAATTTCTGATATGCACTGTAATTGTTGAAACAGATAACAGACACTGCAGGTTTTGTTAGAATACAAGATTGTCATTTGGTATTTACTAGAATTGCAAAATCAGCTGGTTAAGGAAAGACAATTGGACTCCCCGAATATCTTGATGTTTACATGTTTGATGGTCATAATAATATAAATGGAAACTGTGGAGAATGACATGAAAAAATTATTGCTTTAAATGCCATTAAGTTATTGCTAAGCTCCCCTCCAAACAGTTGAATGCATGTTTGTGTTACAACAGGCATGTACCTCCCATTCTTTCTCCTAAAAATACAGTAAGTGTCTAAAATCTTGGTTCTAGATTTGGCGTCAACACTTTGCTATAAATCTGCCCCAAAGCCATTAACACCAGCCTGTGTGGATGCGTGTGGGTGTGTGCGTGCTCGTTCTGCCTAAGACTTAAGCTTTGGGATACAGGGTGACCGTGTCGTAGCCCTCTGGGGGCCTCATGCGGGCCCGGGCATGAGTTTCGCAGTACAGCTCCCCCTCCACGAAGAAGTAGCCCTTCTGTTTGAGGTTGAGGTTACAGTCTGCGCACACGAAGCACTCTGGATGCCGGTATTTGTCCCGCGCTTTCACAACCGCACCACTGGTGGGGAAAAAGGAGACCCTTGTGAACACACACACATACAGCCAAAAATATGACCCAAAGGGAGACAACACTATAGATAAGGCAGGTGTTTCACATTCAGGAAAGAACAGCTGTAAAACTCGGCGCAGCTGTGGAACTGATGCAGTTACCAGGGAGAGCCAAGACAACAACGATAAACCTGCATGGGTTTCTCTCTGTTGTTCACGTGTGAATATTTTTCAGATTTTTTTCTTCAAACAAATTTTCTTCTTCTTTTTTTTTTTTTAGAGAAATGATAGGATCTTACTTCATGATCTCTCCCCATTGTTTCTTTGGAAGCAGGAGAGATGATGCAGATAATCAATCCTCTGCAAAGGAATCAGACTGTGACCAAGGTTGTTGTCTATACAACCAAAGTCCCTCTGCTTAAAGTGTCTAGCTTGGTGGTCCAGCGTCCACTCTATGGAACACAGAACACATCAAAGGGCAGAGATGGAATTTTCCATGGGTGGGGTACACTTGCATTTCGACAGTAAACTGTTGAGACAGTTTACTCCAACTTGGGAGCAACAATTGTTGGATTGGCCAAAAAAAATCCTTTCGGGTTTGTCCATTGCAGCATATGGAAAAACCCAAACAAACTTTTTGGCCACCCCAACACACCTGTCATGTGTTACGAGGTCCTCTCTGCCCCCAGCCCCCTGTCCTGCTAGTTTCTCTGTCTCCCAGCCCCTTCTGTGCTATAAGCAGGCTTATCTCCTTCCCCTACCCTCCTGGGATGCCTCCTGGGTGACTACACTAATAGCTCCTCAGTGTGAGAGCTAGTGACAGGGGGACAGAAAAAGGGGATGGAAGGCGTGCTCCCACGGGCCAGGAGGTGGAGGGACTGCCATGATCTGGTTCACTTGAAGATCTGAAACTAGCAAGGGTGGCTATTTACACCTAAAGCCCCTTAAAATGTGTCTAAAGATCATATTTCAGTATTTGTGCAACTTTAAGAAACTGACTAAGGATAATGTGTTTTAATGAACAACTGGGTGACCCCCATATTTGTTTTCCTGGGTTTATACAGAAAAGGAAGAATTCAAAGACTAAGCATCAACAAAGGGAGGGCTTTTTGAAGTGGAGTCATGATTCTTGGAAATGACTTTTAGGATATACTTCTGGGGCATTTTCCTTTTACGAACATATACCTGAAATTATAAGTCAGGATTTCCAGCTCACCTTCTATGCTAATTTGGGGGTACACCTAAAAGGATTTCTGGTCAGACTGCCCTCAGTGTTGTGGACATTTATACTTCAGTTCGCTGAATAGAAATTTGTCTTTTGTAAAACTTCAAGTCTCTTCTAGAGGAAGTAGGGAACTGACGCCAAGACTGATGGTGAACTTGGGGTTGAAAACGAAACTTACACGATGCCACTCCCGCACTTGTCACAGAATGGCATCTTCTGCGTGCCGCCGGCGCCGCCATGGACCTTTGTGACTGGAGCCCTCACGCTCCGAGTTCCAGCGGGACGGTCATCTGAAAAGCAAAGTGCTTCCATTTATGGCCAGGGAGCAGCTGGCTATGGTTGATACTTCGCTTCTATTTTAAGGGGTGCACTTTAACCTGAGGAATTCTTAGCCCTACCCACAATGATCATTTGGAAAGAACCAGGATTCCTTCAAGCATAATTTATTCTGAAACAGGACCTTAGGAAACAAAATTAGTTAAAAAACTGTTGTTGTAGGGAGCTGTTACCAAATGCCCAAAGGAACAGAAAACATTTTGCATCTTTCTTTTTTTAAATTGTGGTAAAGTATACATAGCATAAAATGGACCATCTTTGCCATTTTAAGTGTGTAATTCAGTAGCATCAAGTCTGGTCACAATTTTGTGCAGCCGTCACTGATACCTATTTCTAGAACATTTTCATCATCTAAAACAGAAACTCTGTAACCAGGAAACATTAACTCTGTATTTCACTCTCCTTCCAGACCCTGGTGACCTCTATTATACTTCCTGTCCCTATGACTGGACTATTCTAAGGTCCTCTCCTCATATAAATGGAATCATGCTATATCTGTCTCTATGTCCCTGGTTTATTTTATTTAGCAGAATGTTTTCAAGGTTCATCCATGTGGCAGCATATATCAGAATTTTCATTCCCTTTTAAGGCTGAATAATAGCATACTTTATGGATATATACCACATTATGTTTTTCCATTCATGTGTAAATAGACATTTAGGTTGTTCCCAACTTTTGGCTGTTGTGAATAATGTGGATGTTGTGAATAATTCTGTGGATGCTGGTGCATAAGTATTGGTTTGAGTCGCTGCTTTCAGTTCTTCTGAGCATACATCTAGGAGCGGAATTGCAGGATCCCTTGGCAATTCTGTTTCACTTTTTGAGGAACCGCCATACTGTTTTTCCAGTGGCCGCACCATTTCACATTCCCCATCAGCAGTGCACAAGGGTCCCCATTTCTCCACATCCTCACCAACACTTATTTTCCATTTTTTTAATAATGGCTATACTAATGGGGCATTTTGCATTTCTGTGCAACTTCTCAAGGACAGTATATATCTTTTGGACATGGAAAATCATTGGTAAGAGCATGAACTCTGAAGACCCCAGGAGTGGGCTGGAGACCCAACTCTGTTTCTTACTGGCTGTGTGGCTTTGTGCAAATCCACCCTCTCTATGCCTCATTTTTCTCTTTTGTTAACTAGGGGAAATAACAGCTCCTACCTCACTGAGTTATTGTGGGGATTAAATGATCACATTTGCAAAGCAGCTCGGCACAGGATTTGGGACATAGTGAGTGTTCATTCCAGTGTTATCTAAAAATTTGATGATTATGATAGCCTGGGATATGGGGGAGGCTGAGAAATCTTGCAGTATTTTATGATCAATAAGCTGAACTAGCCCTTGACTACTGAGATAGGATTTACCTTTGATGATCTTTTACCATCAAGTTGATGGCTCCTTAAATATGTTCTGGATGTTCTCCTCCTAAACCAGGCAACACCAAATCCTTTTACAGCAAAGAGTCATTTGATGACTGATGAAAATCAATTTTAGACTCTCATTCCCATTATGCTTGCTGCCCTCCCCTCCCCTGACCCTTGCAATAACCTCTGTCAACCACGTCTCAGCAGACATTCACGGACTGCTCACCAGGGCCATCGTTCACTAGTTCCTGGAGCACCCTGAAGGAGCCTGACTGGCGAGGCTGACTAGGTTCATTCCGATTGTCGTGGAGCATCCGGTACACATCCGACTCGGGGGGCACGGAGGCCGTGGGTTCACTGAAACAACATGGCGGGCGAAGCCGCGTCAGGAGCGTGCGTATGTGCAGGAAGACACAAGATATCAATAAGCAGTGACTGCTATATTTACAGCAACTCCCGAACAGAGATTCCGTATTCTCAAGTTAATCTCTATTACAGCTAAGTATAACGTGATTTCACAGGGGTTGCCTTAAAAATATCATTGATTAACCTGGGGGTCACTTCAGCACTTCTCCATGTGGAAGAATCTTTTGGAGGGCAACTGAAATGTTGTTAGGAAATAGTAATTTAAAAAATAATGCGTGCGTCTGATGGATATATAATTATAATGTGAACAAAATTAACCTTTTAGAAATAAAAGACCACATATGTGTGATAGAAAGTGCATGAGTGAGCCCAGTTTATCTCATTCATAAAGATGCTAATAAAATTCAGATTCATTTTTGATATTAAACCAAATATCAAATATGGTTTAGTTTTGTTAACTCCTGAATCAAGGTAACATTTTGGCTGTAAACTGAAGAATTCAACTTCTCAGTGTTTGAAAGCGCATAATATAGTGACTTTCACACAGAAGTCAGTTGTATAGGCTACTAAATAGCTACATTATAATTCATTTACAAAAATGATAGATGATATATTTTAATAAACTTTCTACAAATATATTCATGATGAACAATAAAAAATGCCATAATAAAAATACATGTCCGGCACTGTAATATTTTACTATTTTGTCATTTAATTGCATTATCTAGAAAAGGTAGTTGCTATTTGCACAAATTTTTATTACCTATATCATATTTGGAAATAATCATCTTACCTATCTGAAGCTCCTTGCAAATGGCTTTGAAATACATTATGCTATTATTATCTCATCCCAAGGGCTATCTTTGGGATATTGTTACATAGCACTGGTAAGCATCATAATACTTTATAATTGTTCTATAATATTGAAAGAAGTGATAAGGTTTTATCTTCTAATAAATCTTTTTAATTGAAAAGTACTTTGAACAAATATGCATAATAAAGAAGAAATTAGTCAAAATAGAGACCAATGGAAATTAGATATCTACATTAGTAGCCTGAGATATTCACTTACAAACCTTTACTCATGGCACAAATAGTAAATGGAAAAATAATTAACTCTTCCACGAGATGCCATTAGAAGAGACAAAAGGTATCATTTCTTTTAAAACTTCTCTGAACGTCCCATCCCTTCCCCAGTTTTTGATACCCAAAGAAGAAACACAGTATCCCAGATTATAAATCACTTTTGAGAAGTACTGTACCAGAGATTTGTAAAGTACATTGTAGCTTTTCAAAAGACATGTACATTTCATCCTGCCATGATTTCATTTTATTGCTATCTGTCACATAAAACTCTGCTTGCTTAATTTCCCAAATTGCCATTCTCACAAGGCCTAGATATCTGCAATAAATCCTTAGTACTTTTTTTTTCTTGAAAGCTTTCTTTCAATTAAGACAATGTTACAAGATAACAGTAAAGTCGACATTGCCCATGTGTTTAGTTAATATGCCCACGGTTCAGAAAGACTCTTATTACCTCATCGAGGGTGTTTCCCCTAGAGCTGTTGAAACCTGACCCTGAAGTGTTTCCATAATATTGTCATCTGAGTACAACTGCATGGGTGTATTAAATTGAGCATGTACAATCTTCACACCAGGAAGTTCCATTTCCAAAGGAATGTTAGGGGCCATCTTAGCAGCAACTTTCAAGTCACCTGGGCAAATAGTACTAAGAGTACTGACAGAAGAAGGGGTGCTACGCCCACTGCCGCCGTCAACACCGGACGGAGTACTGCGTCCGCTGTGTTAATGACCACGCCACACAGAAGACGACACAGGAACCAGAAAGTCCAGACAGGGGAACACAGAGAACAAGTACAGAGAGGTTAAAAGTAAGAGGTGAATTAAACCAAATGGAAAAGAAATGTTTATTTCTGGCTAGAATTTGTTTTAGAAAGGGAACTTAAAAATTCACGATTGAAAAAAGTTTCACAGAATTAAAAGATACCGGTGATACTGCATTTTTTGGCTCCGCTGTACTATAAAATACGCTCTGCTAGGTGAAAGCTTCATGGGAAAAGAGTGGTGTATAAAAGAAGTGGCTCAGGGGAATTGCATTAGCTGGAATCCTTTTACATTTCTGAGCTGCAATATTTAAAATTAAAATATTAATGAATGATCCTACACAAATAGTAATATGAATATGCAGTGTGAAGATCCAATCAAATATTTAGGCTAAACATTGCAAAATAAGTATTTTCAGAAATATAGTTGGGCTTAATTCAAAGTAATTGGTAACTTGAGGTTATGTGATAAAGATTCTGTTTTATGACATTTTATAAATATTTTGTTACTATTTTAACTTTTTCTATTTAATTCTCTAATTTTGTGGAGATTACACATTAAGAAATTGTTTGGTGACTTAATATAGGTCCTAGAAATAGCCAATAAATGCTTGTCACCTTGAAATTAATAATTAGAGAGCAAATAAAGTGATCTCAGACTCTTTGGATGCAACTTAGGGCTAAGATATGTATATATATTTCTTTAATGCACAGCTATTTCTTGCAAAATTTTGAAAGCACATATATATTTTCATGCATATTTTTCATTTCCTTTTAACAAGTTAAAGGAACTTACCAAAACATCAGAAAGGCCAGTCATGCAATTTTAAGAACAACTACAGAAATTTCATATTCTCTATGAATAGAATTCTCTACAGATATGAGGTTAGTCATAACTGACATGCTGATGACTAAAAGTCATTTTTCTACATGCATTTTAAATGCAGCATGACAAATGCATTTTTTTGAGAAATGGAATATATTGTTTTTTTTTAAAGCATAGTTATTTAAGACAAAGCCAAAGGAAATATTAGTATTGATGTCAGCTTCTATCATGTCTGCAAGTTAGTGTTGCTGTAAACTCAAGGCAGAGAACAGTTTATATGGCGTGTTTATCTCAAAGTCAGTGTTCCCTTAGGGCTCAAGTATGGCCCCTGCCTGCATTTACTCTCTAGGGCTATTAATGTCAACCTCAGGTCCATACAGAGAGGAAAAACTCCAAACCCAATATATTGAGGATTGATTTTGTTGGCTTCATCAGTGTTGTAGCCTGGTTAGTCTGGGCAACCCATGTCACTAAATAAATTACAAAAAAAAATTTTTGTGTTGTATTATCTGATTTGACCTGCACAGATTAAACGAAGCAGGTTAATATGAACGTGCTCCTTCACTTCCTGGCTGTTGAGAACCTGTTTGAAACTCAGTAAATTGGCTGATCACACACAAAAATATCAAGTGGTTTATTCACCATTTTCATAGGCTTAACACTATACTGGTTGCTGAAATTGACTTCAGTTGATAAAAGAGTAGAAATGAAATTTCAGTTAGAGTACAGTTCAGTCAGGATCATATTGATTTGACCTCAGTATAATGAAGTTTATTAAATTTTAATTTAGGGATTTGAGACACTGAATTTCAATATTGGGAGACTGGAGCTTAAAATAGTGAACCTTTTCCACAAGCATTTTATAACTACTCTGACCTTACTGTGTCCCAGGCATGGTATTAGATAGTGGAGATGTAAACTATGGTTAACTCAGAACTTACAGATAGAACTTATTTTATAGTTGTAATTAATATTATTTTTCCTCTTATTAGTGTTCTTATATACATGCATGTCTGTGGACATAATTTTGTTTAAGCAGAGATTGTGTCTTCTATTTCCCAGTTTCTTAATCACTCTGTTTAAGGGCCCATGTCTATCTATTCACATAGGAAATAAAACCTAAGCAAATGACAATTATCTTTTTATACATTTCTGGAACGATTTTAAACAAGCTCTTGAACTGATGCTTGAAAAATAGTTTTCATGGACTCCAGTCACTGTGGAGATGATCATGGGTCAGCATGACCTATTCCTGTGACTTGGAAAGGTAGATACTGCTGAAATTTCACGACATTGAGCTGTTGACTTGGCAACCTGTAAGGCTGATGATACACTCAATTACTATCACACAACTGGATAGATCATTAGACACAGAACTCATTTCCCTGCTTGTATATGGACTTTGGGGGATATGCTTTTGGATGCAGCTTGTCCAAAAACCACTAACCGGATTGTATTTTATCACTTGGATCTATAAAATGCCTTGTATGTACTTTAAATGTTAGTTTTGGCTTTAAACATTTACATATTTTCATATGAAAACACTTTTCTTTTAATATGGGTCAGTTACGATGAAACCATTAAAAGAACCCTAACTAGTATTAAGACCCAGGGAGATGACTATATTGGTATCTCCAACTTAACATCTGATGCAAAAGTCATTTATTAATGGTGTAGTTATTGCTTGGTAAGTAGCCACTCAAAATTCCACCTTGATGAAGAATTATTTGGTAAGAACAAGAAATTCGGAAGCTAGAGCAAATAGTGAGGGGCCACAGGAAGACAGGGAGGATAATAGAAGCAATTTTAGAATTTTTTAAGGTTTGTTTACTGGTACCTGCTTTTTAAGCAAATCCTTTCATATCTGGTTTTCCTCTCCCCTCTTCCAAACTTAGCTAGATTGAAAGGCACCTTACAATGAAAAAATTATGAGTAGCTTGTCATTATCACCATGTTTGAATTAAATGAAAATATAAAAGAAGGGCATTACGTAGCTGAATCTCTGACTTACCCTGAATTTTGCTATTAAATGTTATTGGTCTTTAGCAGAAGCAAGATCTGTGTTACTCGTATCATTTTACTCAAGCCTCGTGGAGTTCTTTAGCTCATGTTAGTGAGCTTACATTTATGTTAACCTCAAAAGAATGCAAGTGTATCTGTTTTACTATGCTTCTTTAGGAAGATGTATGTATATATATTTATCCAATAGTAAAAGAGCTTTTAACTTTTAACCCAGTTTTTTTTTTAATGTTATTGACAGTGGGGTTGGAAAACTGTTGAATGTGGGGAAATAGAGAGGGATGTAGAGGAGAATGAAATATGAAGGAGGAAAAGCTAAAAGAAGCCAAAAAGGATTGTTCAAAGTTGCCAGTATGCAGGAGGAATAACAGCTCCTGATTCTTCTTGCTACTCAGGAAGTCTAATTAGGCACTCTCGAGATTTTGTTCCTTTATCTAATGAACATTTGCTGAGCATTTATTGTCCTAGCCTCATTTCTTGGTAGCAGAGATATAATATGTTTACATTTTAGTGGGGTCAGATGTCTTTGGTAGTCATTGCCTTATTATTAATAGCATCTTTCTCCAAATCTTTTACTCCATTTCCTCTTTCTGAGTCTGATATCACAAAATTGGCTTACTTTGAGGTCATTTTCTGGCTCTGACTCTAGCTCATGGAAAGGTCTGCACATGGAAATCATATATCAAGTGATGACTGACCATCCATGGCAAGCAGCATAAACTCAGATGTCTCCAGGGGCCAGGAGGGTCACACATATATGAAAATGGGCCAGGTGTGGTATACTTGGGAGTTAAGGGTATTTTGCCAAGATGGAGAGTAGATGTTCCATCTTAAGGCACTGACCTAAATTCCATATTTTTAAACAACGGGAGGTTTAAAGAAAACATTGTCTGTGAATTGACTCCACCTATGGACCACCAATTGGGACACCTGATGTAAATCATTGTTCACTGATCTGTTAGGGTTGATCCAGCCTAACCCCCACTTCCTTCCTCTGGGCTGGTTGATGGAGCTGAGGTCAGAGGACTTCAGGTTTCCTGAAGTCACTGTTTCCTGATGCGGCAATACAGGATATTCATTTCTTTCCTCGTAGGTTGGAATTTAATTTCTAGAGAAGATTTGTAAAGGATTGTCTGACGATGATCTCTTTCTCTGACAGACAAGAAGAGATCTTCCTCATTATTATTCCCGTCTATGCACAGTTATCCATGAGGGTTACCCAGTAAATCTCCCTCCCTCCCAACTCTCTCTTTATACTTATTTTCCCCAAGTGGAAAAATTCCAAGTGGCCTCTCTTCCTTTGCAAGTATCCATGTATATGTGTGTGTGTGTACGTGTGTGTGCTAGTCTCTCAGTTGTGTCCAACTTTGCGGCACCACGGACTGTGGCCTGCCAGGCTCCTCTGTCCATGGAATTCTCCAGGCAAGAATACTGGAGTGGGTGGCCATTCCCTTCTCCAGGGGTCTTCCCAACCCAGGGATGGCTCCCAGGTCTCCTGCATTGCAGGCAGGTTCTTTACCAGCTGACCACCAGGGAAGCCACAGAAGTATCCATAGGAAGGCAAATTTATTTTTATGTAAGAGCTAGAATGAGTGGGATTACCCAGCAGGCTCTGATGACACAGTGAGAACTAGGTGCTGAGATGGGATGAATGGAGTCCGTCAAACACAGAAAGCTGCACCAGCCTTTCCACGTTTGCCTCACCTGCTTCCTTACTCCTGACTAGAGGCTGGTTTTCATGTTTGTTCCTGCTGACTGGGCCATCCTGCCCTGGGACAGGGTATGTCTGCTAACCTCAAAGGTCACTGTGTTCTGGATGGGATTCTCAGAGCAGCCGGGATATCAGTTATAAATACACACAGTGATTGCATAACATTTCACAGCTCTCTAATCTTGTCAATATTTACTCTCAGAAATGGAGGTGAGTTAGCTGCTAGCCTCTGCTAGGTGCATTTGTTTCTTTTGCTTTTGCAGTAGCTTCAAAAAAGAGAAAAGTCACTCCAAACACCTAAGAGTTACGTATCTTGGTGATTAGTAGGATTTATTAAGGAGGCATGCACTCCACACTTCACCATCTTAAAGCTTATGACCTGCTTCGGCCTGGGATTATGAAAGGTTTGGGCCGAACGTTGTGCTTGTGTTCAAAGTAGTTCACATCCTGTAAAACAAAGCGTTAAAGAGCCCCTCAGTGGAGGATTAATAGATATATATATATTTTAGATAAAATTAATTGCACAATTGTACAGAAAGGATTATTTATCACCAGATATTGACATGAGTAAGAAGGGTGATGATGGAGCCAGAGCGATTTCTTCCTCTCAACCATTTATTCACTAAACGTTCAGGAACTGGCAGACTGGACCCTAGAACCATGTTCTAGATGATTGTCTTTAAAAGAAAAATCTGATCCGTGCCTTCAGGAAAGTAAAAATCAAACAGCAAGAGCTGGACTTTGGAAAGGAAAAGCAGCCTTACTATCACCATTGAGAGCATGGCAGCCAGAAACCAGTGGAATACTTACTTTTGAGGCGAACTAGGAATGAGCCCCCGCAGCTGCCCGTGAAGCGCATCTTGTATGTTGCTGGTTGAATAGAGCCCAATGGGTGAGTTATAGGAAGCGCTCACTACCTGTCTTTTGTCATCAATGTTTGCTGCTGCAACAAAAGGCTGGGCCCTTCTGTTGTGCGCGGCACCAATGGGTTTGAACTCCTGTACAATGGCAGACAAAATACACAAAGCCACAGAATGCACAACAAAGCCATTAGCGCGCAAACCAACAGCATCGCTCTTGTTAATCAAGGCTTCTTTATCCACTACGAGATTAATGGCAGGGTTAAAGGAGGACTACATTTGCCATGAACTTCATATGTGTTGTGAACGTCACCAGATGTTAAGGTGCAAAGGAGCTGATATTATTTGAAGTATAAAATAATGCAAATATTGTACCATTTGTCTGCTCGCTACTGACTTCATCTAAGAAAGTCTCATAGGACTCATTTTAATCCAGAAATTTTGTGTCAAAAATAAGATTTTTGGCTTAGAAAAATGATTCTATGAAACACTGTCTTAAGTCGAACTTAGATAAAATTTCTCTTAACATTTCCCCCATTTTAGGAAATGGGAGACTAAAGCAATCAGAAAGGGAGTGAACATTTATGAATAACTGTCCTGCAACATTGTAACTAATCAAGTCTTTTTTCCTGTTTTTTTCTTAATTCCTACAATAAACAAAATTCTTAATTTGCATTAAGATATAGCCTTAAATTTTGAAAAAATAATAGAAATTAAAGGACTTCCATTATTAAAGCAGGAAAAACATTTACAGAAAACCCTCCCTTTTTATTGTGCTGATTTCATGTTGTGGGTTCAAGTTCACAGAGACAGTGAATGTAGGTGATTTACAGAAGCATTTTCACTTTATTGCTTAGGGAAAAAGAACAAACTTCAATCCAAAACTCTGAGTTTGAAACATGCCTGAATGATCTGAAACTCTGTTATTATCTTTCAATGTAGGAATCAAGTTTTCCAATTTTTATACAGATGGATAATTTTGTCAAGTCACTAAACTTTTTCTTCTTCTAAGCAACAGAAGAAAACCAAAAACAAATGCTAAAATACACACAAGCTGATTCTCTTTCAAACCTTCTCATTTGGCAGAATTAGTTAAGATCCGTCTTTACGTTATTTTCACTCACACATTCACATCCACCTCCTTTACTTTTGTGACTTCACCGACAGTGTTTCACAGAGATCTCAAACAGTACAAACATTTATGATTGCTTGAAATGTTAATGGAGACGATTTTGATTTAAAAACTGAAAACATCCAGTAATATTCTTATTTGTGTCATTTTCCTCTTGTGATTATAGATGAGTAAGGTGTGGAAGTGTGCTGTTTAGAAAAAAAGCTTGTGTTCCTTTCTTAGGGGTGGAACCACAGTTTTGCGTGGATTTCAGGGACAGCCAACAACTTACATTAGGGACCCAACCAGAACAATGCTTCTTGGTTCTCCTGAGCAGGCAGTCATCACATACACTCCTGCTCCCCCATGCAGGCCTATTGGAAAAGCCCACTTACAAAGTAGCTATGACAAGGCAAATAGGGTGAAGCTTCCAACACGCGCTCTAACAGAGACTTCGACTCCAGCTGCCCCGGGTCTCCTGGTGCCTGAAAATCTGTACTGTGGTGAATGAGAGCTTTTCTCTCGACTACTTTGGACAGCATATTTTAATAGCCTCCTGAACTTGAAAAGAAGGTCTGTGATTCTATAGTATGATTGACTTGACTCATACCTTATTGATTCAATCTTTAATCTCCAGAATAATGGCTCACTGCCTAGGAGTTGGTTGAGTGACAATGTAGTTGCTGATATTAGACAGAAGCATGATTGAAACAATAAAATATGGCTTTAGAAGTGTGCTGAATCCCAGAAAATGTGAAAACATGGACAAAGATTGATACAGTGGTACCATCTGATTGCTTTGACTGACTTAATAATGAATTTGGATTGGCTGGGTTTTATGATTAACCATTATGATTAGCTGTTATTATGGCATGAAAAAAAGTAAATAGGAAATAATTGTAAATAATGACGATGGACATGATTCAAGCCTTTGTTACTTTGGATATGAAAGACAGAAGGCTAATTGCCTAATTTAGTTTTGGTGTATTATAAATCTCTCAGGTTAATCAAAAGAGTATATAAAGAAGTACTGAAGGACTCAAGCTTTGTGGAATTTAGCTTTTTTTTTTAAAGTGAAAGTGATATGCCTTAAAGATGTTGGTATGTAATATTGATTTTACAAAAAATTAGGTAACATAATGTGATCACTTTATGAGGAAAAAAAAATCTCTGCCCTTATTTCTTAGTCTTAAAATGATAAATAAACATGGATGGCAACTGACCTATAAATGAGGCATCTGCTCTGAAAATATTTGTGCAATAATAGCCCCTAGTAGTACTTCAAAAAGCAGCACATAAGTTAATTAGCTCCAAGCTTTTCTTTGCTATTTTCAGTTTTAGTTATATATTGCAAATGTCACAAAAATGTAATTTGTTAAAATGAAACAATAAAACCCTCTCTCTTTTTCACTCAGATCCTAAAAGGAAATGTTTCTAATACAGGCTTCAAACATTTGTATTCAGGCTTTGCAAAGCATTAGTTTATGGGTTGCTGGAGTTATTCCAAAAAAGCACAGTGAAGTGTATACACTAAAGGTAAACAAAAAATTTAAATATGGCACAGAGAGGCAACATTCTATCCAAGTCTTACATCACTATCCATGGTCAAACAGAATCAAAAGACAAGACCAATTAGAAGCTTGCTATTCTACTTTAATTCCTTTTTATATTTTCCTGGAAAATCATTAGTAATGGAAAAATACTGTCAAAATTTTATCTAGCAGTTAATATAGTCCAGCTCTTGTGTTTCTGCTACCCAGACAAAAGCATCTAAATGACTCTTCTCTCTTAGGAATTCAATAAGTAATTATTGCGATTAATTAGATTTTTCAATATTATTTTTAAATGGTAGGATCTCATATTAAAGAATAACATTTTGAATTAATGAAATGCTAGAGCTGCCAGAGTGAAAGCTAAGAAACTTGACAGAGATCTGCTGACACTGGGAGATGCAGCTCTTGACAGCAATCTCCCCAGTCCTTGAAATGACCTCTGAGATGTTGTCATTCAAAGAGAGCTCACCTTTCAGTTTTTTACTTGAATAAATATTTGGTCTGAGAATGACCAGCTTTGACACAACATGTCTGATACATGTGTGACAGTATGCAGAGCTACTTATAAGAAAAACGGTGGCAAAATTAGGAAACAAACTATATCAAGTGCTCAGATCAAAGTACACTTAGTAAATGATTATATTTTACCATGGTTGAAATTTATCAACAATCCCTGTCCCATCCTCATGCTTACCCCTTAAGTGAAGAACAAAACCACTCATGTTTTCACTTCAGTGATGTTTCAAGTGTTCTCCCATAAGTCAGTGGGGAGGAGTTTGGGGAAACGAGGATTTTATGAAAACTCGTTTTGGGCAGGCTGCCGCCCAGTTATCAGAACATTGCAGAATGAAGTTGTTTCATGAAAATCTGACAGCTTCAAGCCTACTTCTGTACCCTACTTGACTGTGCAGATAGCATGTTTTTATTGCCAAACCTTTTATGGAAAGGATGCAGTCTTTTCTCATTTAGAAAACAGCATTTTTATTTCTGAAAAGCATCTTTCCTGTCTTGTGATAACTACATTATAATTTTGAATAGTTCAGCTAATATTAAACAAAGATGAGGGTAATACCTTATTGGAGAATGTAACCTTTGAAGAAGGACAAAGAACTCTAACACATACCTTTTGTCCTTTTCTATACTTTATATAGAAAAATGTACCCATCTGCTCATAGGCATGTTCAGGATTGTCTAAAAGGAGTTTATCCAATGGCCAGGGGTTGATCTAAACAACCTCTAAGGTTTCTTTTAAGCCTAAGATTGGAGTCTAAATTCATAAAATCAAAATTTAGCTATTTAATAATAGCATGGAAAAATGAAAAAAAATCTAGATGTTAAAATTTAGTATCATTTATTACTATAACTATGTAAGAAAAAGTCCCCAAAGCTTAAACCTATTCCTAGGGGGAAAAGCTGGAAAAAACATACACTAACATTTTATTATTTGTGGCTGTACTTGCATGGTAGGGTGTCATGGTTTCCACCACCACCCCTCCAGTAAATATATATTGCCTTTAAAATGAAAAATAGTGTTTTAGTTCAATAGCAAAAGTCACATAACTTACAACAGAAGTTTGACTTCGGTTGAGAAACAAGAACTCAACTATTATATCACTCAAATGCAACATTTTACCATTCATATACAATGGCATTTTAAAGACTTACTGGCATTTGTTTTTCAGACTGACACACTTTTATTGCTCAGAAGGGGTTGCTTTAGTTGTGGAGTTCTCATTTGGGGAAAGAAAAGATATCTGTTTGCAAGATGTTTCTTTGCATAGCTTTGTGTTAATTGTTTTTAGAAAAAGAATACAAACATAAGCACAGTTTGGCCAGTTCTTCAGTCTCAGTCTACAAGTTAATTCACTGTTTGATACTTATCCCTACATTTTGTTCCAGTTTGTGCTATGGAATTTTCAGATAGCAGAGGTTATGCTGAAATTTAGCTATATTTTGTAGGGAAGGTCTTTCCTGAAATGCCAAGTTATATGAGCTGGTCATGCAGAAATCTGGCTGAGGGTCATAAGGAGTAGGAATATTTTGGTCCTTTAGGGGAAGAACAGAAATGGTCCTTATCTCTGAGCTCTTCAAACACCAGCCTCTTAGAGAAAGGGTGCAAGTAAGAAGTTAGTCATGACTCAGTCTAATGGAATGTTCAAAGGCTCCATCTGACTGACTTCTGTAGCCCTTAACTCAGTCTTCACCTCTTTTTTTTTTTAATAAAAACTATCCCATTCTTTATCATTTCCCCATGTGTAGTATCATAAATATTTATATTGTCTGACCCCAAAATGCAGGACACATGTGCTAACAAATGATTGACCAGAAGCCAGGGCATTTAACATTTGGATTATCTTTTAAAATTAAGTCTTGGAATAACCATAGTCATAAATTAAAACTCATGGATCTGCAATAAAGAATAAAGGTCAGATAAGCTCCAAGTTTGGTCTGGGGAGATGGTAGAAAAACACAGGCTCGCAGCATGCTCTCAGCTTACCCTGTGCTTAATAAAATCCATACTTGTCGAATCATCCATGTGCCGGAGTGGGTGCTCCAACACGATCAGGGATCACTGGGGATTTGGTACTTTGGTCAAACATGTGTAGTTGGTCCCTTATTTTAGTATCAGTGAAATCGGGTTTAAAAAATTAGGAGAAATTTTGAATAGAAATGTGCAGAAGGGTGCCATACAATTTTTGATGTGTCCTCTACATGGATCAAGGAAATTCAGAATTCTATCCAGTTTGTCCTAGTGATAATAGGAGATGGGGGTGTCGATATATGCGTGTAAATTTCCTTCTTTGTTTGTTTTTGTTTTTTTAAAGCACCACATGCTCTCTGTTTTCCTGTGTTGCCTCTGAGTGATGAGGGTTGGAGGAAGCAGGTGGGTTTGGGCATTACTGCCAAGGGCTGTCCACAAGTGACCGCTCTGCCTGGAGGACTTTGCTCTCGCTCCTCCTTCCAACCTTTTCTTCTATCAGAGAAGATGTTGATGACAGGTACTATTCACCCACCCACCTCTGAGGCCAGGCTAAGCCACCTTCAGCCTCTGTCACACAGGCAGCCTCCTATGTCACTGACAGGAGAGGCCAGGAGCCCTTCTGGTTGCAGCCTGGCAGGAGGGGGTGGCACACCAGCAATAATGAGAGCGCCCACTGAACTGAGTCTCTCTAAGAGCACTGCAATATGCCAAGTTATTTTCCTATCTTATTTTATTTCAATCTTTAGAAGCCCTATGAGACACATGTAATATGTACTCTCCATGTATTTTACCAAGAATAAAATGAATAGGAGCTTAGGCCCTCAAGGGGAAAATGTGAGGGACAAATTCAGGAGCTGATGATCCTGAAAATGGAAACCTTGCTGAAGCACAAATTATAAATATATTTTCAGTTCATTTTCATTAGATATAATCAGTTTAGTAGTGATACTTGTTTAAAAGGGACTATTCAAACTATGTCTGTCTGTCTCTCTAAATGTGGGGAGCGTCTAACCAAGCAGAGGTTCCTTTTCTTGATTATACTGTCCACACAGCACAACTGGGGGTCAGTTTAATTTCAGTTTTTTTTTTGTTTTGTTTTGGCGATTTTGAAAGTAGACAGTCAGATAGGCATCAGATTATTAGATTAATTTAGCTCATTAGAGTTGCCTGAAGGGAAAATCCTTTTCTTTTGTAATTCAGCTGCATAGGCAGAATATTATTGTGATTACATAATGCAAAACTCTCTTCCTAGAGTAAACTTAATTATAGAATGCCTGAACTGATAATTAAAGAAGGATGTAACCTAAGAGTTGGATGAAGACCTTGAGGAATTGAAGGTCACAATAACTATTAGATTAGAGACACCTGTTTCAAATGGTTGACCTTTCTTTGTTTTGCTTTGTTTCAACATCTTAAATTTCCTGAGTTACCTCATGGTCATTTGGCAGATGTCCATCATGAAAAATGAAAAAATAAGCAGACTGTAGATAGATATAGCCTCTTTTTTCCCTAATGAGAACATATTTGTCTTTTAACAAGATATTTACCTAAGAATACTTCTCTTCATAATGTGAACATCGTTTAACTCCAAAATTCATACCTGTGGTTCTGATTCTAAGTTGATTTTGAAAGGATGAGCCTTTCCATCTTCAGTTACCTGTGGAGACCATAAGTGAGCTTCCGCCCTGTAAATAAAAATAAAATTTGTAAACCCAAATTCTAATGGGACTTCTACTTTTAATACACTTTAATTTCCTGCGTTTGTGAATCCCGAAAACCCAACCATGCTGGCTCCCTGATGTTGAACTTTCAGCCTCCATAAATGTGAGAAATAATGTCTGTTGCTTAAGCCAGCCAGTCTATGGTATTCGATTGTAGGAACTTGGACTAAGGCAAGGACACCGTAGAGTTTCTGGAGAAAGCGGGTCTGCCGTGCATGCGGGAAGTATACGGGAGAGGGAGAGCCTGGTGACCTGCCCTGCAGATGACCACAGGGCAACGCCCCTGGACCTCCTCAACTTCCCTCCTGTCCTGTGTAGGTCACCACAGGAGGCAGTGAACGATGTGCCAGGTGGATTTGCTGCTGGCATCAAGGAAGTGGGCTCCATCCAGCTCTTCTCATGTATCTACTTGGGGTCGTGTGGCTCCTACGGAACTATGTGCTTGGCAGGAACACAGGTGATGCAGAGACAGGGACAGAGTCAGTTTCACCCCATGAAATGGCAGACTGGCTGATGGATTGTGTCCTCTGGACCACAGCAGGGGAAACTGTGGATACAACAGCAGCAGGATAGACACACATGCTAACCACGGCAACAAACCATTCTTTTCACAGTTCAGTTCCAGATCTCGGGTCTGATGGCAAAAGATCAGGTTCGATTTCCTAATATTGTTTTTGATCAGAAATGTCTCCTTGTCTAAAAACCCTCGTGTGCCCATGTCCTCTCAAACCTTGTGAGATTCTTCCGGGCTGAATTCAGTACAAAACAGAAAACAGCATACAGGACATTAGCAACCAGATTTTAATAGGATCACACTTCGGCAAGCAGACGATTCTTTTGCGAAATTCCATTCCATTCTCTACCATGTTTAGAACAGCAGTGTAGCTAGACATGCTGTTTGGTGTTTATATGGCCAGTACTATTTTCTCGGTCGACCAACTGGGTTAGTGAAGGAAAAAAAATTCTTTTAGCCTCTTTCATTATTCTGACATTCCAGAGAATTCTTTTCAGAAATCCTTTGTTAACAGCTACCAGACTGACTTCAGTGAAGGACAGACCAAAGTGGCCAACATATAAAAAAGCCAGTTAAAATTTTGGGTCCTGCAATATTCTTCCTCACGGGGAGGATGAAGTCATTTATCATTCTGGTTCAGGTTCTCCTGCAAAACAGATCAAATTTTACCCCCATTAATTAAAGATCACCTGTCAACTTTGAGACAGAGCTGGTGTCCTGCTGCCTTAATCCTGTCCTGTGCATCAGCATGAGTCATGGACTCTGTCCCGAAGCCATCAATAGCCAGGATGACATCTCCAGGACATAGGTTGGCAGCTGCCGCCTTGCTTCCTGGAGTGATCTGGAAGAAATCATTGCATAGCTAAAAATCAACACCCTGTGGCATCTTGAGTTTTGTGCCTGACATTTGTACTTCACCTTGGTAACATTCTAAATGCTTCATTGGGCAGGCTCAGCCCTGTGTGACTCTTTGTGACCCCATGGACTGCAGCCTGCCAGGCTCCTCTATCCATGGGATTTCCCAGGCAAGAGTACTGGAGTAGGTTGCCATTTCCTCCTCCAGGGGATCTTCCTGACCCAAGAATCAAACCTGAGTCTCCAGCAGCTCCGCATCGACAGGTGGATTCTTTACCACCGAGCCACCTGGGAAGTCCCCTGCAGAAAATATTATATCTAGCTTAACTCTTAATTGGCCAATTGTATTCTGTTTTTCTGCTATGTGAGATAATTCTATTTCTTACTAACCACATGTTCTCCATCTTGACATTTCTAATTCTCTTTGAAAACATCTTCTATGACTCCCTGTTTGAATCATATTTTTGCTTTAAATAAAAATTTGCTTTCTTAGAGTCTTTGCTCACCCCAAACTCTCTATTTGGGAATATAACTTTACTACTAATATATTTGGGGTACTTTTATATTTGAATTGAAACAGCTTTAGCATCCCTATAATGCACTTGGGTGGGATATAGAAAGCTGGAAAGAGAATCACTCTTGTATTAACAAGAAGCCAGATAATATGCAAAATTATAACTTTGCACAGACTCCAGAGAACTGAAGTTGCAGGGCAACCAACTAGCTTGGAATCTAAGGAAAGACGGGCATCTCCATGGAAAGATGAGATGTAAGCACAGGCTCAGTTGTACCAGAGCACAAAGGAAGATGGGGCCAAGTGTACAAGCTATTGAGAAGAATTTAGCTAAAACTGTGAACAAATTGCTAAAGGCCAAGTATGAGGTAAACAGTGAGAGTCTAGAACCCCCGGGAACTACAGACACAAGAGACGTTTGTGTCCACTTAGAGTCTCTTCTCCATAAACGAAGAAGAGATGGAATAAGTAGAAAACAACTAATAAGATGGCAGCTTTCAATTAAACTGTGCCACTGATTACATTGTCATAGCATTCTTCCAAGGAGCAAGCCTAATGATTCTTTTGATTGCTACACCCACTCCTAGCTTTTCTGGGTAAACCCAATTGACAACGAATAGTCCTCACTTGGTGTCACCCTGCCTACTTCTCGAGCGTGATCTCACAACACTCTGCTCCTGTTCGTCCACTGCCCTACAGCCAGTCAGATTTCCTTTGAGCTCCTCAGATAGGCCAAGCTTGCACCCTCTTCTGGGCTTTCATGCACTGTTCCTTCTGCCTGAAACGCTCCTGTTGCTGCTTCTCATCCTTTTGGTTTAGGTTTAAATGTCATGAAGAGACCTCCTCAGACCTCTGATACAGCGTCTCCAGCCTCTCCCCATCGTTCTCCACTGTGACGCCCTGTTCTTTCCCTCTATGAAGACAACTTGTACTTGCATGTCTGTTTATTTACTTGGGTATTGTGCCTTCCCAACCTCAACCTCTTGAAGGACAATACCATGTATATTTCCAATACTTCCCAGTGTATACTCAGTGTTCTGAACTGATGAATAACTACTTGAAAGATGAATGTAATGGACATTTAATCAGAGCTTGTGAAACAAAAAAGAACTAGTCCTCACACACCCAAAGATGATGGCTATTAATGTCAATCTGTCACTGCTCCTTTTGCAAGTTCCCACTGGTTAGAGCAGGATATGTGGAAAGGAAGAAAAGAAAGGTAGCGCTAAGACATGTCCGACTTTTGCGGCCCTGTGGACTGTAGCCTGCCAGGCTCTTCTGTCCATGGGATTCTCCAGGCAATAATACTGGAGTGGGTTGCCATTTCCTTCTCCAGGGGATCTTCCCTACCCAGGAATGAAACCCAGGTCTCCAGCACTGCAGGCGGATTCTTTACCAACTGAGCTATGCAGGAAGCCTGGATAATATGTGGAACTTGACTTAAACCTCAAACTGCTCCAGGAATAAATTAGATCATTCCTAATGTTTAACTGAGGATCAGTCATTATTTCATTTTTTTCTCCACTTGCTTAATCTAGTCATCGATATAACTAGTCATTGAATTAACTTCATGGCTCTAAGAGAGATCCAAGATTCACAGAATTGAATGAAGTGAAGTGAGTCATTCAGTCGTGTCCTACCTTTTGCAATCCCATGGACTATACAGTCCATGGAATTCTCCAGCCCAGAGTACTGGAGTAGGTAGCTTTGCCCTTCTCCAGGGGATCGTCCCAACCCAGGGATTGAACCCAGCTCTCCCACATTGCAGGAGGATTCTTTACCAGCTGAGCTACAAGGGAAGCCCAAGAATACCCGAGTGTGTAGCCTTTCCCTTCTCCAGCAGATCTTCCCAACCTAGGAATCGAACCAGGGTCTACTGCATTGCAGGCGGATTCTTTACCAACTGAGCTGTGCGGGAAGCCCTGTATAAATGAATAATTCATATAAATTTATATTCATAAGAAGAAAATAAAAAATTCTTATGTGTCCTAGATCTTCAGTCTCATCAATAAAATGTTTATTGTACTCAGTTCATGTCTCTGATCATCTCACAGTAGCAATCATGATTATTTTCCAGTAGGAACACATAATGGGGGCCCTGGGTGAAGACAACTGGAGATTATTACATCTCAGCTTTTGGGAGGCATGCCATTTTTCCATTTAGAAATTCTCCCAGACTCACAACTGTTAGAAGAATAAGAGTTTCCATTCCCAGTGTGGCTTGTAGAGATAAAAATAACCTCAAACTTTTAATTTTCTCTAGCTATAGTTCATCAAAATCAATAGTCTATTTTAAAACTTCTAAGACCAGAATGCTTTTCTTTGAGTTAAAACATGAGAAAGCATGCCTCAATGTGTTTGCTTTTAAAGACTCAACTAGCTTTTCTAATATACTTAAATTTGGTTTACATATAATACTCAATATTGTTTTAGAAAAGCCTAACATTATTTCTTAGCTCTGGTTCCAGTGAGTGTAAACATCTGAGGGTAGGCTTGGTGCGTATCGCTCTATATAAATTTTAAACAGAGGCATCTGGTGTGCTGAACTTAGATACCGAATATTACTAAATGTGGGCTTCCCCAGCGGCTCAGTGGTAAAGAATCAGCCTGTAATACAGGAGCTGCAGGAGATGAGGGTTCTATCCCTGGGTAAGGATGATTCCTGGAGGAGGACATGGCAACCCACTCCAGTGTTCCTGCCTGGAGAATCCCATGGACAGAGGAGGCTGGCGGGCTACAGTCCATGGGGTCGCACAGAGTCGGATATGACTGAAGTGACTTAGTTTGCATGCATTAGTAAATGTAATTAGCAATGTTAATATGGAAGTTAATAACTATCATACTTACCCAAAATATTACATTTACAAAACTCTTTCTAATAACTCTATCATTACAACTCTAAGACAGGCTGGACAAAGGAGGCTGCTTTTTTTCCATCAGAGGAGGTAAAGTGACTAAGGAACCTATGGCTTCTCACTAAGGTGGGAGCTCTGTCGCCAGTGTTTCATTAAGTCACATAGGAAAGGTGGCTGATGGTGACGCCGGAACCAGAGTCTGACTTTGCATTCAACCTGGACATTGATTTCCTGGGACCTCCAAGGCGAGAGTTGATAAGAAAGAAAAAAAGTGTGTCAAGAGATGGACGAGAGAGAAGGAGAAAACAGGATCTTCCCTTCTTCCTGGGTCTCAAGTTCAGCGAGGTTAGTGATCAGCAAGTGACCACTAAATTGGCCTGGTTTTAGGAAGTTAAACGATCTGTTTAATCACAAGAATCTATTATTTCCCAGCGTTACTTTATATTATTACTTTGCATTTCATTTATATTACTGCTTATAGTTTAACATTTCCCCAAATTAGGAGAAGAGAGAGGTAAAATGAAGCAAAGAGGTTTTCTGTGGATTATTATTCAGTTTCATTAGTGTCTCAAAAGTCAAAAGCATTCAAGAAATCATTGGAAACAGTACTGCCACCAGTCACTGAACACATGGTTTCAAACTTGTTGGATGAGAAGAATCACTGGGTGAGGGGGAGGGGAGGGAGGGTCTTTGCTCAACATAAAGGTTCCAGTGCAATCCAGAAGCCTAGAATCATGAAGCAGAAGCTCTAGCAGAGGAACTAGGGAATCTGTGCTTTTAACAAGTCCTTCAGATGATTCCTATTTTTCACATCAATATATTATTTGGGTCTGTTTTTAAAAAAAAAAAAACTAATTTAAATCACAGGTAAACCATCTATAAAGTCCTGTTAACTGTGGGAGAAATGAAAGAAGTCCTTGGCCCTGATGGGATTTTTGTGTTAAGAATAAAAATGACTGAAATGGTTATGGAGCAAGACTAGTGTATACTGAAAGGCTGTCCTGTGGAGTGTGGATCTAAATAGTGAAAAATCCCATTGTTCAGCTGTTCTCCACTGCCTACAAATAAACTCCAATGTCTGAAAGCCCTCCACAGCACCTGGCTGCAATCTACATTTCTAGTTCACTCAGAATCTCTGCAAGTAGCAACTGGTCATGGATATTTTCAAAAATTATCTGAGCGAGTTTAATGTGCAGCCATGTTTGAGAACCATGTTATACTATTATATATTATATTATATGTAATTATTTATATATTATAACAGTGTTATACTATTGGTATTTGTCTTTTTTAAGATGAGAAAATGAATACTCAGAAAGTATAAGAAACGTGCTTAGGGTCATATATCCAATGAAAATTTGAAATTCCTCTAACTCTGTAGCTCAAGCTCCTCCACTATCCCACAATGCCACCCCTGCAGGTACTCTCTCTTCTCTCACTCCTCCTGTCTCTTTGGTCACACTTCTTTCACGGAATCCTGGACAAGTTGTATCATGGTAGTGTGTGTACATGTCTCTTCTGATACAGAGGGGTAGAAACTCATTAAATTATAACTGTATCCCCCACAGTGCTTTACACAAACAATACATTCTGCACCTGATGGATCCTTGTGGTGTGTATGAATGTCAGGAACAGATGAACTAGTGCTTGGATGCAGACACATCTCTGTTAGAACAAATTAAATACAGTCACCTCTCCAGATCCGTGGGTTCTGCATCCAGGATTCAACCAACCAAGGACTGAAAATATTTGAAAAAGAATTCCAAAACGTTCCAAAAAACAAAACTGGAAATTGCCACATGCTGGCAACTACTTACATACTATTTACATCACATTAGATATTTTAAGTAATCTAGAGATGATTTCAAGTATACAGGAGAATGTACCTAGGTTATGTGCAAATACTATTTTATATAAAAAACTTGTTCATCCTGGGGTTTTGGTATCCTTGAGGGGTGATGGGGATTGGGGAGAGAGATGGGTGGAGTCCTGGAAACAATTCCTCAAGGATACCGAGGGCTATGTGGGAAAAGACCACATTCAACTGTAAACATTTCTTTCTAAAAGTTCAAATTTCCAATATAGTTTATATTAAAGTACTATTCTGTGTTAAAGCCTAACGTTTTCTATGTTGGTACCCGGGTCCGTATACAGCATTCTCAGTCACAGTGATCTTGATCCTGGGTGTGCTCGGTATACAAAAGAGGGAAGAGGAAGTGAGTGGGAAGGGACATACTGGCAGGAGATGTATACAGTCATTTTACATCATGTACACAAAAGAAGCCTGTGCTTTATTCCAAACTGGACCATTTGTGAAAACAAACTGTCTGTAACTTGGCTATGATAATAGATCTACCTTCAGGGTGGTCCAAACATTTAAGACAGGGAGAGATTCCTTAGAAACTTTTGCCAGAAGAAGAAAAGCTGCTCACTTAGAGATGTGAACCTTCTGTGAAATACCTAGGCCAGCTGTATACAATGTTTGCAGTAACAATGCCCTCCCCCACACTAAACATCCGCAACTTAAATTCACATTGCACCAAGTAAAGAGCACCTTTGCCTAGAAACTACTTTCCTACACATTGGATCACAACCAATTTGCTCAAAAAATTTTTTGAGATTGTTTGGTATTTGATTTATCATCTGAGCCATCAGGGAAGCCCCAATTTATCTTACTTCTAATGTTTTTTTTTTTTTTATGATACAGAGTTTTACCTGGCTGATTAATTGGATGGTAAACAATTATTGGGTGGGGACCCTTTGTTCTAATTTTCTGAATTGTAATTTCAACTGATGGAAAGAATTATTTTGTAAACCATGCTCCCCAGCAGAGGCTGGAGCAGAGGACCACTGTCTAAGTAGCATTGCTATCATCTGCTTTTGTAGAGTATGAGGAAGGGAAGGGAGGGCATTGCTTGTAGGATAAAAATTGAATTGTCTTGAGGACCATATCTTATTCATGGGACTTATTCTGGTGTCCAGTACAGGCACTGGTGTTTTAATTCTTTGCATGCTTAAGAACTTACATAAAACAAATCAATGAACAATAAAAGTTTTCCTTTTTATTTATTGTGGGATATTTCTGAGAACATAACTTGCACCTACTAGGAAAATAAAGTTATGTCAAAAGTGAACAATTTAATAACTCATATTGTGTCTATTTTTATTCTGTAACATATATGAGATACTAGACACTGTGCTTTGCACTGAATAGCGCTCCCCTCCCAAATTTGTCGGTTGTTGCCAAGAGGGGGCCATACAATCTGTGGGATACAGATGTATTCAAACAACTGTGGTACAAGGAGCAATGTAAGGAGATGTAGGTCAAGAGCTACAGTAATTAAGTGGATGAAATGATGGCTACCAGAATCAGGCTGGAGGAATGGTATTGAAATGGGTTTCCAGAGGCACAGAGGACAGTGGAATGGGTGGGGAAGAGAATTCTGGAGAAAAATGATAGCAAGAGCAAAGCTACATTAGAGAAAGCTATGTTAGAGAAATCATAAGCGGTCCAGAGTATGGGCCCTACTACATATTTGTGGAGTGAGAGGAAGAAAGGAGAGAGAAGAGAGGGAGGAAATGGAGTTGGACACTTGAGTTGAGAGAGAAGGTGAAAGCCGTGAATGTCATGCTAAAAACCACACATTTTATTCTCTATAAACTGGGAATACCACTGAAGGACTTTTAAAAATGGGGAAGATAGGATCAACCAGCAACCTTCTCAGAGATGGCTGGTGAGAATATGCATGGTGAATCGAGAAGGGAGACAACTAGGTTTCAACTTATGAAATCTTGACTGGGGACAGTGGAAGAAAAAGAGGAAAATGGTAGATCTGAAAGACGTAGGATCAACAAGACCTGGTGATGAGTTGCATGGCACAAAATACCTCTTTGGAAATATCTGTACAATAAGCAGAATCTTTCATGCGTTTGGAGGATGCAGGCTTTGGAAGCAAGTTGACCTGTATCAAAGTCCAACCCACCACTGTGGTCATGGTCAGGTTATAAAGCTCTTGAAGCCTTACTCCCTTCATCTGCAGAAAGGGATATTACTACTACTACTCTGATAGGATTATTGTGAGATTCAAGTGAGTTAGTGGGTATGAAAGGCTTAGAAGAGTGCATGGCAGGCAAAAGTATACTAATGCACACACAACCTCATCCACTACCTTTTAACACAGTATAAAAATTATGAAATTAATACAATTATTCTACCACCTAATTATAATACTGATAAGTATGTTCATATCTTTTAGTCTTTTTCCCAAATGATTTTTAGTATTCTAATAATTTCAGTGGAAGTACTCTCAATTAGGTGTTCATTAAAGCAAAAAAGTTCAAGTGACTATGTTTTCATTTATTGAATAAGAATCTACCGTGTGAATGGCTTTTGGTACACTTGGATAATAAAGTGTACACCTATTAGAATAATAAAAGGTACACCAGTTAGGATAAATTTATAAAGTTATCTCAAAAGTGAATGACTTAATCACTCATATTGTGTCTACTTTCATTCTGTAACGTAAGAGATACTAGACACTCTGCTTGGCACTGAGTAGCCCCCTAAATCTGCTGGTTGTTGCCCTAAGCAGGGGAGCATGCAATCTGGGATACAGATGTATTCAAACAATTGTGGTACAAGGTATGATGTAAGAAGAGGTTGTAGGTAAATTAAGTGGATGAAGTGAATTAAGTGGATGAAAACAAAGCAGTGTAGCAATACCTGCTGTCCTTGAGTTAAATTAATTGAAGAGAAAATAAGTAGTCAAATGAAATAATCATATGTGTTCATATGCACTGTTATTGAACCAAGTGTCATTGTGAGTGACACAAATTAATTATGAGTTAAAATTCAAACAGAATTGGCTTCCCAAATAATAGTTGTCATTATATCAAATATATTTACTGATAGCTCCTGTGGTCAAGTGCAAAATGTTAAGTTCTGCTTTGAAATAAACATTGTTTATAAAGTCAACAACTCAACATTTCAAGCATAAGATTAATCATATTGATATGTTCCACAGTAATAGCAAGATACTTCTTTTATAAATCACTGAAAGGATTTTTGTGACAAAGTTGTTTCCCTAAGATTTACTATAATATGATTTGTTAGGATTTATAATATAAATAGGATTTGTTAGGATTCAAAAGCTTATTTCATTTAATACAAACAAATGAAAACTATACTTCAGAAACTTTAAAAATATTTCTCTGTAGAGATAATGGAAATTGTTTCCTTTGGTAAATCCATAAAAGGCATTGCTTGGCCCAGATCATTGAACCATTTTCTGCCTAATTTACTTAGGAACATTTTGAGAGTATGTTAAGTTCTTATGTCCATATGAAAACACATGTCAGATGTGTTTATGTTTTCAAAAAATGTAAAACAAAGCTTGAAATGTTCCATGCATCCGTATGTTTTGAGATATTTTTAAAAGCCATTGGTTCTTAAAACCCATAAGTAGAACAGAATTTAGAATTCTTTGTTCAAAGTCTATGTGAGCCAGATTATAAAGTATACATTTATAAAATATAGTATGAGCAGTAAGGAAGAAAATAAAGCATAGTAAAGATATAAATATGCTGAAAGTTTATGTTTTAAAATTAGGTTATATATATATATATTTATATGTGATAATTGAAATAATAACAATTTTATGTTAAGATGATGTTAGAAACAAATCAACTAGACCAACTAGAAATTTACTGACAGGACAGATCCTGAATTTTTTTCACTTCCTTTTTTCTTAATTGGACAATACTTTAGAAAGCAGTAAGTTTAAGGAAAGCTTGATTTTGATAATGAGGTATTATCTTCAGAGTTACTAGTCTGAAAGATGGCTCTCCATCAGATGAAGGAAGCTGTCTGACAAGTTTTCTTTGTAGTTTGAGTTATAGGTGATGATTTCTAAGCCAAGTTCCAGCTTTGGAAAGTATTTACTCAAAATGCCTGGAAACCTAGTAATACAAATTAGTAACTTTTCCCCTGTCTGGGCTGATATGATAGATTCCAACTTGGCCAGCCCAGGTGGTGCCCTGCGAACAGCGTCCTGAACTTTTCATCCAGACAAGGAAAGCATTCTCCAACAAAGCACCACTACCGTCTCCGCTTTTCAGATCCCCACCTCGTTTGTGACTGAAAGGAAACCTGGTGTCGAGGGAGAGAAGGCAGCCCACCTCGCAGGGAAACCACGCAGCCAGTTCACTCCCATCGGAAGACTGTGGGAGGTCAAGAGGCTGCAGACAGAGACCACCAGGACGGACGTGGTTAATTCTCTAAGCCGCTCCGCATCCTCCGAACTTTGTTCGCTGAGATGCTGCCGTCCCTCGACCTGTGAACCCGAAGCCAGGACCCACCCAGCACACCCCACTGGCTCACTGGCCGCTCTCCTCCCCCGAGGGGGCCGGCAGCACGCCAGAGTCCCCGACTTGCAGCCGAAGGATGGAAAACACATACCCTGGTGATGACCAAAGGCTGGTTGAAGTCTATGCCCCCCGAAAGTCTGAAGCCCCAGGGCGCCGGCCCGGGCAGGACCACGTTTTGGGGCATGGTGCCTCCTGGCACGGCCTTGCTCGGGCGGGGCCGCAGCGAGTGTCCCCGAGCGGCACGGCCCACTCCACTCCCGGGGCAGTGTCCTCGCTGGACCGCGACCCGGGAGCTTTATCCCCGCTCCCGTGTGACGTCAGTGGCCTCCCCTCCTCCCCGCCCCCTCCCACCAAGGAGAGCTCCAACTTTGGAAGAAAGAGACGTGCCAGACCCGCGGGAGTTTACAGACGCACCGGCTCGGGCGCAGCCTCCCCGACTTCTTGGGCTTAAGGCTGGAGGAGGCTTCGGGTTACAACTCCCATCCCTCTCTTAAAAAGTAACACCTGTCCTACTGTTTATCTTCTGCTTGGAGAGCCACAGGGAACTTCATTGGAAGTTAAAAGCAGTTAAACCACAGCCTCTATACTTCAAGTTAAAAGAAGACCAGCATCATCAATGCAATTGGTTATTGAGCAATTTTGAGTTCTTTAATGGTGGCTTACTAGTGTGTGACCCTGGCTAAGGAACTTTAATTTCTTAAGCCTCAGTTTCCCCTGCAGGGAATTATGGTCCTTCTCTGGTAGGGTTGCTGTGAGAATTAAATGAGCTATTTCTGCACATTGCTTCCAACCACATGTGGGTGTGTACCTGTGCACTAAGTCACTTCAGTCAAGTTTGACTCTTTGCAACTCCATGGACTCTAGTCCACCAAGCTCCTCTGCCCGTGGGATTTCCCAGGCAAGAATAATGGAGTGGGATGCCATTTCCTACTCCAGATCTTTCCCACCCAGGGATAGAACCCATATCTCCTATGTCTCTTGCCTTGGCAGGCAGTTTTTCTTTTTTACCACTAATGCCACCTGGGAAACCCTTATGTAATCTATGATAATATAACTATATTAAACTTCTATTTTTTAAAAAAACAAAGAAATCTAAAAGTGAAAATATTATGCAAAGGTATCCAATCCAATGGGTCATCTAAAAGTGTATATGAAAAGATAATTCATCAGTATACTCAAAGTGTTAGTGAAAGTGTTAGTCGCTCAGTCGTGTCTGACTCTTTGCAACCCCATGGACTGTAACCTGCGCCAGGCTCCTCTGTCCATGGAATTCTCCAGGCAAGAATGCTGAGTGGGTGGCCATGACCTCCTGCAGGGGATCTTGCCCACCCAGGGATCAAACCCAGGTCTCCTGCATTGCAGGAAGATTCTTTGCTGTCTGAGCCACCAGGGAACCCCAGTATACCCAAAGTATCATTTAATTTTGATTGGAGTAATTATACTTCCCTCAAATTCAGTCTGTAAACTTATGTTTTTGACACATGGGTGGCGAGTGTAACAGAAATCTAGGAGCTGAGACTGTCCTGTGTGAGCCGTGCAAGAGGACCCCTGAACAGGATGAAACTGGGTATAGGAGAAAGAGGGGGGTGGGTGTTCAGTGAACATCTTAATTGTCCAGGTGCTACGGTGATTGCTTTATTCCTGTCCTTTTCATCCCCATGGCAAGCCCATCAGATTGCTCTTTTTCTTCTCAATTTTTTTTTTCTGGTAAAGAAGTAATTTCTTAGAAGTTACTTGCATAGATCACATAGCTAACAAGTGATACAGTTGTGATCACAAACCCAGGTCTGCCTGACTCCAGGATGTAGCTGGTGTAGGTCTGAAGACCAGGATAGTTTGAGGGGGGTCCTGCCTAGGCTCCATGTGGAATCAGATATTTCTCGTGTTATATTCCAGGATGCTCTGATTCCCAAGGAGAAGGGGAGGGACAAGGGAGGAGAAGGATGAAATGCTTAAAAAGCTCAAGGATGAGTGTCTTGGACTTCATGCCCTATATGATAGGGCTGTCTCACTTCAGGTAAGAAGAGCCAGAGTATGCTTTATTAGCAGCCTAGTCTATTTGTATGTGGTTTTAAGACTCAAGAGAGGGGACAGATTCAGGAAGCAGAGAGCAAAGTCGACTAGCCCAGAAATCATGTAAATCACAAAACCTGGGTTGAAACTACTTTGTCCACTGTGGCGAGTTATGTAAAATCCTAGCAGATAGGTGTTTTCTGGTTCCAAACAGTTCTTTCATCCTTTCTTCCTTCCCTACTTCTCTTTCCGTCTTTAAAGGAAGAGTATGTGTTTAAGTCTGAGACCCCCTCAGTCAGTGGTTCTGAATTTTGATGCTCATTAAGAGAGCCTGGGGGGCTTCCCTGGTAGCTCAGATGGTAAAGAATCTGCCTGCAACGCGGGAGGCCTGGGTTCTATCCCTGGCTTGGGAAGATCTCCTGGAGGAAGGCATGGCAACCCACTCCAGTATTCCTGCTTGGAGAATCCCCATGGACAGAAGAGCCTGGCAGGTTACAGTCCATGGGGTCTCAAAGTGTTGGACACGACTGAACAACTCAGCTGTTGAACTCAGTTGTTCAGTTGTGTCCAACTCAGCACAGCACACAGCACAAGACAGCCTGGGTGCTTATTAGAGATGTGGACTCCTGGGCTCCACTCTACAGAGATCTGAATTCAGTCGCTTGGGCCAAAATCCACTGTGGGTGGTCTGGGGACCACACATTAAGAAAAAGTAAATCAACTCATAGGATTCTAACATCTTATACTGTGGCTTCATACGTGTGGTTCATCCTTTTGGAAATGTCCTCTTTTCTCTATCACAGCCCACTGCCTTTCCACATTTTATGGGAAGACTTGATTGGCCACCAGTATCTACCCCGAACATTTTCTTGACTTAACTCTTATTTCTCTTCAATATATCTTGATTTTGAATTTAGCTCTTCTCCAGTATAACCAAGCACCTGCTAATGTGATGGATGCTGGGGTTAAACACAGGGACAAGGGATGAGTCTGGATTTTGACAGGCACATAATCTTCCAAGGATGATGTTTTATTTTTATTCTTTATTTTTATTTATTTATTTATTTATTTATTTTTTGGCTGCTTGGCATGTGGGATCTTAGTTCCCTGACCAGGGATCAAGAATTTCCCTGCATTGGAAGCATAGTCTTAACCACTGGCCCACCAGGGGAGTCCCAAGGTTGACATTTTCCTGAGAGTTATTTTGCATTCCCAACAAGACAATAGGTTCCTCCAGGGCAGGTGTCCTATTTCATTGGAATTTACCAAAACTGCCATCTAGCGCTGGGCTTTGAGGAGGTGGTTGGTAATTACCGCTAAGTGTGCCGTGCTGTGCTAAGTCGCTTTAGTCGTGTCCGACTCTTTGTGACCCCATGGGCTAGCCCGCCAGGCTCCTCTGTCCATGGGATTCTCCAGGCAAGAATACTGGAGTGAGTTGCTGTGCCCTTCTCCAGGGGATCTTCCATAGGCAGAAGCAGGTTTTGGTCTTGACTGGAATTGGTTGGATTAGGAAAGCTCATTGTTCCTTCTTGACTCTCCCTTCCACAATAGTCCTACCAAGAAGCACCTTCCCTGACAGCTTCTGTTATGCTCATTGTTCACAAGGGTTTCGGCTCCCCCAGCCCTACCTTGCTGGTGCTGTATTTGCGTGTCTTTGCTGGTATGGGCCACACAAACCAACTTATCCAAGGGCCCGGGCAGCCAGCCAGTGCTCCCAAGCCCTTCCCTGCATTGTATCTGACTTCCTCTTTGGTAAGAGCCCGTGTGATTTTCATGCTTTGGAGGATTTGGGCCCTTGTGAAATCTCTTCTGGAGAATTAACCACACTGAATTCCATGCTCCGTGCCTACCCTCATTGCTGGCAGGAGCCTCCATTGTTTCATTCCCACGTCGTCACACTCCTTGGGACCATGCGATGGTTCAGCTCAAGTTCATTTGGTATTCCCCTCTGAAATGTCACTGAGTTTTCCCACTGTTTGTACTGAATTAACTAATAACAATCAAGAGACTCATCAGTATGCTGGAAATGAGAACTGAGGCACTGTGGACTGAGCAGCAAATAGGGGCGACTTCTGGGTACCAGCCTCTCTTACTACTGGTGGCTGCCGTTTGCGTGCTAGGCCTTTGCAAATTGCAGTGTCAGAGAGAGAAGGAGAGAGTTGGTCAGAGGATGAGAGTTTTTTTTATCATGTTTTCCCATTGCAGCCACTTCTCTGGGGTATTTCCATCCTTACTAGATTGTCTTCAGGGTAGACTTCAAGCTGAGTGAGGGCAGGTTGCTTCCTGGCACTGGCAGCTTGAGGAAGAAGCTTCTTTCTTTGTGGACTACTTACCTATTTCTAGTTCTGCCAAAGTGAACTTGATCTTGATCAGAAGAGCTACTATGGTGTGTCAGGCATTGTGCTAAGCATTTAACAGGCTAGTTATTTCTGATTCCTAAGACAATCCTGGAGAATAGATATTATTATGAAATTATTATTCAGAAATAGGGACTGTGAGAAGATAAGGACGCTACCTAAGATCTTATACCTGATAAGTAGCAGAGTTGGATTCAAGCTTAGATCTGTCCCTTTCTGCTTCTTCTATTATTTCACAGTGCTTCTTCTTCTTCTTCTTTTTTTTTTCTTTCTTTTTGGCTGTGCTGGATTTTTGCTGCAGTGCACAGGCTTTCTCCCTAGTTAGGGAGCCCCTGGCTCTAGAGCATGGGTTCGGTAGTTGTGGTGCATGGGCTTAGCTGCCCTGCAGCAGGTGGGATCTTAGTTCCCTGACTAGGGACGAAACCCGTCTCCTGTGTTGGAAGGCAGATTCTTAGCCACTGGACCACCAGGGAAGTCCCTTCATGTTGCCTCTTAATGCACATTTGCTAAGGTTTATCCACCCCAGACAGCCTCTAACAACCTCTCCTGGCCATTCAGTGCCATGGTTTGAGGTCTTTTAGAAGCCAGAAGCTTGTTTTCCCTGGGGACCTAGGTGGAGTCACAAATCCCAGTGGAAAAGGACTCCTCAGAAAGTTGGAGTTGATCTCGCTCACTGCAACCTGTTCTTGATGTTTCAGGGTCCCTAGAAATTCCTGCCTAAATGGGTCTTGGGAAATCAAAGACCTGATCTTCAGTCAAATGGTATTTTACTTGGTAGGGTTAACTGCCCTCAGATTCTATCTAGATTTATCTTTTAAACACGCTCACGAGCCATTAGAAGAGCCAAGATAATAGTTATAATAGAAATACATTGGAACCTATGCTTCGGTAACAGAGACCATGTGTTTTGGAGCTTTTCTGTTTGGATCAGTTTATCATTACTATAAAAACATTTCAGATGAGAACAGAGTGAGTGGAAACCCTGGGGAAATGTACAGGGAGCTCTAGACTTGGATGGCTGGACGCCTGGCCTGGATTTAGTCACCCAGAAGGTTTGAAGGGAAGCACTAAAGCTAGAATTTAATCTATCACAGACGCCTTGGCCATCTCCTTGAGCGTTTCCACCTGCTTCACCACTGGGCCGCATGACTGGTGTCTGAACAAATAAAACGTGTGTGTTCTGTACTTGGTATATCAGTTTAGTCCAGATAGAACTGGGTTCCATACACAGTCATCTTAGTGGCCCCATGTTTTCTTTTCTTAAAATTCTTCAAGACTTTTAAGATGAAAAATGGGGACAATAACTAGTGAGTAATTACTATATATAGTCTGTGTTTATATTATTTGGACAATGTTACTGCTGTTCTAGAATAATGGGCTCAGCCTCCACTTGTGTCGAGTGGAGGGAAATGAGTACTTCTGTCCCATTTGTCCCAGTTTTCTGGTCACATGAAGGGAATGAACATTTTAGGTTCCAAGTCCTGGCCAACTGTTGTAGTTGGAGGAAAGCCTTCTCACTACAGGAAGGCCATCTGCAAAGCACACACACTTGCTCTTCCTCCAGGATAATGAAACCTCTAAGTTTTATATGTAGAATTGGATGCTCCTGGTACAAACTAAAACCAATTCAGTGAAGGCTCTGGTCTACTTATTCCCTTAAAATTGTGCATCTCTTAGACCCTGTCATACCAGAATTTTCTGGATTTTTTTCCTGGCACGTATCACTGGAAGCTCCTGAGTTTCTTCAAAAGCTCCCTTCCATAATCGCTTCTTAAATGTCAGTGGTTCCAGGCTCATCTCATGTTCTGGAATCTCACTGCGAGGTTTCATAAAAGCCTGTGGCTTTTTTTCCTACTTAAAAATTAAAGTCTGGGGACTTCCCTGCAGTCCAATGGTTAAGACTTCATCTTCCTGTGCCGGGGGTGTGGGTTCAATCCCTGGTTGGGGAACTAAGATTGTACATGCCAAAAAAACAAGACATAAAACAAAGGCAAGGTTCTAACGAACACAGTAAGGGCTTTAAAAATAGCCTATGTTAAAAAAAAAAAAAAAAACCCTTTAAAAAAAATTCTGGATGGCTGTCTGGCTTCCCTTATCAGCCAGCATGGAGGCAGAGGGCATGGAGAAGGGCTCCGCAGAGCTGGAAACGTGGGGAAGGGAGTGACCGGAAACCAGAGGCAGAGGAGGAACAGGAGGAACCCAAGAGGCTGCGGCAAGAGACGGATACCCTCTGTGTACATTGCGGCCCCCGACCCCTTCAGGCCTCTGCACATAAGGAACCTTTGGGGACCTTCTCGGCACGCATGGAAACTTTCCAGCTCTGTGAGGTCGGGCGCAGTAGTTTTCCAGCGAGGCCACGGGTTTGTGAGGTGCTAGAGCGAGGTCGCAAGAGGAAAAAGCAGTCCAGGTGCCGCGAGGCCTGCGCCGAGGGCTGGGTGTGTCCTGTACACGCGAGGAGGCTTCACCATGCGCCGCGGGCTCTCCCAGGCGCAGCCTCTGCTCGAGCAGCCGCCGCGTGGTACCTGGTCCCGCCCCAGCGAGCATCTTGCAGTCTGAGCGCCAGGTGTGCAGGCGGCGCCCGAGGGGTCAGGTTGGCCGGGTCAAGGGTGAAACCGGTGTCTGTCTTCCGGGTGTGGTGCGCGGACAGCATCTCCTCGTGGCAGATGGGGACTCAACCCGCCCGGACGGCTCCTGGGCCTCTGCCCAGTGAGTAGGAGCTGGGGGCCAGATGGCAGGGGGGCCAGGGGGACGCGGACCACTCGCCTGGTAACCGCTCAGGACTGGCCCCGCTCGGACCCAGGGCTTCTTGTCACCTGGGAGTCGGACTCCCTCAGAGACCATGGAGGGCTCCTCACTGGTGAGGAGTTCTTGAGGGGCAGAGAGGGCCCTTTCTCGCCGAGCCTATCTACTGATAATGGCTATAGCCAGGTGGACGTTCTATGGTGTTTATCAAGCACTGGTGAGTACTCAGACATTGGTTTTATAGGCTTCTCCATCTGCCTCCAGCTTCTGTACCTGCCTGAGTGAGCCACCTAGTTCTTAACTAGCATGACTATGACTATTGCAGATGTCTGGGGTTGGTTGGTTGGTTTTTACTCATTTTTAGCAGCAGTATCTAATTGAGATTTTAATTCTATTCTATTGTGTTTTTTTGGCTGTGCTTGGGGTGTGTGAGCTCTCCAGCTGTGTCTTGTGGGCCCCAGAGCACCGGGGTCTCAGCAGTTGTGGTGCATAGCTTTAGTTGTCCTGCTGGCGTGTGAGATTTCAGTTCGGACTAAGGCTCAAACTTGCATTCCCTAAGCTTAACCACTGGATCATCAGGGAAGTCCCCTAGATCTCTGTTTTGTCTTTGTTTCTTGACTGCTTTCCTCTTGCCCTCTGCTGCTGCTGCTGCTGCTGCTAAGTCGCTTCAGTTGTGTCCGACTCTGTGCGAGACTCTGGGCTCCTATAGACGGCAGCCCACCAGGCTCCCCCGTCCCTGGGATTCTCCAGGCAAGAACACTGGAGTGGGTTGCCATTTCCTTCTCCAATGCTTGCCCTCTGGGCCTCTATAAAAACCTACTTTCAGGCCCCAAGAAGAGTCTTTATTTTGAGTTAGAATGATACTGGCTAGTCCACACAAATGTTTACTAACCATGGTACTGGGAGGTAGCAACATCCTTTTTGTTTAGAAAACATTAACAGGGACAGGGGTTAATGGGCTGGAGTGGCTTGGGAGCCTCCTTTCAAATATTTTTTATAGAAAAAGATATATTTATATACTATATATGCCTTTGTAGTTTATGGTGGGTGGGGATGGTCATTGGATAAGTTCCAACTTTGTCTTTGTCTCATTCACTCACCTTCACTCCTCTCTTGGTCTCAGTCCCCAATTCAACTTAAAACCTTTTCTATGTATCTAATCAACTTCTCTGGCTTCCCTGGTGCTTCAGTGGTAAGGAATCCTCCTGCAATGCAGGAGATACAGGTTTGATCCCTGGGTTGGAAAGATCCCTTGGGGAAGGAAATGGCAACCCACTCTAGTATTCTTGCCAGAAAATCCCATTAACAGAGGCGACTAACAGGCTACAGTTCATGGGGTCACAAGAATTGGACATGACTCAGCGACTAAGGAAATGGCAACCCACTCCAGTGTTCTTGCTTGGAGAATCCCAGGGTTGGCAGAGCCTGGTGGGCTGTCGTCTATGGGGTCGCACAGAGTGGGACACGACTGAAGTGACTTAGCAGCAGCAGCAGCGACTAAGCCACCACCACCTCCAATCAGTTTCTTAGGCCATGTTACTAACAGTTATGTGATTAATTACTTTCAGTCACTATATGAGAACATAGAGTGACAGTGGGCAATAACACGTGGCTCTTGGTATAAGTCTTGTAGACTACTAAAAAAGATAGATATTGGGACTTCCCAGGTGGTCTAGTAGTGAAAGACTGACTTCCAATGTAGGGAGTGTGAGTTTGATCCCTGGTTGGGGAACCAGGATCCCACATGCCTCCAGGACAAAAAAACTGGAACATAAACCGCAGAGGCAGTGTTGTAACAAATTCAGTAAAGACTTTAAAATGATCGATGTAAAAAAAAAATTTTTTTTTTAAAGGTAGATGTTTAAGAGATAAATGTACAGAAGGACTACAGGCATCATGACCGATGTGTAAGAGGGGTGGAGTGGGGCCATGGGAATCATGGTTGACTCCTTCTGGGTAGGTAAGCCATGCTCTCAATGTGGAGCTGATTTCTGATCAGAGGCTTCTGAGATGGGTCAGTTTTTACCAAGTCTTTCAGATCATTCCTGAAATCTGAAAGAACCTATGTATGTATGAACAGATACTCCATTGTGTCCAACTCTTTGCAACCCCATGGACTGTAGCCCATGAGGCTCCTGTGTCCATGGGGTTCTCCAGGCAAGAATACCAGAGTGGGTTGCCATTTCCTCCTCCAGAGGATCTTCCTTATCTAGGGATTGAACCTGCATCTTTTGAGTCTCCTGCATTGCAGGCAGATTCTTTACCCACTGAGCCACTGTGGAAGTCCAAAAGAGCCTAGTGCACGCCTATAATTGCAAACAAAGCTCCCTGGTTATAGAGTGTTGGGTCAAGACTATGGTAAAGGTAGGCAAAGCCTGGGAAGTATTTGTGTACATGTGGTATCCCTTTGGTGCACTTATACATATTGTCTATGCTTAGACAAAGAGGGGTTCACAGACAGTGTGCAGAGTTGCTCTAGAGGTGACAGAGAATGCCTGTAAGCCCCTAAGGGGAGCTGAAAACTGAGGTGTCACCATAAACCAAGACAAATCTCCATACGGCCTCATAAGATATTAAAATTCTGGTCAGTACCCAGGCTTTTAAACTTACAGGAAGTGTTAGAGTGATAATAATAAATAATTGAGTTTCAAAGCAAAATTGAAAGTCTGTCTCCCCCAATGAGATATATATATTCTGTCATTACTTTCTTTTTCTGGATGTAAGAGCCATATATCGAAGTGTCTGTTAACCTTTTCCCTCAGAGAAAGGCAGGCTCAGATTGTCCAAAATTTGAATCCTCTGCCTCTTTCCCTTCCTCTCCCCTCCGTTCTGGTGAGGAGCACCTCCAGTGTTGCTAGTCAAGGCTCAGACCTAGGTGTTGCCTCCCCTTCTCCTTGCAGCCACCGCAAGTACTCCCCACATGTTGTATGATTCCATTTATCTGAATAGTCAGAACAGCCAAATCCATAGAGACAGAAAGCAGATTAGTTGTGTCTGGGGCTGGAGACTGTGGAGAATGGGGAGGGACTATTTCATGGGTGCAGGATTTCATTCTGGGGGAGATGAAAAGATTCTGGAACTAAATAGTGGTTCCTGAGAGAGAATGCCCTCAGAGAATGCCCCTACTACCACCGAATTGCAGTCTGGATGAACTTGGAGGATATTATGTTAAGTGACATAAACTGGTCACAAAAGGGCAAATACTGTGTAACGTTACTTAGATGTGTGTGTGTGTGTGTGTGTGTGTGTGTGTGTGTGTATGTGTGAAAGTCACAGTCATGTCTGACTCTTTTGTGACCCCATGGACTATATAGTCCATGGAATTCTCCAGGCCAGAATACTGGAGTGGGTAGCCTTTCCCTTCTCCAGGGGATCTTCCCAACCCAGGGATTGAACCCAGGTCTCCCGCATTGCAGGAGGATTCTTTACCAGCTGAGCCATGAGAGCATGAGGGAAATTTAGATGAGGTGTCTAAAATAGTCAAACCCACAGAAACTCATAGAAACAGGGGCCTGAGGGGAGGAGGAAATGAGGAACTGCTGTTCAGTGGGAGTAACATTTCAGTTATGTAAGGTGAATAAGTTTTGGGTCTGTTGTACAACACTGTGCCTCTAGTTAGCAATTCCATACTGTATGCTTAAAATTTTGCTAAGAGGGTAGATCTTGTATTAAGTGTCCTTAACACAAAAAAAAGTTAACTTGAATCATGAACGAGATCAGATCCATAATTCACATGTCATTACTCAGCTTACCAAAGATGATCAGCGAGGCAACTGGAGTTCTTCCATGCTTTTGATAAACTCTCCACTCTGATACTCAGCCAGAGTCTGTAGTCTTCTTTGAAGGTTTTCTGAATTCCTACATCAAGGGGTACTATCTTCTTGGAGCTGTTTGCTTGGAAGTTAATGAGCCACGTGAACTTGGTGAACATTTTCTGTTCTCAGGATAGTGAATGGTAGCATTATTCTTGGGGTCACCTATGTTCTTAGAAATTAGAAGAGGTAGATATAATTATGCACTTCTTCAGGTGAAAAAATGAATTCCTTTCAAGAGGTCATGGTCTTTGGGGAGTTTTCTAGCAATGGTTATGTGTTTTTGCTGTTCTGTACATACGTGCACGCTCAGTCATGTCCGACTCTTTTGTGACCCCATGGACTGTAGCCCACCAGGCTCATCTGTCCATGGGATTTCCCAGACAAGAATACTGGAGTGCACTGCCTTTTCTTCCTCCAGGGGATCGTTCCGACCCAAGGATCGAACTTACATCTCCTGCATTGCAGGCAGATTCTTTACCAACTGCTGAGCCATCAGGGAAACTCTCTGGACATACATTTTGTCTAATTTCCCTGTTACTGGGTATATGCATACTTTAGGTGGTTGACTGGGCTTGTAGAGTGGTCTGAGGGCGTGAAATAGGTTGTAGCCAGCTTGTTAATATGGCAACTGAATCCTTTGATTTATATTTCCCTAAATTCTATCCTCCAGCTAGCAAATTGACCTACCGCAGATTAAAAGCTTCCTGAAAATGAAACCAGGAAAGGATTTAAAAGCTATTTTGAACTGTGTCAAATATTGAAAAATGTTAGTTGATTGTGTATTTCTTAAGATATATATATATATATTTCTTTAGATTGTGTGTTTCTTAAAAATCTCAGTGAAACAGTTTGATTATGCTAGTCTACAAGTGAAACATGAATAATGAATTGTACATTTACCTGGCAATGTGACGTTTAAAAGAAGCCAACACGAGAAAGAAAACACTGCAACTGTGGGTGTCACAGAGACTCTACTGTAAAGACTGCCTGCCAATCATATTTTACATGCTCATCTGTTTAGTGGAGACATACCCTTTTGTCCTAGGAAAACACTGTAGGTTTTCTCTCTCTTTCCTGGGTTAAACTTAGCACATCTCCACCCATAGCTTATGGTATACTTTTAAATAACACAGGGCCCCACTGGAAGCAAGATATCCTTTTAGCTAAATATTTTTTGAAGGTGGATGAGATGGTGATTGACTTGAGAGGTTGGTGGGAGGCTTAGCAGGCATTCTTAGAATTGCAGGCATGTCTGATTTCATTTTACCAAGCAGTTTAAAATAGATGACAAAGAATTAGTCTCTCTGGGGGCCTTTCATATCGCCTGGTCATCCAGCTGTGATGGGGAGTGGGTGGAGCAGTGACAACCAGGGCGTCCACATCTGACGGCAGTGTATCTTCTTGTGGGTCTTTGTGACCCTCAAATTAGAAAAGCACTCTTTATCACAGATTTGTCAGAGAGAGTCCTATGATCCTTACATTGTGATATCTGGTTATAAAATTCAAATTCCAGTTAATTACTGTGGTATTAAATGAATTGTAAGAAATTCAAAACTTCTTTTCTTGACACTAACTTTCTGCACCATATTCTGTTAAGGTTTTGGTGGGTTTTCTCAGGGTTAGGACACACATTTTAACTTCTTTAAAGAAGATCTGAAGTTACTTCTAGAGATACCCACAAAAGAAACAAAGAAAAACAAAATTACCAAGTAGTCAAAATTGAGCTGGTTCAGTTCAGTTCAGTTCAGCCGCTCAGTTGTGTCCGACTCTTTGCGACCCCATGAATCACAGCACGTCAGGCCTCCCTGTTCGTAGCCTATGCTTCTTGGAAGTCAAGTTTTGAACTTCTGTTTGTCCACCACTTGGCATCAACAAAGATAAGACCATTTCTTATTGCCTTTGAAGTAAATACTCTCAAAAATGATAACACACAGTTGTAGCAGGCAGGCCATGGAATTCCAGATTGTCTGGCATATATAAAGGACTCATGAGCTGACCAGGCACTAAAGTGTTAGTGGCTGTCTACTAGGTGCAGTGTCAGAGAAGGCGATGGCAGCCCACTCCAGTACTCTTGCCTGGAAAATCCCATGGACAGAGGAGCTTGGTGGGCTGCAGTCCGTGGGGTCGCGAAGAGTCAGATATGACTGAGCAACGTCACTTTCACTTTTCACTTTCATGCATTGGAGAAGGACATGAGAACCCACTCCAGTGTTCTTGCCTGGAGAATCCCAGGGACGGGGGAGCCTGGTGGGCTGCCGTTTATGGGGTCGCACAGAGTCGGACACGACTGACACGGCTTAGCAGCAGCAGCAGCAGCAGGTGCAGTGTGGATTTTTAAATGAAGAATAGTTGCATGTAGTTGGGGCTTCCCTGGTGGCTCAGATTGTAAAGAATCTGTTTTCAATGCAGGAGACTCGGGTTCCATCCCTGGGTTGGGAAGATCCCCTGGAGAAGGGAATGGCTACCCACTCCAGTATTCTTGCCTGGAGAGTTCCATGGACAGAGGAGCCTGGCAGGTAGTTGTGGTGAGTTACCCCTTCTGAAGAAATTGATCCCAGAGCAAGAGAGAATAAGAAATTGGATAATACTCAGAGGTTTGGTGCAAGTCCATAAGTTCAGTTCAGTTCAGTCACTCAGTCATGTCTGACTCTTTGTGACCTCATGAACCACAGCACTCCAGGCCTCCCTGTCCATCGCCAACTCCCGGAGTGCACCCAAACCCATGTCCATTGAGTCAGTGATGCCATCTAACCATCTCATCCTCTGTCGTCCCCTTCTCCTCCTGCCCTCAATCTTTGCCAGCACCAGGGTCTTTTCCAAGAAGTCAGCTCTTCGCATCAGGTGGCCAAAGTATTGGAGTTTCAGCTTCAGCATCAGTCCTTCCAGTGAATATTCAGGACTGATTTCCTTTAGGATGGACTGGTTGGATCTCCCTGCAGTCCAAGGGACTCTCAAGAGTCTTCTCCAACACCATAGTTTAAAAGCATCAATTCTTCGGCGCTCAGCTTTCTTTATAGTCCAGCTCTTACATCCATACATGACTACTGGCAAAGCCATAGCCTTGACTAGACAGACCTTTGTTGACAAAGTAATGTCTCTGCTTTTCAATATGCTGTCTAGGTTGGTCATAACTTTCGTTGCAAGGAGTAAGTGTCTTTTAATTTCATGGTTGCAGTCACCATCTGCAGTGATTTCTGAGCCCAGAAAAATAAAGTCAGCCACTGTTACCCCATTTATTTGCCATGAAGTGATGGGACCAGATCCCATGATCTTAGTTTTCTGAATGTTGAGCTTTAAGCCAACTTTTTCACTCTCCTCTTTTACTTTCATCAAGAGGCTCTTTAGTTCTTCTTCACTTTCTGCCATAAGGGTGATGTCATCTGCATATCTGAGGTTATTATTATTTCTCCTGGCAATCTTGATTCCAGCTTGTGCTTCCTCCAGCCCAGCATTTCTCATGATGTACTCTGCATATAAGTTAAATGTATATGTATATTATCTCAGCCTTGACGTATTCCTTTTCCTATTTGGAACCAGTCTGTTGTTCCATGTCCAGTTCTAACTGTTGCTTCCTGACCTGCATACAGGTTTCTCAAGAGGCAGTTCAGGTGGTCTGGTATTCCCATCTCTTTCAGGATTTCCCACAGTTACCGTGATCCACACAGAGGCTTTGGCATAGTCAATAAAGCAGAAATAGATGTCTTTTTGGAACTCTCTTGCTTTTTCAATGATCCAGTGGATGTTGGCAATTTGATCTCTGGTTCCTCTGCCTTTTCTAAAACCAGCTTGAACATCTGGAAGTTCACGGATCATGTATTGCTGAAGCCTGGCTTGGAGAATTTAAAAGGGTGGGGGTGTTGTACTTAGTAGTTATCATTTCAGGTCAGCCACACCAATCAATATCAAAACATGTATCAATGGGTTTCAAAGCCCTAAGGCAAGAAGTTATAAGAATGAGAAAGAGTGATTTCATGAAAATGTCAATGTGATTTAAGATACATAGTGCCAGTTACAGGCTTCCTTGGTGGCTCAGCAGTAAAGAATATGCCTGCCAATGCAGGAGACATGGGTTTGATCTCTGGGTCAGGAAGATCCCCTGGAGAAGGAAATGGCGACCCACTCCAATATTCTTCGCTGGGAAATTCCATAGACAGAGGAGCCTGGCAGGCTACAGTCCATGGAGTCACAAAAGAATCAGACACGACTTAGTGACTAAACAACAACAACTGACAGTTACTCTAGTGTGAACAAACTGGTAGCTTCAGAGGGCAACTTCGTTAGCCAGCAGTACCCTCAACACTGGGCATGGTTCACTCCTGGGGATTGGTGGCCCAACAACATAAGTAGACATTAGCAGTAATGTCATTGCTTCTGGGAGGGAGCAGGCACATTTTGGACTTGGTGTAGCTGTATTGCCCACTTTTCTTGGAACTGTTATTTGGATCAGTGACTTCAGTGGGCATAGTCAGGAGTGATAGAAGCTTCTCTGGGCATTGGTGGTTTTGACTTCATCATGTTACATTGGCAGAAGCTGTCATTTTTGGTATAAACAGTTCTAGGAACCAGACCATGAAAGAAGGCATTGTGGTGTACAAGTGAGGTACTCCTGGGCAGAACAGGGAAGTTGAGAGGACTGCCCCGTCGTGGGGGCAGAGTCAGATAGTAGTCTTCTGCCATTGAGGGTGGCCTTCTTTTTAATCTCAGATTAAAGCAACCTGAGAATGAGATTTGACCAGTTTGGGCCAGATAATCAGCTTACATTTTGAAGTTTTGAAGTTTTAGGCATCTAGAGGGAACCAGTGAATAATCGAGAAGGGAGAATTATAAAGCATTCCTTGCTTTCCTGTTTTCTTTCCATCTTTCTTCTGTTTACATCAGAAATGTTTAAAAGTTCCTTAATTTCAAGAAATTTCCAACTTAACTTTACACTGGAAGACACTTTTGTAAAACTAAATATTCTGTTTACATTCTTTACAAATGTATAAAAAGAATATAAATGAGGAGATTTACTGAAGCCCTACCAGCCAAAGCCAACTAGATAGATCCTTTAAAAATACATCATGGCTGTTCCTCTGGAAATCGGGCATCATTATTTTCCACTCTGTCATTTTCTCCTCAGTGGCTCAGCGCCATATTGATAGAATCAAACGTCATCTCCAAGTTTGGCAAACAGCTGCCCTGACTTGGTTTAGAGCTAAGGCCTATTCTGGCAAAGAAGATGGATCTGCTCATTCCAGATGAGAAGATTTGGATGGAAATGGTGGGCCATCAGCCAGAGCTTCAGGGATCAGAGCAAGGGCCGCAGTCCACGTACAATGTGAGCTGGACCCAGGAGTGCGGATGGAATCTACGGTCTCAGGAGCCTGTGTGCCTGTGAGCAAATGTTGAGCTGTCCAGCCAGCAAAATCCACTCATGGAACAATACATGGCCTTGAGTCTAGGTATGTTGCATCATCTCTGAAAATACTTACACACGGCAAAGGTCAGTCATATTTCAGTTCTCTTAGCAGAGGAAAATTAGCTTGGTTTTTCTTAAAATTCCTTGTCCATCTATCATACTTAATTGTAATAGTAGTTTATTATTCCTACTGAAAATATTTTGGATAATACTGTGTTAGATTAGCCTTTAAGCAGCCATTCTGAATCTGCCAGTTTCTCGATTATTCATTTATTTCAAAAACTCCTATGTGTCTTGAATTGGATAATGACAGAAAAAAATGGAACATAAGATGACATTCCCTGGCTTCAAGAAGACCAATATGGTTGCACAAAACAACTTGAGATCAGTAAATGGGTCAAATGAGTGTTAGCAGTTTCAAAACTTAAAGATAATTCTGAACAACAGTCTCAAGGATGGGAAATAGTCAGGGAAGGATACCTGGGTGTTTTGTACATTGTGAAGGGTATGTTTGTTATTAGTTGGCAGAGAAGAGAGGATTTGGCTTTGCAGGCTGGTAAACATTAGCAAAAACTATGTAGGTGGAAAATGTATCTTGTGTGATTGAAGGTAAAGGAAGAGGTAGTGGGGAGCTTGGAAAATGGTTGGAGTGGGAGGAGAAAGACTGAGTAAGAAGAAGACCAGCCTAAAATTTGTCTTGTGAAGGTTATTGGAAGAAAACGTTGGATAGAATGGGTAGATCCATCTGATGGAGATTCTTACAATGTCTGGCAGGGGCCTTTGAGTTATCATTCATTCATGCGTTTGTTCGTTTATTTATCACATGTTTATATGTGAGGCATTGGACAAGACATTGGAGAGGAACATACCCATTGCTCGCTCTAATGACTTGACATTAGGGAAAAGAGGCACATAGACAGTCACTGCAACATAATAAAGGTCTGTTGGAAATAGCCGGTAACAATACAGAAGATTCATTTTGCCTGGAATAGAGGCAGGGCTGAAAAATCTTTGGAAAATATATATTCTTAAGCAGGTGGAACTGATGAAGCAGGTTCTGGAAGCTGTTGCAGAATGATAGAAATCAAGACACAATGAGAGGAGTACACACTCTAACATAAGTTGCAGTGGGTGCTAGCAATCAAGGAGGACAGAAGAAACACCTTAAAGATGTGTGCAGTTTAGGTGTGTAGTTGGCCTGGGGTTGGGCTGCTGGGAAGAGGCAGTGACACAGAGCAGTTTGGTGCTTACAATTAGAAAGTGCTGACATTGAAGGCAGAGATGAATTCCTGGAATCACTGTGAGTAGCAACATGCTGCGTGGGCTGGCCGCTGAACTGCCACCCAAGTCCCCATTCACAGAGACAGCAGTCTTGGTCGTTTTCTTTGCTGGCCCTCCAGTACTTCAGATATTATTTTGTGCATCTCAATCTGTGAGTATTTCACTCCTCTCCCCGTCTACCACCTGAAAGCCCTTGTTCTTCTGGAGAAATCTTATTCATGTTTCAAATGTCATTTTTCTGACACCCCAAGGAACTCCTCATTCCTACAGATAAGTATCTCTATTTAGTATACAGCTCTACTTTGGCATTTATATCTTATTTAGTCATTTACTTGTGAACCTTTACTGTAGATTGTTCATTCTTCAAAGACAGAGCTTGTGTTTATAGCAAAAGCAGGATTAAGCCTAGTTTTGACTTCAAGTCCCTACCTTACCACATATTAGCTCTGTAACCTTACAAAATATGGTTAATCTGTCTTTATTCATGTTCCTCATTTAAAAAACAGGGCAAATCGTATCTACTTAATAAAATCTCTAATAAAAAGTTATTAAGAGAATATATGTAAAACACTATCAGAGTGATTTATTCATGAACACTCAATAAACATTAATTTTTTTTTCCCTCCTTTTTTGTCATTTGCATTCGCAGTGCTCAGCCGTATATAGGAGTTTACCACATGCAGGCACTGTTCTAAGCACTTTAGATACATATTAACTCATTTAATACTCTCTGTAACACCATGAAGAAAACACTTAATATCCTTCTTTTGTTTATGAGGAATCCAGGACACAAAAATATTAAGTACTTACTGAGGCAAGTCCAGGGAATAAATGGCAGAGGCAAGATATTTTAAAAATATAATTTATTCATTTTTGGCTGTGCTGTGTCTTTGTGGTTGCGTGAGCTTTTCTCTGGTTGTGGTGAGTGGGGGTTTCTCATCGTGGTGCCTTCTCTTGTTGTGGAGCATGGGCTCTCGGGCCCTGGGGCTTCAGCCGTTGGAGCCCCTGGGCTCCATAGTTGAGACTCATGCTCTAGAGTGCTGGCTCTGTAGTTCTGGTACTCGGGCTTAGTTGTTCTGCAGCATGTGGGATCTTCCTGGATTGGGCATCGAACCCTTGTCCCCTGGACTGGCAGGCAGATTCTTTACCACTGAGCCACCAAGGGACATCCAGAGGCAAGATTTGAATCCAGGTAGATGCAACTCTGAAGTCCATTCTCTTATCTTAACCTTGATTCTATACATAGTTTAAATTTTATGTTAAACCTTCTGGAAATTTTCTCATGGTGATGAGCTGGCCCCCTCAATAGAGTTCCAAAAGTAGGACTGCCCTGTGCTTGAGCAAACCCACTCCTAGTATGCTCTTTCAAGGACTTCTGACTGCTCTTAAATTCTTGAGAAATTGTTTCCCAAATAAAAAAGAGTCAGTTCTTTCTTTCATGGGAACACCCTCACCCACATGGACATCCATTCAGATTAGAATATGAATTAACTGCTTTTGAACTGTGGTGTTGGAGAAGACTCTTGAGAGTCCCTTGGACTGCAAGGAGATCCAACTAGTCCATCCTGAAGGAGATCAGCCTGGGATTTCTTTGGAAGGAATGATGCTAAAGCTGAAACTCCAGTACTTTGGCCACCTCATGCGAAGAGTTGACTCATTGGAAAAGACTCTGATGCTGGGAGGGATTGGGGGCAGGAGGAGAAGGGGACAACAGAGGAGGAGATGGCTGGATGGCATCACTGACTCGATGGACGTGAGTCTGAGTGAACTCCGGGAGATGGTGATGGACACGGAGGCCTGGTGTGCTGCGATTCATGGGGTCTCAAAGAGTCGGACACGACTGAGCGACTGAACTGAACTGAACTGAAGTAGCCTATTCATCTGAGTCCTCCTTAGAGGCTGCTTAATTGTTGTTAAGCTACAGAGGTGTGAGACATGGCAGTTGCCCTTGTCTTGGTGTTCGTGTTATGGAAATATTTTGGAGTAAGTTCTGCTATAGCTTCATCTTGCAGCTGAGAAAGTTGAAGCTCACAGAGGTAACTTGTCATGGTCATCGACAGAGCAAATATTTATACCTAGGTTTTCCTGACTCAGACACTACTGGGAATGCAAAAGCAACATAATTAGAGAAGCTGGGTGATGGTTCCGTAGTAGCTTGTCCATGCTTTGTCTCAAGAGGAAAGAATGCAGTGTATGTTGTCAGTACTCTCCTGGGAAGTTTTCAGTATCTGTGTGTCCAAGACATCAGGCAGGATGTCTTGGGTTTGAGCCTGGAATCTCTACTCAAGTCTCCTAACTCCTTGATTTATTAAAAAAAAAAATGAGAATAATAATGACATTCACCCCAAAGGGCTGTTTTGAGGATTAGTTGACGTTACGAAGGTGCTTCAGTAAGGTAAGCCACTTTTGAGGACATTTATTGATTTGTCTGTCCAGCTTCTGTGAAATAGAGACATTCACTTATGAGTGGGAGCATAAGAAAAGATATGTGGGCATGAAGTAGGAGAGTCCTGAAGAAACCGTGAGTATGAGGAGTCAAAATGCAGAGAATCAAGGATGTGGGCTGCTTATCGCACACAGGTTGGTAGCATTGTCACATTTCTATCCCTGAGGGGCAAGAAGGTAACTAACACATTAATCTTCTATTGTTGAATAGCAAATGAGCATAGACTCAGCTGCTTAAGACAAATCTATTTTACCACGATTTCTGTGGATCAAAAGTCTAGGCACAGCTTAGCTGGGTCCTCTGCTCAGGCTCTCCCAGGCTGAAGTCAAGGTGTCAGTGGGGCTGTGGTCAGTTGAGGCTCAGGGTCTTCCAAGCTTATTGGTTGTTGGCGGAATTCAGTTCCTGTGGCTGTAGGACTGAGGCTCTCAGCTCCCAGAGGTTGCCTGTCACTCTGCTGCATGGCCATCTCCGCACTTGGCAGGATGCTTCTTCAAGCCCAGCATGGGGATTTCACTCCAGTCTTCTACTCGGTGTCTTATGGAACAGTGTAATCATGGATGACTATCTTACCATACTCACTGCTCCACATTCAAGAGGAAGGGATTACACAGGGTGTGTACTCTGGGGAATGCGAATCTTTGGGGCCACCTTAGGATTCTGCCTACCACACTCAGTCTAGTCCCAAGGTGCCCCTAGCTGTGCTCTACCTTCCTGGGTTCCCACACAATTCCTGTCTCTCATCACTAAATATTGTAATTCCTTGAGTGAATCAAAAGACCCTATTTAACATATAGGAAGGAAGCATAAGAAAAGCTATGTCTTCTGAGAAATGATCATTTTTAGTCAAAAAGAAAAAAGTGCACATCAAACATTTTAATTATTCCTGATTTAACTATTAGTTTAATATGAATTTTGATTTCAGCAAAATAGTGATTCTATGACCTATAGTTCCTCTAAGTCAGACTTTTTCTTGAAGAAAAATAGAAAGCTTCAAAATCAGTTTATTTTTGACTATTCAGATGGAAGAATATTTTTCTGTAACAGATTTCACTTTGAAATTAACCAATGGGGCTACAATAGTTTTCTTTTTTTTTTTTTTCTAGCTCACAATATAACTTTTCAATTTGTGGGGAGGCCATAAGATGAATTTCTTTTTAGGAAATGAAACAAAACATAAATATTTTCTCAAAAGAGGCCTGCACAGACAATATTAATTATTAGTGATGAAATGGTATAACCTTATGACATCTAATTTTGGTTGTGTTTCAGAGTATTGATTGATGGAATTCAATTTCCTTTTTGCTTTATTTAAACCCATTTTATAGTTCCTGAGCAAAAGCTTGAAAGCCAGCAAACATGATAAATAAGACTAATGTACACCAAGTACATATTCCTTTCCAAACTGGAAAGTACATACATTCCTTTTTTTTTTTTTTTTTCTCTTGAGGGGGTTACTTGGCCAGATAAGCACAGACTGTACTTATGACTAAGTCACGAATAAAGTCATAAACTTAGAAACTTCAGGAGAGCAGTGTTGAAAATGAATAGATATATGTGAATCTCCACATAGACGAGACTCCATGGGAAGTCAGTTCAGATGCCCAGCACAGAGAGGACTGGGTCTCTCTCCCCTGGCTCAGGTGCCCTGGGGCCCTTCCCTCCCACTGGCAGTAGTGTGCTGCTGGAGTCAGCGGAGAGCGATGCCCCCAGGCCTCTCTCGCTGGGAGAGCGTGGGGCAGACATGCTCCAAAGTTTCTAATGTTATTATTTTTACAGTGGGCCTGGGTCTCTTTTCTTCAGACACTAACCCTCAACACAGTAGGACCAATCTGGCCAATTTGCTCTTTCTTGGTCTCTTCCTTTCATCGTGAAGGCAGTCCTTATACAGGTGTTGAGAAAACACCTGCTTCTGTTTTGCTCTGGAATGCACTGGTACTTAAGTGATGGCGTTTACATGACAGGTAGACCCATGGGGCTCCTGGGATGATGGAGCCTCTGGGCTGGATGCTAGCACTTCTGGTCCTGGCACCTTCTGGTCTCTGTGGTCACCAGCATCTCTGCCTCCCAAGGGGACTGACTGAACTTTTTACTCCTTGTGGTTCCTTAAGCCTATATTCAGCCAAGAATATCCCACAACAAACCTCCTTGACAACAAAACACCAAAGCCTTATAGCTCTAATGACACATCTTTTTCCATTACTGGGAGTACCATTTGCCTTTTAGCACACACATTGTGACAGTGTGGCTGGAGCATCAGCTACACTCCTGGCTGGGGGTCAGCAGTTTTTCTACCTAGGCCCTGCTGTTGTGTCTGGGATCCATCCTCCAGACACCCTTCTCCCATCATGATGATAAATGTCTCTACCACGATCTTTTGCTGTTCTTGGGACACGCATAAGATTATGCTAGTTCAGCAGGCAGATTTTGAAATTCTTTGGCTTTTAAACAGAAAGAGTCAGGCCACTAATCAATTGTCTTCTTGGTCCTCTGCCTCTTAGTTGGTCATGGTTGCAAAATGATACACGGGGAAAGGCAGCACTCTGTAACTTTACCAGCTGAAATGCAGATAGATATTTTGGTGGATGGTGACATCTGTCTCCTTCACCAGTGGTGTCCAGGACTCAAGATCTTGCCATGCTCTATGTAATGTGAGAACAGCAAAGGGATTTGAGCTGCTTCCATATGCTGATGAGCAAGTGCTCACAACATTCCAGGTATGGTGCTGCTTACTTGCAGGTAACAGTGTTTCTGCTCTCGACAGTCCCCTCTGACTAGGTTCCATTTATTTCTCTGTGATGTGCTGAAAACTCCTGTAGTTGCTGAGAGGCTTGGTGTGACTTGTTTATCAAGTGGTGTGATGACAGAGGGATTTATCTCCAAAGCACTGCCATCATAGCTGGGTTCTCTCACTCTATTGATTCCAGAGCAATGCCTTTGTGTTGAAGTGACATTTCTTCCTGGAACATGTGCTGTTTGTCTCCTTAGACATGGACCTGTTCCTCTGAATGATAAAATTCAGGTTTGGAGACCTTAACAGCATTTTCTTCAATGTTCCTTTCCCATATTTCTGAGGCAAACCCCTTCTGGTTCTGAGGGGACCACACACCCCCTCTGCATGCAGAGGTTAATTTGCCAGTGCCTGCTCCTTGGGATCAGAGATGAGCTTCTGAAAAAATATAGACATCCTGGGGCCAAGGAGGAGCTTAGTCAGCAGTTACCAGCTAACTTGAGAAAGGAAAATCCATTTATCAAGGATAAAATTGTATTACCCTGTAAGTATCTCTCTCTCTCTTCTCTTCTGTCTCTATAGATTAACTTTTCCTGGACATTACACAAATGCAGTCATATCATATGTGGTCTTTTTCTCAGTTTTAGAGGAAACAGCATTGTCTTTCACCAATAAGTGTGATGGTAGCTGGAGATTTTTCAAAGAATCCTTTTATCAAGTTGACAAAATTCTTTCCATCTCTAGTTTTGAGACTTTTTATCATGACTGAGCGTTAGATATTGACAAATGCTTTTTTTTCTATATGTTGACATGATCATATGGTTTTTGTCCTTTATTCATATTATATTAAAATGATTTTAATTGACTTTTAGATATTAAGTCAACTTTGTACTCATACTCAGTTATGGTGTATAATCCTTTTGATATGTTGTTGAATTCAGCTTGCTGACATTTTGTTGAGAATTTTTGCATTTAGACTCATGAAGACTATTGGCCTGTAGTTTTCTTTTCTTGTGATGTCTTTGTCTGGTTTTAGTATTAGGGGAATACTAGCCCCGAGTGACTAGTTGGGGAGTGTTCTCTCTTGTGTTTTGTGGAAGAGTTTTGAAGGAGTGGTTGTGTTTGTCCTTTGGATATTTTATAGCATACACCTGTGAAGACATCTGGACCTAGCCTTTTATTTGAAGACAGAGTTCCAATTACTAATTTAAATTCTTTACTTGTTACAGATCTGTTCATATTTTATCCTTTTCACTCAGTTTTGTTACTGTATACTGTTTTTTTTAAATCTTCTTATTTCATCTACATTGCCTAATTTGTTAGCATAGAAGTATTCATAGCATGTCCTTATAATCCTTTTACTTTCTGTAGGATTGGTAGTGATGTCTCATCTTTCATTCCTGAGTTTAGTAATTTGAGTCTTCTCACTTTTTGGTTGGTCAGACTAGCTCAGGTTTCTCAGCCTCAGCACTACTGATATTTGGGCCCAATAGTTTTTATTATGAGGGGGCTTTCATACTATGTAAGATGTTTGGCAGCATCTTTCCCTGGCCTTGGGCAACCACTCATCTGCTTTTTGTCTCAATGACTTTGTTCACGTTTTCTAGAATTTTATATAAATGGTCTTATGCAGTATGGACTCTTTTGTGTTTGGCTTCTTTCATTTAGCATAATGATTTTAAGATTCACCTATATTTTGTATCAGTTGTCCACTCTTCCTCCTCCTCTGTTATTTTTTTCCTTAGTAGTATTCTATACTGTGGATATTCCACAGTTTGTTTATCTTTACCTATTGATGAAAAATTGTTTTTTTCCCCTCAGTTTGGGGTTATTATGAATAATACTGCTTTGAATGCTTATATTTAACTCTGTGTGGACTTATGTTTTCATTTGTGAATTCCTAGGAGTGGACTGACCGGATCCTATGGAAGGTGTATATTTAACTAAAGAGACTGATAAATAGTTTTTCTATGTGGTTGTTCTGTTTTGCATTCCTACTAGCAGTGTATGGGACCAGTTACTCTATATCCTTGCTAGCATTTGGCATTGTCAGTATGTACCACAATCTCATCAAGTATAAATTCAGGTAAATGAATAGTTGCAAATATAAATAATTAGATGTATTGAAAATAATCTTGAAGAATTAATATGTTTTAGTAACTAAAGTGCTTCCCAGGTGGCGCAGGGATAAAATATCTGCCTGCCAATGCAGGAGATGCAGATGTGGGTTTGATCTCTGGGTCTGGAATATCCCTTGAATTAGGAAATGGCAACCCACTCCAGTATTCTTGCCGTGGACTACATACAGTCCATGGGGTTACAAAGAGTCAGACATGACTAAGCACACAGGCAACTGAAGTAGTTTATAGGTCTCCCTCTTCTTTTGTTCTCTTATGTTGTATTAAGTCAATTTCTTTTCGCTAAGGGAAGGAAGTGCATATTCTAGTCACTAGTGGACAGTTAAACCCATTGTAGCTGAGGTTAGTGAAAAGCACTGCTATTAGTATCCTGGCAGAAAAAAAAAATCTATAAATTACAATTGGGGGAAAATGGAGAAGGAACAACAAGTGATTAAATGTTGTATGTGAAACTGAGGGACAGGGTTAGAATATTCACAGTAGTTCTAATCACATACTGTCACATTGCTGTCCCCAGACCAGAGCTCCACCTTTAGATTTCAGAAGCTGGGCAGCCAAATTGCACCAAACCTATCTTAACGGTGAGTGTACTTTCCACTCAGTTTTCCGTTTTCCACCATCACTCTCTGGCCATGTTAGCAGGGCCTCCTAGAAGACCAGAGGTCATGAGAAATTGGCAATAGCTGTGACTGCTTCCCCAGTTTTCCCTGAGGCTGCCCGTTTGCTGCCTTTACTATTTAGTTATCAGCAAACAAAGCAGCTGGAGTCAGGCTGGGTGAGGAGGAGGATGTGGGTGGGGTGGTCATTACTGGCCACAGCGAGTACCCTGGGAAGTCCTGAGTTCATGAGCTTCCTTTTACTCTTGGGGCTCCAGTGTAAGTTGAGTGTGTAAAAGTGGAGAGAGAAAGGAGAAAAGAGGAAGAGGTAGAGGAACAGAAAAACACAAAGACAAAATTTGTGACCAAGGAAAAGAGCTTTAAAAAAATACAAACAGTATACAACAAAGTTTCCTGTTTTTTACAGTAAAAATGCTCACTATGCCCTCTGCTTGCTCATGCAGTGGCATGCTCTGATAGGGGGAGGACCAGCACCATAGGAGTGGCTTGTTGTACCCACACATGTCACTGCAGCCTTACCTGAATCACAGTATGTTCAGGATGGAGGCTGGATGAAGGGGAGGAGCAGTCCTGGCTTAGGCTGGAAGCCTGGCTCTGATGCTTACAGACCTCAACTCCTCTGGGCCTCAGTTTCCTCATGTGTAATGTAGTGGAGATAATAAATATCCTTGTGTGCATGCATGCCTGCTTAGTCGTTTCAGTCATGTCCGACTGTTTGCAACCCCATGAACTGTAGCCCACCAGGCTCCTCTGTCCTTGGGATTCTCCGGCAAGAATACTGGAGTGGGTTGCCATGCCCTCCTCCAGGGGATCTTTCTGACTCTAGGATCGAACCTGCATTTCCTACATTGCAGGCGAATTCTTTACTGTTGAGCCACCGGGGAAGCCCAGATAATGTCCTTATCAACGAGCTATTGTGGGGATCAAAATGAGCATGAAAGTTGGCATTCAATATAAAAGCTCTGTTCACAATATTTTTGCTTTTTCCAATTTTGAAACGTTGTTCATGAGAGTTAGTTCTTAACTATCTCTTTAACTGTCATATGTCTTTAAGGACATAGTGGGAATATAGGATTAAATAATTTCTTCTGGGTGTCCTTTACTTTCATTGCTTTGATGATTAGCATCCCAGATACTTGCTGACAGGCAGTACTTGAAGGATCATGGCTCACAAAAGTTTAATTCTTTCACTCAATTACTGAAGCTTAGCATATTTTAGTTACTCTCAGTTTAGGTTTCATACTCTCTGGCCTTGCAGTATTGCACCAAACTATCCTTCCCTCTTGAGGATTCTCCACAGTTTTTTCTCCATTAAACCCTGCAATGAGTTTTGTTACCAAGATGCCTGCTGTTTCCATGCCTACAAGTCCTGTTTTCCAAACTGGCTGTTCTCAAGCTGGCGAGAGTGAACTGATTTAACTCCAGAAACATTTTCAACTTCCTTAAAGCTTCAGTGGCCAGGGGTGCTCCCACAGATCCTCTGTGTTTTTTTTTTTTTTTTTTAAGTTTTTGCTTTTTTTACAGACATGACGATTTTCTGTAATGCTCTCTAAAAGGTAGCATCCATCAAGGCTGTTCTGTGGTTATCAACAAAAACCTCCCTATCTTCTCCCTACTCCTCCGTTCCAGAATCTCTTGAATGCTTTGATCTCCAGCTGCTTTTTTGGTCATTTTGGTTTCCAGAACTTTTACCTGTTCTGGAGGAACATGTCATCCTTGAACTGCCTTGGCAATGACTTCCCGTGGTGTCTGACACCAAAGACTAAAAATAGCAAGATGAAGCCCAAAGCATTCCCCAAGGAAGTAAAATTGAATAACGTAACCAGATTATTCTTGGTTATCTTGCAGATATCCGTGTAACCAGACGTCTACAAATGGCGGTGAGATCATTTCTAGTCGCCCTTTAATCTGTTGGCAGCTGGCTTCTGAAAGCTTCTTGTGAGTTTTTTTTTCTTTGTTTTCCCCCAAGCCAAAGGCAGCCAGCAGTATTTGAAATTTTCTGTACTGGATTGTCCTTCTGACTTTCACATGGACCTTGGTCAGGTCCCTTTTCCTTTCTTTCCTCATTTCAGGCTTGTTTTGGGGGTGGGGGAAGGGAGTGTTCTACGTTTTCACAGTGGTTGCTAAGAAAGCATCTTCTCTGTTTATAGGCCCCTAACAAATAGTGACAGCTGAAAGACAAATATGGTATGGTGTTTGCAGGAGGAGGATGGAAGGCGGCCAGCAATTAGCAGCTCCGAGCACCAGTGGTCACAATGAGGCCTTTGAGAGTGGGGGTTGGCATTATGCTTCCACAGATTGCTTGCAATAATTTAAAAAGGTTCTTGCCTCATGCCTTCAAAGAATCAGCCAGGGTTGTATAACTTGATAGGGTTGTAAAATAACGTAGTCTTTTCTTTCTCAAAGAAGCCTTTGCTTATGAACGGGAGCCAAATCGCCATTCTCCAAATCTCCAATATCCATTTTCAGAACAGGGTTCTTGAACCTTCTAGTCAAAGGCTGGAGTGTCACCAGCCAGAAAAGGGAAGCCAGGTGTAGTTTCATTCATGTTCAACCTTGTTTGGGAGCCTTTACTCCATTCTGGTGGAGTGGCTCTAGGGTAGGAGTTTGGGAAAGCATTATGCAAAGAAAAGAGAAAATGAAATTGTCTATCTAATACTGATATTGCATAGGTTTTTGGGTTCTTCATTTCCTAATTTTACAGTATAAAAGAAACGGTTGTGTGTGCGTTGCTCAGTCGCTCAGTTGTGCCTGACTCTTTGCGACCCTATGGACTGTAGCCTGCCAGACTCTTCTCTCCATGGAATTCTCCAGGCAAGAATGCTGGAGAGGATTGCCATTTCCTCCTCCAGGGGATTTTTCCAACTCAGGAAATGAACCTGCATCTCTTGCATTGCAGGTGGATTCTTTACCACTGAGCCACAAGGGAAGCCCCCAAAAGAAATAGTTCAGTTCAGTCTCTCAGTTGTGTCCGACTCTTTGCAACCCCATGGACTGCAGCACGCCAGGCCTCTCTGTCCATCACCAAGTCCCAGAGCCTGCTCAAACTCACGTCCATTGAGTCAGTGATGCCATCCAACCATTTCATCCTGTCATCCCCTTCTCCCGCCTTCAGTCTTTCCCAGCATCAGGGTCATTTCCAATAAGTCAGTTCTTCATATCAGGTAGCCAGAGTATTGGAGTTTCAGCTTCAGCATCAGTCCTTCCAATGAATATTCAGGACGGATTTTCTTTATGATAGACTGGTTGGATCTGCTTGCTGTCCAAGGGACTCTCAAGAGTCTTCTCCAGCACCACAGTTCAAAAGCATCAATTCTTCAATGTTTAGCTTGATTTATAGTCCAACTCTCATATCCATACATGACTACTGGAAAAACCATAGCTTTGACTAGATGGACCTTTGTTGGCAAATAATGCCTCTGCTTTTTAACTTGCTATCTAGGTTGGTCATAAGTTTTCTTCCAAGGAGCAAGTGTCTTTTAATTTCATGGCTGCAGTCACCATCTGCAGTGATTTTGGAGCCCCCCAAAATAAAGTCTGTCACTGTTTCCACTGTTTCCCCATCTATTTGCCATGAAGTGATGGGACCAGATGCCATGATCTTAGTTTTCTCAATGTTGAATTTTAAGTCAATTTTTTCACTCTCTTCTTTCACTTTCATTAAGAAGCTCTTTAGTTCTTCTTCACTTTCTGCCATAAGGGTGGTGTCATCTGCATATCTGAGGTTATTGATATGTCTCCCAGCAATCTTGAACCTAGCTTGTACTTCATCCAGTCCAGTATTTCTCATGATATACTCTGCATATAAGTTAAATAAGCAGGGTGACAATATACAGCCTTGACATACTCCTTATCCAATTTGGAACCAGTCTGTTGTTCCATGTCCAGTTCTAACTGTTGCCTCCTGACCTGCATATAGGTTTCTCAAGAGGCAGGTCAGGTGGTCTGGTATTTCCATCTCTTGAAGAATTTTCCACAGTTTGTTGTGATCACCCAAAGGCTTTGGCATAGTCAATAAAGCAGAAGTAGATGTTTTCTGGAACTCTCTTGCATTTTTGATGATCCAGTGGATGTTGCAATTAGATCTCTGGTTCCTCTGCCTTTTCTAAAACCAGCTTGAACATCTGGAAATTCACGGTTCACATACTATTGAAGCCTGGCTTGGAGAATTTTGAGCATTACTTTGCTAGCGTGTGAGATGAGTGCAATTATCTGGTAGTTTTAGTGTTCTTTGGCATTTCCTTTCTTTGGGATTGGAATGAAAACTGACCTTTTCCAGTCCTGTGGCCACTGCTGAATTTTCCATATTTTCTGGCATATTGAGTGCAGCACTTTCACAGCAGGAGGGAACACAGCCCCACTATTTAACAGAAAATTGAATTAAAAATTTACTTACTGAGCATGGCCCTGCCCATGAGAACAAGACCCAGTTTCCCCCTCAGTCAGTCTCTCCCATCAGGAATCTTCTGTAAGCCTCATCCTCTGTCAGAGGGCAGACAGACTGAAAACCACAATCTCAGAAAACTAACCAATCTGATCACATGGACCACAGCCTTGTATAATTCAGTGAAACTCTGAGCCATGCAGTGTAGGGCCACCCAAGATGGATGGGTCATGGTGGAGAGTTTTGACAAAACATGGTCCACTGGAGAGGGGAATGGCAAACCACTTCAGTATTCTTGCCTTGAGAACCCCATGAACAGTATGAAAAGGCAAAAAGATAGGACACTGAAAGATCAATTCCCCAGGTTGGTAGGTACCCAAATGCTACTAGAGAAGAGTGGAGAAATAATTCCAGAAAGAATGAAGAGATGGAGCCAAAGAGAAAACAACACCCAGTTGTGGATGTGACTGGTGATGGAAGTAAAGTCCGATTCTGTAAAGAGTAATGTTGCATAGAAACCTGGAATGTTAGGTCCATGAATCAAGACAAACTGAAAGTGGTTAAACATTGAACATTGACATTTTAGGAGTCAGTGAACTAAAATGGACTGGAATGGGTGAATTTAACTCAGATGACCATTGTATCTACTACTGTGGGCAAGAATCCCTGAGAAGAAATGGAGTAGCCATCACAATCAACAAGAGTCTGAAATGCAGTACTTGGATGCAATCTCAAAAATGACAGAATAATCTTTGTTCATTTCCAAGGCAAAGAAATGGTTATCTGGGATAAAATAGAAAGCTGTGAGATAATACTTATTGGAAAGGAGGCCACAGAAGATAGATGAGGAAAACAGACAGTGATGTGAAGAAACACAGACAATGATGAGTGATGGGGGGGATGATGACAGGACACATATATCAACTTTACTCTCATTCACACCCCCACCCCCACCCCCAGCCTTAGCCGTAGGTCCTGTAATGATCTCAGTTTACAAGGGAACAGAAGAAGGCATACATTACCTGCCCAGGATATGCAGTGGATGGTGGAGCTGTGGTCTGAATCCAGACGGCTTGATTCAGAACCAGTGCTCAGAACCTTGGCTCTCTGTTGACTCTGTTGGGAGGCCTCCATTCTCCAAGCCTCAGCTTGTGTTCTCCATCTTTTAGTTTGATCTACAGCACTTTTGGTTCTGGGGAAACTGCCCGGAGAAAACTTTTCTGCCGATTTAGTAGGAAGACCACCTAGCTTGCCTGTCTTCTTTTTCCGTAAGCCTCCTCTAAGTGGACATTGTGTATGAAAAATTCTGAAGTGACTTTAGAGAAAACAGAGGACATGTTGATATGGAAAGAATAATAAAAATCTCAGTGTTCATTCTTTTCCCAACTCAGTGTACCATTCACAATCTGAACGTCTCAGTTCAGTACCACCATCTTCAGATTTTCTTGAACCCACAAGTGCCTGGATTTAATTTTTCTGGAATCCAAATTATGTCAGAAACCATCCATAGGCAGGTGCTATCAGGTAATCAGTGGAGAAAAATTCAAGTACCTATTGGAAAGATTTCATTCCGTTGGAGAATTGAGATACCTATTTGTTGATAGAACTGATTAGGCAGGGTTTGTCCTTGGCTTCAGGAGGAAATTCAAATTTCTCATTGTCAAGGGCCCTACTTGCCTCTTCATCCTCTGGTGTGGTGCATGAGTGTGCAAATGCAATTCTCTCTGCCTTTAATCCCTTCTTGGCCTCTTCACTTAGGAACCTCTAGTGTAAATTTTCTCCTTTACTAACTCAGGTTATTAGGCAGTACTTTAAATACTCACTTAAAAAGAAATTTGAAGAGTTTCAATACTGGCTCTTGAAACTATTTAGAGTTGAATGGAGACTTCTTTTCATTTTATACCTATATGATTATTTTGTAAAATTTCCATGTTACTGTTTTTGAAAAGAAATATAACTAATTTAAAATGACAAGGCTTTAATTACTTTGAATGTTTATGGAGCATACTTAAAAAAAATTATTTCTAACTGAAGGATAATTGCTTTACAGTATTGTGTCGATTTCTACCAAATATCAACGTGAATCAGCCATAGGTTTACCCATGTCCCCTCCCTCCTCCCCTCTCTCTCCGCATCCCACCCCTCTAGGTTGTCACTGAACCGTGTTTCAGTTCCCTGAGTCATACGACAAATTCCCACTGGCTATCTATTTTGCATATGATAATGTATGTTTCCATGTTAGTCTCTCCATACATCCCACCCTCTCTTTCCTCCCCTGCCAGCTGTGTCCATAAGCCTGTTCTCTATGTCTGTGTCTCCACTGGGGTATGGAACATATTTTTTATGTGGCAAGGATCTGAGGGCAGCCTTGGGAAGCTCCTCCTCTGGGCAATGAGGGGCAGTGGAATTTTTATCATGTGAGAGATGATACCCATACAGTGGGTTATGATACAGCCTGCTCCACTGGCAGCAAGATCCGCTTGTTATGGGAGCACAGAACAAGCAATGGAGGGTGAGAAGGGTGGCAGCATTAAAGAAAGGTTTATAGAGGAGATAATATTTTAGTGGGATTTTGAAGGATGTATTCACCCACTCAAACAACATTGTTGAATGCCTGTTTCTATGTAGCTCCATGACAGGCGCGTGAAGAGTTGGGGGAAAAGGCCCACCCTCTGTGTGGATACAGAAGCCAGGAGTTGGCATTGGCGACTGCCATGGGCAGTGATCTGGGTGGCGGGAGGCAGTGTTGGGCTCAGATGTCAGCGACGAGGGAAGCCATCGTCTGCCCAGTCCAGCGCAGACCAGTTGTCCCGAGGGGCACAGATCCAGAGTCCAGCCTCATCAGGCTGCCGCCCTGCAGAGGCCAGCGGAGGACGATGTCTGCCCCCACCATTGCTAGGAGGATCCTCAGGTTTCCCTTGGATCCAGAGCAATTTGGGAAGGAAGAGGGAAGGGGAGAAAAAATCGGTTAGCCAATGTGCTTTGTGCTTAATGAGTCTTTACCAAAATTAAATTGTCTTAAACCAGAAATGTCTGAGATGCTAATTACTAAATTTGAGCTAAAGTAAATTTTTACTGCTGCTCAACAGGGTAAGAGTTCTTAGGGCAGTTTGTTTGGCTACACAGTCTATGATCCAATTGGTAAGAAATATCTGAAATAGGCAAATTCATAGAGACAGAAAGTAGCATTAGGTACCATCCTAATCTGGTACCATGTTGCTTAACAGACTACAAATAGCTTTATATTATTTCTACCAAAGAATAAACTTCAAAAAAAAAAAAAAACAACTGGTAATCATAGATAGCTCTGCAAAAATAAAGCAATCCACAAGGTGTACAAACTCAGTGTGAGAACACTTATAAATTCAAACACTTTGGGTTAAGTCAGTGTTTTATATTTTTGATTTCTCTTATGCTTCAAAGATAACAAATGACATGTTATGTTGTAAATCAGAGTGCTTCTTACAGCTATTAAGTATACTGATTCAGAACAAATTTTAAAAAATTTTCATTTTTACTTTTACGTCTATAGATATTGTTATCACAGAAAACTTTTATGTGGAAAATAAATTACCATCACTCTTTTTTAAGAGCAAGACTGGAAGTGGGCCATTTCTCATATTGCTTTTATTATTCCTGCAGTTGGTTTGGCTTGGAGCCGCATAGTTGTCACAGACCCCACCATTTCCTTTCAGCCTTAACCCAGTCATTGGCCAAGTCTTGCTGCTTTTATTTTTCTAACCCCTCTGACACATTTTCCACTGCTGCTGCCTTACTGTAGACTCTCCTTTCCCCACACCTGGACCAGCATGGCTGCCGGCTTCTTGGCCTCCGTCTTGCTCCCTCTAAAGGCTCCAGGGTCATCTTCTTAAGCTGCGTGTTATGTTGCCCAGCTCACTTCCCACACGCTCTTCACCATGCTTTCCTTGATTGAATCTTCATTTTTCTCTCATATTTTTGTCTGTCTTCTTTACACAGCTATATCATCTCCAACATTTCTTTCTGCTTTTTCTGTGTGAACTAGAGAGTTTATACCTTTAAATGCTTCTAAAAAGAAGAAACATTCTTTTCTTTTTTTTGAAGCGCCTTAATCCTATGCCATTCATTTTTCCTGTAGGCTGAGAGAGATCCCTGTCAGCTGCTTGGAATCCTTTCTGGAACAAGACAGCAGAGAAATAAACTATGGACATGGGTGTCTTAATTATTTATCCTGGTCTCCAGAAAGTGTCATGCCCATAGCAGGAAGATTGTGCGTAGCATAATTACTTCTCTGTGAAGCAATATGAGTATGTAGAGAAAGTACACAAAGTACACAGGACATTTTCTTTCTTCTTCTTCTTTATTTTTTAGAAGACAGTATTTTATTTTATTTATTTTTTGTCCATGCCACAGGGCATGTGGAATCTGAGTTCCCTGACCAGAGATCAAACACATAACCCCGTCCGCTGGAGGTGCAGAGTCTTCACCACTTGACTTCCAGAGGAATCTCAGACATTTTAGTTTTTATCTCTCACATTTTCTCTATATTTTGCACTGATTTCTCTTAATTCCCTTTATTAACATCCAGCATCCTCCAAGACTCAGTTCATCCTTTCCTGGCATCTCTCTGTTTTATCTAGGTATGTAGTAATGTTTAGGCTGACTCTTTTTGTTAAATAGCTTTATTATGGAGATAAAGTTTTAAAATATTTAATTTTTTGCTTTCTTCAGTCAAAAACCTTTGCTTCTTCTGATCTCAGTATTCATTTAAATATAATTTCTATAGGAGAAATACCAAGAGAAAGACCAAGGTAATATTCATTATTAATATGATTGAAAAACAGAATGATATAAACTACTGTCTTGCAAGCAGTTTCTTGAGAAAGGCTTCCTACATTCCCATCAGATTAATAACTGAGCATAGAGGCTTCAGATTAATAACTGAGCATAGAGGCTTCAGTTCAGAGAGATTTTTAATAGTACAGAGAAGAGGGCTCAGTTGCTTCAGTCACGTCCGACTCTTTGCGACCCCGTGGGCTATAGCCCGCCAGGTTCCTCTGTCCATGGGGATTCTCCAGGCAAGAATACTGGAGTGGGTAGCCCTTTCCTTCTTCTGCAGAGAAGAGACCCCCACATATTTAGCTGGAGTGGGTAGGGGAGAAGGGGCTGGGTATAAAGAAGAGAAAGAAAAGCCAGGCCATAGTCTGTCCTGGGAAATGAAATGAAAGAAAGATGAAGAAGGAGAGAAAGGATGAAGAAAGTGGAATGTCTCTTGATTCCCTTCCCCCACTCCACCTCCACCACCGGAGTCCTATGTTTTCAGGTGAATTAACTTAGCAATCTGGGCCTTGGGCACATCACAAGTAAGCTGGGCAAAGCAGTGTGGTCAGGCAGACAGGGGGCTCTGGGTTTGAGTTTTGCCATGCTACCATAATTCTTTATCTGATGGGGATGCAGAGTTGAGAAGGGAGAGGTCTACAGTGGTGCACACGATGGTTAGGTGAGGTGACCTCCGAGGCAGAGGCTGAAGGAAGGGCATGGCAATTGTTCAGTTAGCCTGCAGAAGCTAACACAAGCCCAAGTCAGCCAGGAAGTGGCCATTTGGAGCAAACCAAGGCAGATCAGATCGCTAGCCACACCATCCTCAGATTTCAGCCCTGGAGGCCAGGGGACACCCAGGGGACAAGGGATGCAGCCTTGGAGGCCAGAAGAGGTAGAGGACATCCTTTCCCAGACCCTGGATTTTGCCCACCATCGTGAGAATGTTAAACGCTCATTCTTCCCATTCACCTGGGAACTGTCTTGGGAAGGAAGCCTAGGAGGGGAGGCTAGCCTGAAGGTCCAAGCGTTTTCATCCTGATCAATGATTCTTTGGGGAAACGTTTTCCCTAAAGACTTCCTGGACAGCTCAGAAATGAAAGGAAGTCAATGATTCCTTTGATTCTCTTCATTTTATCAAGGAGGATATTGACCTTCCTGCCATTCCAGTAACTTTCAGTGTCACAGATCACATGAGGACAGAATTCAGGCTCCATAGTGCCCTTCTAGACGTCTAGTCTGGTTGTATGTCCATCACCCCCAGTCCCACTAGGGTTTCTGCAGATGGACTAGATCTCCGTGTTGGAACTGTCCGAATAACTCATGGTTGGTAGCACTTTATCCACATTTCCTGCTGTGTTATTTTTCTGTTTCTAGCTTTTAGCTCTGTTTTTATGTCATTTCCTTCTTAAGAACACTTAGCTTATATGAAAAATTATAATACCTGTTTTATATAAAATATGCTTTAAAATATTTTTTAGTGCTATATTCTGACTGTCCTCTTCAAACATCTAGGCTCTGAAACTTGGTAGTGCAGCCAAGAGGTGTATCTACAAGTAAATCCAAACATTCGCTGCTAATTAGAATCAGCCAAAATGGTAACTTCAAAAGTAAAAGAAGGCCAAGGAACTAGCCTTTATTTAGGGTCAACTGTGTGTTCAATTCTACTTGCATATTTTTATCTCATTTACTTCTCAGATAAGCTTTATGTGATTTTTAAAAATTGTATCCATTTATAAGCTAACTGAAGTTGTCACCAGTTCAGGGCAACTTCCTTAGAAACCTAAGCGAGTCTGAATTTGAACGATGTGCTTTTCATACTGCTTTACTGATTTGTGTTGGCAAAGTGAAAGTGAAAGTGAAGTCAAGTCGCTCAGTCGTGTCTAATTCTTTGCGACCCCATGGACTGTAGCCCACCAGGCTCCTCAGTCCATGGAATTTTCCAGGCAAGATTACTGGAGTGGGTTGCCATTTCCTTCTCCAGCAGATCTTCCGAAACCAGGGATCGAACCCTGGTCTCCTGCACGGCAGGCAGACGCTTTACCGTCTGAGCAACCAGGGAGATCCTGTGTTGGCAAAGCAAGACATTCATTCTCTTATGCTTTTTCTTTTGATTAATCTTGAATTCCAGAATGATCCTCAAAAAATATGTCATTATCAGCACCTGCAGAGTCAAAAAGTTGCCATGTTTGAATTTGAAGTTTACACCGTGTTCCTTGTTGCTTCTTTAAATCTTTTCTTGCTGGGCAAAATAGCTCCTGAGGTAGGAGGATTATTCATGACCCCATTTAGAAAGCAGGTCATCTTATGTATGCATCATCAGTGTTGAGAAGTATGCTGTGGTTTTCAATACAGCTGTCTAGTGATTTATCTTTAATAGTGAAAGAAATACCAAGCCCATTAATCCAGGGGCAGATGTATGCTAAGCTTGTTGTCATATCGTCTGACAGCTGACCAAAGGCTGTCTGTTGGGGGTGGGGGTGGTGGTGGTGGTGGGAAGTCTAGATAGCAGTAGCTCAGAGTTCATAAGCATTTTGAGATTCCTCCATTAGAAGAAAGAAGGAAGGGAAAGGGAGAGAAGACGATATTTTAGGGGCTTCATTGTAAGTACTTTGAACAAATAGTACCAGTGTTTTTCTTAGGGAGTAGGTCAAAGATCAGCTTGCTAGTTCCAACTCATTTCTGTCCACCAGTAACTATCTTTCTTAGCTGATGAGTTGGGGGAAAATGCCAGTAATTCTAGGCAGAAGCCTATGCTATCAGCAAGTCTGATAAGCTATCTAGCAACTGCCTGGTTTGTACAGGAGCAGACTTCCAAGGAGGGATTTTCTCACTAGCAAAGTAAGCCTACAGATGGTCAACAGACACATGAAAAGATGTTCAACATCACTTAGCATCAGGGAAATGCAAATCGAAACCACAATGAGGTATCACATCAGACCTGTCAGAATGGTTATCATCAAAAAGCCAGGAAATAACAACCATTGATCAGGGTGTAGAGAAAAGGGAACTTTTGTGCACTGTTGGTGGGAATGTAAATCAGTGCAACCACTGTGGGAAACAGTATGGAAGTTCCTCAAAATTATTAAAAAATAAAATTACCATATGATCCAGCAATTCCATTTCTAGGTATTTACCTGAAGAAAACAACAGTAATTTGAAAAGATATCCACACCCCCATGTTCATTGTAGCATTATTTACAATAACCAAGACATGGAAGCAACCTAGGTGTTCACCGACAGACAAATGCATAAAGATATGGTGTATATATGCAATGGAAGACTACTCAGCCATAGCAAGAATGAAATGTGTGCTATTTGTGACGACATGGATGGACCCAGAGGATATTATGGCAAGTGAAATTAGACAGAGGAAGAAGAACACCACAAGATCTCATTTACAATGTAGGATCTAAAAAACAAAACAAATGAACAAATGAAAACCAGGCTTATAGACACAGATGAAGTGTTGCTCATGGGGAGAAGGAGAGGGGACTGGATGAAATAGGTAAAGGAGATTAATAGTTGCAAATTTTCAGTTACATAATAAGTCACAAGGATGTAGTATGTAGCAGACAGTAATACTGTAATACAGACAATAACGCCATAATAATTTTGCAGGTGACGAGTAGTTACTAAGCTTGTTGTGGTCATCTTGTAATGTGTTTGTCAGATCACTAGGTTGTACACCTGAAATGAACATAATACTGTACATCAACTATGCTTCAGAAAAATTTTAAAAAGTAATCCAGCCTCACGTCCCAGGTCTGGTCTGTGGTGACACACAGACGTTCTGAATAGCTCTACAACTATGTATTTGTTTTGTTTTGAGTTAAATATCTTTTATTGGTATTGGTAATGAGTCCCAAAACGAGCCCAGTGGAATGATCAACAGCAGTCGTGTCTGGCTGTGTCAGAGCTCTGGGTCTCAGGCCCCAGGGGAGCTTAGTTGAGATACTGGCAGCTTGCAGTCAGGAATCTTCAAGCCAGGATGCCCTGAATGTGTGGTTTTGCTATCCTATTCCTTGTATCAAAGCTCATCTGCAGAAAAAAATCCAGGGGCACAGGCTCAGATACAGACTAGTGATTTTGAGCAATGACAGTAGAAAGAGTGCTATGGGTTGACGTTCATTAGAGACCCAATAAAGCCAATATACCAATCTAATTTTGAGACCAGTTTTAGTTGACGTGGTTAGTGAGTGAGTCTTTAGAAAAGGTATGTTGATTCCTTGCCATTTTGTCTAAGGGAATTTCTCTAGGATAAATATTATGTGTAAACTCTTGAGCTTATACCTCATCATGGCTTTATCAGTACTTACACCCTCAGGAGAAACATTGGTGTTTCATATCCAGTCAACAACTTATGGAGCCAATAGCACCCCTTCTTGTGACAACCAAACATGTCTTCATACATTGCCTGATGTCCCCTGGGAGAGGGACAGAATTGCTCTCAGTGAGAAGCACTGTGCTAGTACATTATGAAAATGTTTTAGATCTAACTTTTCTGGAATATAGCTACTTTCCAAATAAATTATTTTCCGTTTTCTCAGTTTTGATTCAAAACTTGTGCACTCAGCTAACTCCCAGGACAGTTTGGATGTCGTATCCAACTCCTCTGTAGTTCATACATTTCTCATTTTAATCTCTCTCTTCCTTTAGCCACCCCCTTAGCTATAAAAATGCTTAATGCATGTGGTGGCTTATGGCAGGGTGATAAATATTATTTCTTTTCTCTCTTGATCTTTTCTTTCTTTCATCTAGCAGATTTTCTGGCCTAGGGGTAATTCTGTAGTTCTTGCCTCTTTGCTTTGTGTTCATTACATTTTCATGAATCCTGGGGTTGACTTTGACTTTTTCTCACCGGTTTTGTAAACTTTGGTAATGTTGAATTGAAGCACTATTTATTTACTATTTCAGAGTCCTGTTCAATGTTAAATGTCAAGTAATATGTTCAGTATGATTCCATTTTTTTTCACACATACACACATATGCACACACACACACACAACAGGCTAATACACATGTGCAGAAAAACATTATGGAGGGATATATTCCAAATGATAATCTTTACCCTAAATGAGATCCTTAGTGATTCAGTGTTTTTCCTTTCTGCTCATTTATGTTTTCTAACTTTTCCTACAATACACGTTTTGCTTGTAAATTACAAAAGACAAAAATGTTTGCAAAGTCATTCTCCAGCTTTCTGTCTGATCAGTGCAAGAGTTGACACTTGCCCACGAGTGTTGTTAATGGCAACCAGAGTTTTGTTTTCAGTGGCGCTTATTTTTGGAAGACACTAGGACAACTGAGTCACCCGTCGTATTTTAGGGAAAAGGATGAAACAAGAAACCCCAAAGGAACAGGTGAAGATTTGCTAGGCAGATTTCTGCCTTGTACTGAAAGTTTTTTGGGTCAAGATATATGTACGTGCATGAGCTCAGATGGAACTTTCCTGAGCCATGGCGGGGCTGAATTTAGCCGTGAGCTAAGGCTCTCAGTCACTCAGAGTGTCATCCAGCAGAGAATGGCTAGCGTATCCTGGGGCTTTGTTTATTGAAAAGAGGTCCAATAAGCACACCATGTTCTTAGAGCATGCTGGCCTTGCTCTTCTCCAAATGGCTCCACAATACTAAGCATCTCCCTGAGCACCATCAGCTGCTGACGTGACTCACCGTCAACAGCCTCCAGGACCTTCATGAATCACAGCTCACGGGCAGGCTCTTGCTCAGCCGAGACATGCCAATAACTGAAGTTATAGCCTCACTGGTTACTGTGTACTTTTAGAAACCCAAATTAGCTTTCCTCAGGGAAACACTATGGTGGTTGGCAAAAGCAGACACCTCTTTCTGTCATCTTGGGCACAGCTTGATGCTGCTATGAGTGGCTGGCTGTTGCTGATGGCAGAGTTTGCGAGAGGGAAGTGATAGGGAGGGAGCTGGGTGGATGTAGCTGTTTGACTCTGACTCTGACTTTGACTCTGACTTTGATCTGATCAAAGGTGTTTAGCACCAGGCTCAGCTGGCTTAGAAGAAGGAGTACAAGCTTGGTGGATAGACCCCAGAGTCTGAATTCAGCTTCCATTACGTATTTTGTATTAACTTCTCATATTCCTCAGTGTCCTCATCTATAAAATGGGCATAGAGATTTCCTCTTAGATCTGTTGTGAGGATGAAGACACAGAATGCTTGTAAATGACAGTCTGGTATATAGTGGATATTCAGCTTTCCTTTCTCTCTAGTTGGTTTCTAGGTTTGTGACTGACAGTTCAAATAGATGAGGGGTTCACAAGTTTTGTTTTTTTTTTTTTTCCCTATAAAGGGACAGAGAGCAAGTATTTCAGGTTTTGTGGGCCAGGAGGCAAGATTAAGGATATTATTTACATGGACGGAGGTTCGTGACATTGTACAGGAGACAGGAATCAAGACCATCCCCAAGAAAAAGAAATGCAAAAAACAAAATGGCTGTCTGAGGAGGCCTTACAAATAGCTGTGAAAAGAAGAGACGCGAAAAGCAAAGGAGAAAGGGAAAGATATACCCATTTGAATGCAGAGTTCCAAAGAATAGCAAGGAGAGATAAGAAAGCCTTCCTCAGTGATCAATGCAAAGAAATAGAGGAAAACAATAGAATGGGAAAAACTAGAGATCTCTTCAAGAAAATTAGAGATACCAAGGGAACATTTCATGCAAAGATGGGCTCAATAAAGGACAGAAATGCTATGGGCCTAACAGAAGCAGAAGATACTAAGAAGAGGTGGCAAGAATACACAGAAGAACTGTACAAAATAGATCTTCACGACCCAGATAATCACGATGGTGTGATCACTCACACTCACCAAGAGCCAGACATCCTGGAATGTGAAGTCAAGTGGTCCTTAGGAAGCATCACTACGAACAAAGCTAGTGAGGTGATGGAATTCCAGTTGAGCTATTTCAAATCCTAAAAGATGATGCTATGAAAGTGCTTCACTCAATATGTCAGCACATTTGGAAAACTCAGCAGTGGCCACAGGACTGGAAAAGGTCAGTTTTCATTCCAGTCTCAAAGAAAGGCAATGCCAAAAAATGCTCAAACTACTGCACAATTGCACTCATCTCACATGCTAGTAAAGGAATGCTCAAAATTCTCTAAGCCAGGCTTCAACACGACATGAACCGTGAACTTCCAGATGTTCAAGCTGGTTTTAGAAAAGGCAGAGGAACCAGAGATCAAATTGCCAACTTCCACTGGATCATCGAAAAAGCAAGAGAGTTCCAGAAAAACATCTATTTCTGCATTATTGACTATGCCAAAGCCTTTGACTGTGTGGATCACAATAAACTGTGGAAAATTCTGAAAGAGATGAGAATACCAGACCACCTGACCTGCCTCTTGAGAAACCTGTATGCAGATCAGGAAGCAACAGTTCGAACTGGACATGGAACAACAGACTGGTTCCAAATAGGAAAAGGAGTACGGCAAGGCTGTATATTGTCACCCTGCTTATTTAACTTATATGCAGAGTACGTCATGAGAAATGCTGGGCTGGAGGAAGCACAAGCTGGAATCAAGATTGCCGGGAGAAATATCAATAACCTCAGATATGCAGATGACACCCCCCTTATGCAGAAAGTGAAGAAGAACTAAAGAGCCTCTTGATGAAAGTGAAAGAGGAGAGTGAAAAAGTTGGCTTAAAGCTCAATATGCAGAAAACTAAGATCATGGGATCCGGTCCCATCACTTCATGGCAAATAGATGGGGAAACAGTGGCTGACTTTATTTTGGGGGCTCCAGGATTACTACAGATGGTGACTACAGCCATGAAATTAAAAGACACTTACTCCTTGCAAGGAAAGTTATGACCAACCTAGACAACATATTAAAAAGCAGAGACATTACTTTTCCCACAAAGGTCTGTCTAGTCAAGGCTATGGTTTTTCCAGTAGTCACGTATGGATGCGAGAGTTGGACTATAAAGAAAGCTGAGCACTGAAGAATTGATGCTTTTGAACTGTGGTGTTGGAGAAGACTCTTGAGAGTCCCTTGGACTGCAAGGAGATCCAGCCAGTCCATCCTAAAGGAGATCAGTCCTGGGTGTTCATTGAAAGGACTGATGTTGAAGCTGAAACTCCAATACTTTGGCCACGTTATGCAAAGAGCTGACTCGTTGGAAAAGACCCTGATGCTGGGAAAGACTGAGGGCAGGAGAAAGGGCAACAGAGGATGAGATGGTTGGATGGCATCACCAAATCAATGGACATGAGTTTGAGTGGACTCCGGGATTTGGTGATAGACAGGGAGGCCTGGCGTGCTGTGGTTCATGGGATTGCAAAGCATCAGACACAACTGAGCAACTGAACTGAACTTACATTACAGAGAGAAAACTAATTTCTACCAATTTTGAATTGATGAAATCCAAATATAACAGGATAACGTTTCTTTAATATAGACCTACCAGTGAACAGAAAGGGATTGTTTTTCTGGGGAGAAATGTTTGAGTTAATTGGGGCTCAAAGTCAGTGCTCCTTATCATCAGATTAATTGCCCATGTTCATCTGTACAAACCATTCTTAACTTGCAGACCAAATAAACACAGGCAGCAGGCTGAATTTGGTCCACAGGCAATAGTTTACAGTTTCTTATTGTAGACTCTCTACAACTAAGGCCAGTCTCTGCTTGTGCTCTAACCCAATCATCCATGATGAGTAAATAATTTGAAATCATAATTGCTACATAAACAACAATTGGAGGGCTACAGTCTGGAAAGGAAGGTGAAATAATTCAATCTGTAAATAGGCTTTTGGAAGCTGATAAAGTGCTTATTCTATCTGATCCATTTGTGGCTGAAATCAGGAAAACAGTAGGAAGAAACGATCAGGCAACACAAACTGACCACCTACACACAGAGATCAAGCCGTGGATCATCATGGCAACAGACAGTTACCCTATCAGGTTCTTTCTGCTTCTTATCAAATAAGCAGTGGACATGCATATGTGTATTCATTCCAACCCCCTCCGTGCAAAGGAGGGATTAAAATTTGGCACAGAAAATGTCACAGGGTCCCTTCCTGCTGCCCCTCCCCTGACCCGGCTGGCTGGTTGGTACACGGGTGTGAGTCTGCAGCCCACTGAGGCCGACGAGTAGAGACAGTGCTCTACGGGGCTTATTGTGTTGGTTTCACAACAAAATGGATCCTATTCTACCTACCAAGGCAACCATTAATGGTGTAATTTCATTGGTGATCGTGCATTGACATAAAATCAAGCAAAATAGGTCACTAAGCATCAATTTTGGAGCAAAAAAGAAAAAAAATTCAGCATTCAATGCAGGGTTCTGGCATCCATAGTGAGGAAGCACGGCAGGAGGGCTGAACGCTGGTTATGGCTAGTGTGGATCTTACAGCAGTGCTGGGATGGCTGAGTCAGAAGTCTGGGCAAAATGCAAAGCTGTTTAGGAATTCTTTGTACTATGTTCATTCATTTTTTTTTTTTTCCACCTGTGTCATGTGGCATACAGGATCCCCGACCAGGGATCAAACCCATGCCTCCTGCACTGAGCGCACGGATATCTATCACTGGTTAAGAATCACTGGACCACCAGGGAAGTCCCTGTTTAGGCATTCTTGAGCTTGGGCTTTGACAGAGTTGCTGCTGCATCTCAACAGATTCTGCAGAGGAGCACAGATGATAAAATTCTCCAGTGAGACAAGGAAGTCCAGATCTTGATGCACGTGGTTTATAAAATCCCAGATTTATATATTTAGAGTGCTAATCATTTGGCAGATTCTCTTGCAGAAAGTTCACCAACAGCATCCTGCATTTGATCAGATTCACCTGGTTAAATTACCCATAAATGTTCTCATAAAACCAGGGACTAGAAGAATAACACAGGGCATATTCTTCCTACAATGGGAACATACATTTGTGGAAAGCTAATACATGGTGGAAAGTACCCAGTGGAACAGAGGGGATCAGGGTGGGTGTTCGGGTGAAGCTACATAACTAAATTGCCAACAGAGGAATGTTCGTGTTTCTGAGTATGTGAGTGATAGATATGGAAGAGGGCTGAAGCACACAGAGCCAGAAAGGACTCCAGTTTATTAGAAAGGATCCAAGTGGGAGAGCTAGCTGCTTACTATCTGTTGAGATAAAGGAATGACACCCAATGGCAACACATAATTTGAGATTCATTGAGTGCTTGTAAATATTAACAGTTTGCCATGCCAATGGTGATAAAGCTTTTTGGGGCAAGGATGTTGAATTGAAGATTGTTGAATTTGAAAAGAGCTTACAACTTCTTATAATTAACTTCTCCTTAGAAAAATAGCTATTTTTGAGGCAGAAATATTTTTAAATGTTTTGTTTTAGCTGAAGAACAATCTTTAGCCAAAGCGTATTTAGCAAAGGAGCTTTGGTGATAGTTTTAAAAAATATTTCTTATCTGAGCTGATCCAAATGCATCTTTTCTCCATTTGTGTGTCAAGAGAACACAGAGCAAATGCATGTTATCTGAGTTTATCTAACAGGTTGGAATAAAATACACAATTCATGTAAGGATAAATGTCAAGAAGAAAAGCTGAAGTATATGTTCAAGCAAAATTTATTAGATGTCTATTCAAGAAAAACACAATGACCTTTGCTTGTAAGAATTTGAAGTCAATTACCTAAAAGCTTGGTATGAATATTTTTCCTTTTAAAATCAGATACAGAGAGTAGAAACATTAATTTTTCTTAAGTATGACAGGCAACAGATATTGAAGTCTTCTCTCATAAATGGCATCAAAGGTAATTATTCATTTATCAGCAAAGCCGCATGCAGTTGACCTAATTTCAAACCCAAAGCCTTTAAAATATAAAGCTGGCTGTGAACTTGACAATAATCAAGGTAGGCTACTCAAAGATGTTTCTTTACCTTCTTCCTAGTGAAATTCCTCTATAATCAGTATTTATATACATTTTAGTTTGGCTGCTAAAATCTTATATTCATAAACTTTTGCATAAGTGCTATCTTACAGAATCACACTGTCGAGTCATAAAAATGATTTGTGGGAGATGTAAAGGATGCTTTGTTGGAGGTGTTTTAGTTTAGTTTAAATGAAGGATAAAGACCAAATTAGGAAATTCCCCTGTCTTCTCAACAACTAAATAGTCTGTACGAAAAAAAGAGCAAATGTATGTACAAAATTCTAGAGTCTACGTACATTGTGAAAAGATCAATCACTGTCCACAGAAGAAATGCTGTAAAAAGTTTTATCTATAAGGTGCTAAAGATCCAAATATGAATAGTTCTTATGCAAAGTCATAAGAAATACAAAGCTAGTTCTCGGGGTATGCGTAATTCAGGCACTGTTAACCACATTAAATCTTTCAGGTCCCAATATCATCTCATAGGTTTCTACTTCAGGGCAGCAAATATAACCTGAATGATTTAACATTGTCTCTAAAAAGTGCCTAATGTATTCCGAGGAAATAGTTTACACACACCAGGAAAATCAGGCTCAACATATTCCTGCCCTCAAATGTAGCCAGGATTCTGAGTTCCAGAGAACAAAAATAATTATCATAGTAAAAATAATTGTATTGATCATAATCCTTACTAAAACCAGCCTTAATACTTGTGATGCTTCCAAAGTACTCTATTTCTATAAAATAATGTGTGAGATTCTTCTACATTTCCATAAAACGTACAACATAGCATATGGATTGTCTGTTCTCATACAATCTCAGATGTGTATGTGTACACACAGTGAAATCTTACCTATGAATATTGCTTACACATACTTTCAAGTGTCTATGTTAGAATAATTCATTGCCCCTGTCACTAACACTGCTTTTATTTAACTTTTATCAGATAAATAAAACACTAAGAGCTCATTGTTCATTATGCTGATTATTACATTTTAATATAAAATAGCAATGCAACTTTACAACACAATAGTTATTTTTTTTGTAGTCTAACTAAACCTCTTATATTCTCATGATTATTACCAAAGGCTCTTATTCACTTATTGTTTGCACTTCTAAAAAGTACAAGAAGAAAACCTGCAGGAAAATACTCCTACTGGAAACTCACATTCAATTCAACAAAGTCACACTCATTCGAATTAACTTTCCTACTCTTACTTTAGATTTTGTAATCACTGTGCATATTACAACAGATAAGTGCAGGCAAACAATAGTTGAAGTACAGTTGTCATATCGTGTAAACCAGGACACTAGGCAAACTCGTGAAAGGAAAATATACTGCCAAGCTAAGAAGGTGAAAATGCGAACCACAGCAAGTAGTAAGAAACAATCTTCTGGTTGCCTGAAGGGAGAACAGCTTTCAAAGTGGACAGGGGAGCCTCCTTGAGACACTTATTTTTTCGCCTCAACTGCTCAACCCTTATTAAGCATAGGGTTTTCTTTCTAATGCCACACATCCACTTTTCCAAGTTGAGAGCAGAAAGCAGGAATATGCACGTTCACACGGAGGTGAATCCACCCATCTCCCCAAGGCATGGCGGTTCCGTTGCTGGTGGTTTGGTGGCAGGTGGAGATGGTGACGGTGGGTGACTTCTGTTGGAAATGGAAGGCATTACAGCAGGAGGCCTGCGGGATCTCTCAGGCAAGGTTATGCAGATGTGCGGCTGAAATGCGGCATAAATAACCAGGAGAGTGATTCACAGCCTCTTGACATAGTTTCCGGGAAAAGTACCAAAGAATTTGGTTCTTCTAGAGGTTCCTGAAAATAGAAATGATAAATGAATTGGGGGGGGGCGGCAGGTAACAACCGTGAGATATCAGTTCATCAGTTCAAGTGGGCTTGAAACTCACTAAGAGAGCAAGCCCTCAGAGTTTGGAAAAGAAGAGAGACTCATTGAAGGGATGGGACGACAGAGGTGGCAGTCTAATCTCTACTGCCTGATGCCTTCATCACTTCTTAAGCTTAAAGGCTGCACTCCCATCAGTTCAGTTGCTCAGTCATGTCTGACTCTGCGATCCCACGGACTGCAGCACGCCGGGCTTCCCTGTCCATCACCAGCTCCTGGAGAGCTTGCTCAAACTCATGTCCATCAAGTTGGTGATGCCATCCAACCGCTCCCATCACACCAGGCTAAAGAGAAAAGCTCAGCCTCTTGGTCTGAGGGGAGAGACAATCTCGCCGAGGAGGTGGGTTTTTAAGAACAAGGATACTTGAGTATCATGGGGCTCCATCACTGAGGCTGCTAGGCAGGAGTGAGGAGCGGAGGAGGAGATGCATGTGGGTACAATCTTCTCAATAAAGACGGGGCTGGCCGTGGGATAGGATGGACTGGAAAAGGCCCACACCAAGGCTTGAATCTGTGAGCAGGACGTCTGTCACGGCTCCTTAGCACAGTGTAACACGAAAGCTTTATCAGGGATGCCATCACCACCCAGGTTTGTTATTTCATAGAAGATCATGCTGACTGCCACAGCATTCATTTACAAATAGCCCTGCCAGGGTCCTTCATAAAATGTAGAAAATTTGAACAACTTACCAAATCACTAAAGAAAAAAAGGGAGACCACCGTTAGCGGGCGAGGGTTCTATCATTGGGGAAGTTTCTAATATGAGGAGTAAAACCAAATGCATAAAGGACCATCATGATGATGGCCTTTGGATTCAAATACCGTAATTCCTTTGAAGCTTTTTGGAAGAGCAAATGTACCAAATTCTTCCTTAGGTTTTCCAGCTCACGCAGAGTGAACACAGTCTCTCTACTTCCCTTTCTCATTTACCCTCTAGAGCTTACTGTCTTGGTTTGATGACTGATCTTCTTTATCCCTGTGCAGGTAAGCCATTTTACTCTTCTTCTCAGTGGGGAATTAATATAAACAGAGGCAGAGGCTTGTGGTTGCTAATGTGGACTTTGTTCCTTTATTTTGCCACAGCTGGCCTGTCTACAGAAAGCCTTCATACCTCTACCAGCTGTCTCCTTCATCTTCCTACATCTGTTTCCTTTTTATCTCTTTCCTCTGTGACTTAGTGTATGATATTCTTGTCTACAAAAATTTTCTCAGAAAACCTCTAGTTTTCTTTCAAGATGGTAAGAATGGGGCTGTTTTGTATGTGTTAAGAATGGAACCTCTCTCTACTTGGACCACATATTGAAGCTAAGGTGGGTCAGTGGATTCTTAAGAAAAGCTATGACAAACCCAGATAATGTGTTCAAAAGGAGAGACCTCACTTTGCCAACAAAGGTTCCTCTAGTCAAAGTTAAGGTTTTTCCAGTAGATGTGAGAGTTGGACCATAAAGAAGGCTGAGTGCCTAAGAATCGATGCTTTTGAACTGTGATGCTAGAGAAGTCTCCTGAGAATCCCTTGGACAACAAGAAGATCAAACCAGTCAGTCCTAAAGGAAATCAACACTGAGTCTTCATCGGAAAGACTGATGCTGAAGCTGAAGCTCTAATACTTTGGCCACCTGATGCGAAGAGCCGACTCATTGGAAAAGACCCTGATGCTGGGAAAGATTGAGGGCAGGAGGAGAAGGGGGCAACAGAGGATGAGATGGTTGGATGGCATCACCGACTCAATAACATGAGTTTGAGCAAGCTCTGGGAGATACTGAAGGACAGGGAAAGCTGGCGTGCTATAGTCCACGGGGTCGCAAAGAGTGGGACACAACTGAGTGACTGAACAACAACAAAGGGCACCTCCAGCAGACCTAGTCAAGCATGAGTTGTTCATTTCATCTGTTTTCTCTGATGTTTTTCATCTGATGAGATCCTCACTGCTGATGACCAGCATTCTGTGCTGAACAGAATATTCGTGTTTCTCATCTAGGGGACAGCTCATTGTTATTCTAAGATCTCAGTCGTTACTGGTTGGTGCTATTTAGAGAAATTTTCTTCTTTCAGTTGACTTGGAAATAAAACCAGCAGGAAACCACATATATCTGAAGCAGTAATACTAAACTCTATTCAAAATGCAGTTGCCCTAGGATTACATAATGCATACGGATGTGTGAAAGATAAAGGCATTATGAAATCAAAGAAAGCTTGACTGTCACATCCAACCATGCATGGGAGCAAACATAAGCAAATTATAAAATGACCAAATGCCTGAAAGGAAATGTACACATACCCACAAACCATCCATCATCACATTTTTCCATCACATCAATGACATCACTTTCTCTGAGCTCCAGCTCATCTTCATTCCTAGGAGTATAGTTATACAGAGCCTGAAACCTTAAACAAGACAAATGCATGTGTTAAAAAAAATTTTGCACTTCTATGAAACTACTGAAAGAATATAATATTTATTTTACTTTGAACCTATCCTTAACATATTAATTAGGTAGTATAAGTCTTTGGTAAGGTTGTAAAGTGACTAGAGGTAGTTAAGCTTTCATAAGAATTAGACCACTCTAACAGCATTTCAGAACTCACAATGAGGAAAATTTATGGAAGATTCTAATATTCATGAGTTGTATTAAAACATTTTAACATTTATAAATTCGACCTGCACTTCAATTGTATAGTCACAGATAGCTATCATTTGGACATTAAATAATAATACAGAATATAAGAGAATTGGTATGTGTCCTTTTCAGCTATGCAACGTGAAGTCGCTCAGTCGTGTCCAACTCTTTGCGACCCCATGGACTGTAGCCTACCAGGCTCCTCTGTCCATGGGATTTTCCAGGCAATAGTACTGGAGTGGATTGCCATTTCCTTCTCCAAGGAATCTTCCCAACCCAGAGATCGAACCCGAGTCTCCCACATTGTAGACAGACACTTTACCGTCTGCAATCTCAGCCAAAAGGCCGAGAAAAACAAGAAGGAATTACAGTTTTAACTAGCCATAATCAGAAGCAAGGAACTGCAACTTGCAAGTGGAATTTTCAAATGATTCTAAATTGAGATGTACAAAATGTCTCAGATAAAGCTTTTATATTGCTGTGTGGAAATTACTATAAAAGAGAAGTTTATTTTTTTTTACTGGGAGGAAGTCTTTAAAATAGTTTAATTTCATAGTTTGCATCCGTGTAAGTGGTGATCTCAAGCAGTAGAGTTAGAGACATAAATTCATTTTTAAAAGGTCCTGGAAAAATTGTGCTTAATGTAAAAACTCTCTCTTGAAATAATTGCATGTAAAAGTATTACTGATAGAATGCTGCCACTTTTCTTTCTTTCTTTGAATTCTTTGAAAGCATATATTTTGGTGGCATCAGTCAGTAATAAACCCAGAGAATTTGGGGTAATAAAATAGCAGGCATATTAATATGGACTGGCATTTTGGAAGGACACTGATTCTAGCAGTTTAGAGGGTCAGGAAGCATTTGATATGCAGTTAACATGAAAATGTCATATTACTACTAAAATATTACCAGTATTGTGAGGGGGATTTTTTTTTTTAAGTTAATGAATTTGTTTCTGCTGTTCTTCTTAACAGTTAATGTAATTTTGCCAAAGTAGGAAATAAGAACCACATTTCAGGGCACTTTGGATTTTTTCAAGCCAACTTTAAAAGGTTGGTAATATTGGATATTGCTCAGGAACAAGAATGATTTGTTTTGATTATGTCATTCAGTCAAGAGAATCATGCTTTGGTAGAATAAAACTATTCCCTCACCTGAACTCAAATGTCATGTGACAAATCAGAGACAGGCTGCACTGGCTTCTCTACACTTTTCAGATTGCGGGAGGAGGGAGTCTGGGTAGAGCTGGACTGGAGGAAGGTGTACTGGGGAAAGACTGATAAGATGTGTCTAACAGCCTCACCTAGAAAACATTATCTTCTCTGGCCTGAGAGCAAAGCCTGGAATTCCAATGTTAGAGATTTCTTCCCCTGTTAACATTGTTTTCTCTGGGTAAACCTTTTTAGCCACTTGGGGTTTTGAGGTCTTCTACGGAGAAAGGATTCTGGTTGTGGGGAAGGACTAAGAAAGATAGCCTAAATCCTAGAGCGGTGGCAAAATAGACAGGGAGGTCTTGAGTACCAACATTCCTTAATTTGGATGTTTGCATGGGGCCAGCCCTGGTTGGAGGAGTCAGATTATTTTGTTGTTTGATTTGAAGATGCTCAGGTGGAGGAATGGTATCTTTTGTCCATCCCTGGGGGAAGTTAGTTTCACCACCGTTCCTTTTCTGGTCTCACATTTGAGGGAGATAGGCATTCCTGGGCTGCTAAGTCTATGGATATACACTGCATCTCTCACTTTGGGAAATACCGGATCTCTTCAGGCTTCAGCCTTGACCCAGGCCCATCTCCAACCACTCCCAGAAATAGGCCTATTTAAGGCCATAAATCCCAGCTGCTTGAAGAATCTCAAGGTCCCAAGAGCGAAAAAAAAAAAGGAATTGGCACGAACTCCTACTTCTCTTTAACATGATGAAAACCAGTGTGCTTGTCAAAGTTTACTTACCATTCTGGTTTAATTAGACCACCAAAAAAAAAAAAAAGGAAGTTTCATGGAAACATAAACAAACCTTTCAGAAATCCTCCTGCCTCTGTTGGCTTTCAAAATCAGTGTTGCACAACAGGAAATGCAGTCGAATTACAATAAAAAAAAATGCTGTTTTGAAGGATGTATTGGTGAGATGAATGATGGTGGTGGGGTCAGGATGCCTCAGAAAGAAATTTGTCTTTAAAACAGGAAATGCTCGGCCAATCATGAAACTCTGTCTATAACTTGCAGCTTTTTCTGTAACATATTTTACCATACTTCTGAATTGGAGTGACACGATAACATTTTGTTCCTATTTTCAATCAAAACCTATTTCTTAAATGAAAGAGATTAAGTGATACCCTGCAGTCCATGGGGTCACAAACAGTCGGACGTGAGTGAGCGACTGAACAACAACAAGCTATACTTGGCATTGTAACCAAATAGAAACTTAATAAAGAATTTTTCTAATGTTCAAAGCAGGGCATTGAAAATGTGCCTTCTCCTGCCTGTGAGCTCATAAACACATGTGAGTATTAACTCCATATGACATGAAACAGAGTAACATCACCTATATCCTAATTCATAAATTGATTAAATGCTGCTAATATAATACATTGATGATGCAGTGCGGGAAACCTAATCAGTCTTGGATTTATTCTCTATGATTCATCTCATAGTCAGTTGTGTAAAAAAGAACACAAAGTCAACCTTTAGACTTAAGGGTTGTACTTAAACTTTTTTTTCCCCAACTAAATGAAAATTTAAATGATTTGTTCCTCCAAACCTTTTCTTTTCATTAACAAAAATTTCTTTCTAGCTGTACCCAGTGAGAGCTAGTTTGGTGTTAGAGATGGTTTCTGAGGCCTGTGCTTTTAGCTAAGCACCAGGTATGAGAGCAGTGAGGAGGGACTAATGGCTGGGAGATCGCCAGGCCCTGCTGGATTGCTCTGCTCCAGCCTGGCGTGCGGAAGTCCATGGAGTCGCAGAGTCGCACTGAGCGACAGAACTGAACTGAACTGAGGGGAGTGGAACTTGGCCAGCCAGCAGGGGGCGCACTATGTGTCCTCAGCTCAGCCCGACAAGGTTTAGCCATGTAACTTCGCCTTCCCGGGGGCTCGCTCCTGACTCAGCCAACAGGAAGTGGATAACCTCTGAATGTCTCCCTTGGGCAAAATGGAACAGAAAGACAACCTTAAAGACAGTCTGTGACACCTTCAGGGTTGGTTTGACTTAGTATCAGGAGGTGGGGATTTGAAAGAAAGTGTGAAAGGCATTTATTTTCCTGGTCCTCTGCGTAAACATCACATAACTGAATAACAATGCATGTTTTAAGACTGACATTTCCAACATTCTGGAACTTCGGAATTATGTCACTAACTTATCACTGTAGGTCTACTTCGACATTCTCTTGCTTTTCAAATATGTATAAAAACAATGTTAGAACATTTTCAATGTCTTTAAGGCTGCAGTTACTAGAATCTACATGCTGAGTAGAACAGGGAGAGAGACAGATTCATAAATCTTAGGAATGACTACAGCATTGGAAGGTTTTTTGCAAATCAATCTTTGCAAAATCATGGATTTTTTTCAAAAGTAGCTTCTGTTCTCTGTTGTGAAAGATAGAAGTTATTGCAATTACTCTTAATCTGGGAGGTCTTATCTCGTGTTAGTTACTCTGGTCTCTTTCATGTGCAAAGTTGTATCATCCTTGCTCATGGTACGTCAGTGGTCCATTTTGTGGGTCAAGGTTAGTCTCAAATTTATAAGATAAGAAGAATACTTACGGTTCCCCCCCACCTTGAATGTTTTCATGAGTAAACACAGGACGCTGTGGCTGAAATGAAATGATTTTCAATGTAATCAATGCTTAAACTGGTACTAATTAAAAGATAATTTGGATAATGGCATGGCACTTTTCTTGACATTTAATATTTCCTGTTGTAAAAAACCAAGAGGAAGAAAAGAAAAACCAAATAAAGGGTTTCTACAGGATTCATAATTAAAATATTTTGAAGGATGCTTTAAATTAAGTTGAAATAACCAAAGTTCAAATGTTTGAAACATATCTGCAATCTCGTCTGCTCAAGCTTTAAGGAAGACTCAGTCCCATTGATTTTTCAAAGGCCAGGAACAATGGCAAGAACATAAGACACCAAATAACTAGACTGGGGAGTTTGGACATCTTCATTCAACCTTATTCTTCAGCATTTTCTCAAACAAGCAAAAAATAAACCACATGTAGTCTTAACAGCAAAGTATCCACATTCATTCTAATATGCTTTTCCTTCACAGACAACATTTTCACATACAGTACAGAGGAACATGTCAAGAGGCAGACATGCCATGCTACATTTGAATTAACACTCTCTGTTCTCAATGTGGAGGAAACACATGCATTTTTAAAAACAGAAAACAGAGAGTTTTAAATTGCATGTAACAAACAATATCCAGGTAACACGTAACATTTTACCTGAGAAGAGAAATATTGGTAGAAATTCCCAGTGCACTGAACTCTCAAAAGAGTTTCCTTTCTTTTTAAACTAAGCATCAAGACCAGTATCTGTAATAGATACTTATAATATTGGAAATGACAAGCCTTTGAATCCCATATATCCACATAAATACTTCAATGAATGAAAGTTAACACGTTTCTTGAATATGTAAATTCAATGTCATTTATACCAACTGTCTAAATGTTACCTTTTAGAGGGGGAAAAAAGCATCACAGTTCATTCACAACACACTTCAAAACCATTCTCTTATAAATGATGGCTATGTGGTAAAAATGAGATAAATCAGAATCTGAATGACAAATTGCATGGCAATTATAAAAGTGATTCCTTATTGATGATTAGATTTTAGATCCATGACATTAGACTTCAGGGTCAGTTCCTGGATCCCGGAGTTATAAATGGATAACTGAGAGACTGGGAATTCCCCCTGCAAACTGTCCATCGAAACCCCACTGGTTCAAGAATGGAGGGTGACTCTGGGGTTTCTTTTAGTCTACAAGTCTATAACCTGCTCCCTTCCTGCATTCTTTATCCATTCCCTTCCCATCCAAGCTGTCTGTCTAGCATAGAAGACTAGGTGCTTGTTACTATACTACTAACTCGATGGACGTGAGTTTGAGTGAACTCTGGGGGTTGGTGATGGACAGGGAGGCCTGGTGTGCTGCGATTCATGGGGTTGTGAAGAGTCGGACACGCCTGAGCGACTGAACTGAATGTACTACTAAAACTTCAAGCTTTCAGTTAATTGGAACCTACTATTTACCAGCAATATTCTTAGAAATTTCACTCAACAGTCTATGCATGGAATATATAAGTGTAAGATTAAAGAGTGGATAAAAATTGTTGGACACATGTATGGCTTAAGAGTATAATACTTAGCCTGTACATAAATATAAAATAACTAACAATGTATTTATTATTAAAATTATAAAATATACTATTTAAAGATTAAGACTAAATCAATTTAAATAAATGAAGAGGTAAAGTTAAGTCATTCTTAAGCCTATATTTCTTCAAGTTTTTGTTCAATCATATATATATGATATATTACATATATATCTTATATAATTTTATGCAGAAATAAGATTTGTATTTATCAGTTGCTATTTATGTTTTATAATAATTTCCACTCTCCTTTTCTCAGTCTTCTTTTTCATTTTAAATCACTGCAGAATAATGTTCCCTCACATATGTATATATATCTTTTTTGATTGTCTTAGTCATCTCTTTTTTGCTTTTGAAATTAAGATTGATCTTGCCTTTTTCACTATCATAAATATCAAAGCTATAAACATTTTTATACAAAGAGATATTTTCTTCTTTTGAGCTATTCCTTAGAACACATTTCCAGGAGTAAGATTTCAGGCCAAAGATTATGCATTCAAGCCACATGGTATTGAAAATGCTGGTGTTAGTTTCTCAAAAATACTACATTTAAAAATGCAACTTAAGAACATCTAAAATGCCATATTTCAAATCTCATACCAAGATAGCTACTAATTCTCTCACACACAAAAAGTCATAGCGCCATTTACAGTGCATAACAAAGTTATAAGAAAATAGTATATGTTCTTGCTTTAAGAGAAAATGTTTTGTAAAATATATTTCATTGTGCTCTAAAAATGGCATGCCTATTTTCACGCTTTTAAACCATTCTGATATTTTTGAGTTGAGTAAAAGTTTCACTTCTACATCATGGCATCAGTGCTTAGTTAAACTGGTTGGTCTAATTTCATTGCTACCTCTGTTAAAATGTGAATACAACTTGAAAATCAGATTGTTAACATTAAAAAAATTTACTTATTACAACCCATATAGCACCTTTCCAGTGTTGTCATTATAGTTCTACTAGTTTAATTTCTTTAATTCAACTCATCTCCTAAATTATTTAAATGAACCATCTCTTTGCTAATTATGAAAGTCAGGCTTTTGCCAGAATCACGTGGCTACCTTAATTCTAGGGGCCTCTGTGTCTTAATAATTCGCGTTCCTGGGTGTGTCAGCCAGTAACATCCTTGTTTTTTAACCAATCTTTCCCAATACTTCCTTCATATCCTTTAAAGGACCCACCCCCACTTTTTTTTTTTTTTCCTGAATCACTAGTTTTCTATACTGTTCACATACTCAGGCCAGGATTTATCACAGCTTTTATTAGCAGAGAAGTTCTGTATCTATTATAATAGAGAGTTTTAGAACTTTTCTGAGGTTTCCTTTGATAGGACTCATCTCTATGTGAATGTGGATATCTGGGAACCAGTTTGGAGGAAAGATGACCAGTTACACCAACTGAAATAATTTATTTTAAAAGTATTTGGTCAACAGAGGAGTGAGCAGTATAGGTACTTGTGAGGGCATGCTTGTGTCTTTCTGGCGTTGGCAGTGACTAACTGTGTGACCTTGGATACGCACCTCAGTCTCCTTATTGCTGAAATCAAGGACTCAGACACAATGATGGTTTAGGTCATGTCCCCCTTAGGGAATCCATAAAGGAATCCCCATTTCCACAGATGTCTTTCCCTTGTTACCCATTCAGTTGTCAGAGAGCTGTGACAATGGACATTGGTTAATTTCCAAGTGTCTCCATCACATAAAAGCAATTAATTTTAAAACAATAATTAAACTTCATTTTTCAGGTCAGTAAACTAAAGCCCAAAGAAAATTTCTTAATACCACAAACAGGTAAGAAGAAGGAACTGCATTATAATTTTGACTATAGTCATCTTTAATCCAATATAGAGAGTCAAAATTATAATTCAGTTCCTTCTTCTTTAATCCAATATAGAGAGTCAAAATTATAATTCAGTTCCTTCTTCTTACCTGTTTGTGGTATTAAGAAATTTTCTTTGGGCTTTAGTTTACTGACCTGAAAAATGAAGTTTAATTATTGTTTTAAAATTAATTGCTTTTATGTGATGGAGACACTTGGAAATTAACCAACGTCAGTTGTCACAGCTCTCTGACAATTGAATGGGTAACAAAGGAAAGACATCTGTGGAAACGTGGATTCCTTTATGATGGAATAGATAGTGAGGGCTTATTAAAGTCACATCTTAATTTCTTCCTTTAGGCAAGTGTTTATGTTCTGTGCGGATACTCAGCTGAACTGTTGTGGGAGGCTGTCTTTTGCTTTCCCCCTCCTGATGTTGAAACTGGGCACAAAGCTTGAGGCAAAGACCTGTGTCTGCACTCTATTGCCACCTAATGGTGAGTAACGGCAGCAACATGTTAAAAAGTGTTAATGCCTTTGGACAGTTCTCGCCAAGTTCCTTCAGCCTGGAGTCACTTTGAAAGGCTATTTTAAAGACCACAGAGCGATGTGGAATAGATATTCATCTGTGTTTCTGACCTGTCTCAGATTTTAAATTCTGAGAAAGGATCGGTCTTTAGCCACCAGTATTTTTGGTCTGTGTTCATTTGTATTTTCACTATCTGCTCAGGCATTTCTATTACTTATAACTTCTTAGCGGTTTTGTGATAAATATAGAACCAGATACATTAGTGACATTCAAGGCTTCCCTGGTGGCTCAGTAGGTGAAGAGTCCGCCTGCAAAGCAGGAGACCTGGGTTTGATCCCTGGGTCAGAAGATCCCCTGGAGAAGGAAACTGCAACCCACTCCAGTATTCTTGCCTGGAGAATTCCATGGACAGAGGAGCCTGGTGGGCTACAGTCCATGGGGTCACAAAGAGTTGGACACGACTAAGTGACTTTCAGTTCACAATGAGTCTTAACAGCACAATAAAAATTAGAAAATTCAATGAAACATGATATTTTTGTAGAATCCTAAATATTAGCTTTTTCCTTGACAGTGTAGCAATCTATTTTTTCTCTCCTAGTGTAGCCATTTTTTAGTGATGTCAAAAGCAGATACAAGAGAGACAGGTTTTAAACACATGCTAATTTCAAAGCCAGAACCAACCACAAACCACTGCTCATAAGAAAGCTGGTTTGAAATATCCTAGAATCTCTGGTATCAGTAAAATATATACTTTTCTAGTTCAGATAATAAGTCTGTCCTAAAATTAGATAATTCTTACATAAATATTGACCATTACTTTAAATACTAAAGTGGAAAAAATCTTGGAAAGAGCTATAAGCAGTTCTAGAGTTCTTCCCCCTCCCCGCCCCCCCCACCCCCTGCCGCCTAGAAAATGTTAGGTGTGGTACTTTCCAAGCAGAATTAAAAAAAAAGAAATTCTCTTAATAACAGTACCATGTTTATAGATATATTTTTCTTTCTTACATTATACAGTTGTTTTAATATTTAAATTATTTTTAAATTACAAAAATACAACTTTTCATAAATCTAAAGAATATAGAATATTTGTGTTTCATACAACCATGTATAATAGAACATATAAGCACATAATGTAAGAATCTGGCAAAGAAAAAACTTAAGGTGACCCAAAGCATACCATCTCACTGACCCAAGGAGGTTTATGGATGGGCCATATTAATTTTGGAAAATGCTTTCTTTTTGTTTTGGCTCTGGAAAGCCCTTCCATGAGACTTTTTTCCTAGTCAACATTCCTCATTCTCTATGGCAACAACAAATCTCTGCCTCAGAAGCAAAATCAGGTCTTATTATGCAAAGCAAAAAGCACAAAAATGGCCTAAACACAGAGAAGTATCTACATTTCTAAAAAACAGAAAAGGAAATCTTTGCCATCAAGCCCTTAAAAGCCCGCAGAACCACAACTTCATCGTGTGATGAAACATGTGAGACTGAACCAGCATCCATTAAAATAGAAACGGGAAAGGACTGACATGCAGAGATGAAAATTCTCAAACTCCTCCACTGTCATTTTCAGAACTGATGGCACCAGTTAGAATCAATTTATTTTCAAGGGCTGTTGATGCTACAGAACTAAGTAGTCAAAGGGAATGTAATCTGACCTTTAAGTTCATTAAAAGCTCTCAAGAGACTGGGAGACCCTGGAACCCAGAGAAGTAGCATTGGCTTGAAAGGGTCGTGGAGCGAATGCAGCACATGCCAGCAGAGCAAGAAGATATTTTACAACAAGGATCATGGATTAAAGGAAATCCAAATAAACTGAACAACCCAGAACCAAACATGCCCTGAAGGGTGTAAGTTCAGCATATGATTGGCAGCAGCTTTATTCTTTGCACTAAAAATAGCGATGGGAGAGTGGTGATTTACACTAGATGGGCGGATAGAAGACAACATGTGCCATGCCCTTTTGTGTACCGAGGAGAATTGGGACATGGCTTTTTGGCTTTTGGAAGGCTTGCACACACGCATAAAAGAGAAGCACACTGCTCACAGACGCAGGATAGGATTTCCGTGTTGATCTGACTTCGTAACTTTTCATCATCAATAGATCATCTCCTTTCAAGGGTACGTCCAGTCCTACTTCGCTGGCAAAGTATGGCAATGACAATTAAGGAAGAGCCAGCCTGCCGAGGGCGGAGGGGTGGCTAGGAGCCTGGCTCAAGGCGGGGCATTCTGACCCTACCCTGTGGGAACCGCCGAGCCCTCTGACAGGGGAGCCGGGGGTCCTCCTGGACATCACTGGGCTACGCGGAGGCTTACCCAGGACAAATACCTCGCTTTTAAAATCAGCCTGGAAAAGCCATAAGAAATTGATTAGTTCTCGTCTTCATTATCCAGCCTTCAGAGGAGCTTTCTGGTTTCTTTTTTGTCCCCCCCATGCACACACAGCATGCCAAACTCCTGAATAACAGAGCCGGAAGGTTAACGGTCCGCAGACAGCTCGCCTGGTGGCCCAGAGTTTTCACTACACAAGCATCAGTTGCTGCTTTAATAAGGAACTCATGGGCAGAGCAGAGAGACATTTATGGACGAAAGTTGGTATAGAGAAGATGTCTGAATGCAATATTGCATGGCATGCAATATGCATCTGCAAGAAGTTTATGTCTACTGAAATGCTTAACGATTGGTTTCAAGAGACTCTCAGATCTGACCTGTTTTCTTTGTGTTTGTTTGAATAGATCCAAAGTAAGATCCAGGGACATTTCACTTAATATCCATCAGATTTCATAGATGTGTCAATCATTTGTCAAAGGCAAACTTTCTAGTAAGACACATACGAACAAAATATGGCTTTTCTGGAGGAAATGGTGAAATATAATTCAGAATACTGTTCTAACTCCCAACACATTGTGACTGTTTTGATGTGCCTTCAAAGTAACATTTTTTAATACAACAGTGAAAAAGCTAACCTTTCTTGTGTGCCTGTCTGATTTTCTGTCCATTCATGGACTGAACCCAGCAGTGTATTATCTAGTATTTGATTTGGCTTATGGAAACCTTGGGTTTCCCTGTTGGCTCAGATGGTAAAGAATCTGCCCACAATGCAGGAGACCAGGGTTTGATCCCTGAGTCGGAAAGATCCCCTGGAGATCTTCCCTGGAGAAGGGAATGGCAGCCCACTCAAGTATTCTTTCCTGGAGAATTCCATAGACAGAGGAGCCTGAAGGGCTGCAGTCCACGGGGTCACAGAGAGTTGGACATGACTGAGTGATCAACACTGTACTGTACTATGGGAACTTTAGCAGGACTAAAGGACTTTTAAATAAAAGCATGTGGTTTTCTCAAATCTCATAATAGTTAGTAATGATTGACCTCCTATCTTCAGTCTCTGGGGATGAAATGCATCAGGCACTTTTCTTTTAACTCTTGCGGCAGAGAATGCTTCACATTATCCAGTATCCATTCTCTTCTTTGTCATCCCAGTAATGGAATCCTGAATGTCAGGCAGGCACACAGCCATTCTGAATAACGTTTATTTTCCAGCCTTCCTTGTATCTAGATGTGCTCATGTGATAAGTTCTGACAGATGGGATACGTGCAATTACTAGCAAATGTCCTTCAAGAAAGAAGGCATAAGCTCCCCTCCTCTTTTCTTCTTCCTGCTAGCTGGTTTGAGGAAGGGACTATTGGAGCTGCTGCAGCCACTTTGGACTACCAGCTGGAAGGTTTTCATTGAGCATGGTGATTTGCCAAAATAAAATGGAGTCTTCTGATGAATATAGAGCAACATACCAATCCTGGATGCCCTACATTTATGCATAAGAAATATATACTTCTACCTAATTATTTTGAGTTTTTTGGCACTGCAGCTGCCCCAATCTTGACTAATATGAGGTTTCTATAAACATCAAGAGTCATAGAAAAAAAAAAAGTAGCATTGGAATGATGTGGATAAACAGCTGGAAAGATCTTTGAACATATTAGGAAGAATCAGGACTTAATTTCATGTTGGAAACTGTGTTCAAGGGGATCACCTTCTGCTGGGATGGCTTTAAGGTGAGGAGACTTCCTTATGGTACCATAATAACTGAGTTTCTTGGGGAAAAAAAAAAAGAAGAGTTTTTCTATCTCTTTACAAAGCACTTCCACTGCAGTTTGAATCCATGGGCTACATGGATTTTTACAAAAGAGTTTTACATAGAATTGGAAGTTCAACTTACATCCAAGCTGAGGATTATAATAATTCTTTTTGCAAAAAAAAAGCATTATTTTCAAAAAGATGCTCAAAGACTAGAAAAAATATTGGATTCTGATTTCTGTATCAAATTCTTATTTTATATGTACATTTCAGTCTTCTATAATCTATAAAGTGGTGGCAACTTTTATAAATGATTTTGCATTGCATGTGACAGACTTGTACTATCTCAGAAAATACTTTAGAAGAATAAAACTGCATTAAATTAATATGGGTTAGGTAAAATAGTGGTTGATGAGTATTGATAAAAATGTTATAATGATTTCATACATACTATACTATGCCTACTAAAACATTATTGCCATTTTATTTTCTCTTTGTTTTTAGTGCTAGGTTACTTTTCTTCTTTGTAATGAGCATAATTTTTAACATTCTTGAAACAAGAGAACTAGGAAGCCTTCTTAAAGGATTCACATCAATTTTTACTGTGTCAGATGTGGATTAAACCATAATAATGGCCTAAAATTTGTAGTTTATTCAATTTGTATCTACACTTACAAGCATAAATTCAGTTGACTTGTGTTCTTTCTATGAATAAAAAAATTGACTTATAAGAGTCTCAAAAAACTCAATAGGGGATTAAAATTAACATTTGCTCTTAAATATGATATAAAAGGAGAAAAATAACTTAATTTTTCTGGAATTAATTATTTAAGTATTCTTTGAAAACATAGTTACTATGAATATCTCCATGGTCTCATATCACTTCATGAACTGAGACATAGAGAATGTATGAGATGAGCTTGGTTCTTGCAGGAGAATAAACCTGTTTAAATCCTGGTTTTGTCCTTGACACTACAATGGTGAGTGTTCCATCTCTCTAAATTAGAGAACTCCGAATCTCAAGTTACTTGTCCACTTATTGGCTAACCAACTGGCTGAAGAACAGGTAGGGAAAGGCAAGGAATAAATATTTTGGCTCTAAAAGAAAACAACACACACACAGAGAAGGCAAATTCTTAGTCTTAGACCTTATCTAAAGAATTATTATTATTTTAAAAATTTCCTAATTATTTCCTGCCAGCTAAGATAAAACCTCAAAGGGCAAAGAACAATTAGTCTTTAAAATATATTACATTCCGCCCCCCGCCCTTCCAAAGATTCCTTTTCTAAGTAAGATAAAATTCACATAGATGGACTATTTTGGTGGATAGATTTGGTGATTGGGGTTTGGAAGATTGCATAAATGGCATTTCTTAGGTGTTGGTGCTTTCTATTAATAGTTCAAAAACATGACCCTACCAGAGCCTTCGTTTTGCTTCATTTTTTTTTTTACTTATCTGAAGAGGCTCTCATTCCAAGTGGAGAAGATTGCATGCGAGGATGAGTCATTATGTGAAGTCCTTTTGTGTAAAGAAAAAGGTTTTGAGGATCGTTCTGAACACAGGAGTAAAACTTTTCTGTGATGGATTGATTTCATGCTGGGGTTCTCATTAAATGTCTTTCCAAGGTCAGTTATTAATTGTGTTAAAAATCTTTTATCACGGTATCCTAAGAGGGAGTTAAACACCAGCAGAGCCGCCCGACGGCCTGCAAATCTCAGAGATGGATGCTTTGTTAACTGCTACAATAGAAGCCTCCTTCCCACGTCCTCATTAGTTTCCTGCAATTTTGTGGAAGAACAAGGCTCAAGACAGTCAGTGTCGAAGATCATCCAACCCTCAGGCTCTGCTGAACCTGCTGATTATTTGGGAAAATTGGGAGGCAATGAGCCCACTAAGATGTGACAGATGACAGGCACATAGCTGATGCCTTTAAATGGGGATGGTTCTCCTGCTGATCCTCAACTTAAAAAAAGAAAAAGCCTAACAATCACATTTTATTACTATACAAAGTTTAGCTTGTTTTTCTCCTCACTCTTAAGTATAGCTGCTGTGCAAATATATCTTTCAAATTTTCAGACAGAGACCATGCTAATGATGTTAGAAGTTAGCAACCAAAATTGAATGACTTTTTAGATCTTGTAAGACAACATGAATCTAAAGACATACATTTAATTAATGAAGTTCATTGAAAGACATGCGATAAACCACACTCAAGATGCAGTTACCTTTAATTGTGGTGAACTTATCTCCTGTTGGTAAGAGTATTTGGGGAGGAGCGGAGATGAGTAGGGCTGGGTAGGCTGAGAGAGTGTGGGGACCAGGTCAGAGACAGTGGCCAAGGAGGAATGAAAGGGAGGGGAGGAAAGCAGACAGCTGGGAAAAGATGTAGACGTTCGATGTCCCGAAGAGAATGAAGATGGCTTAAATATTGAGGAAAGACAAGATGCAATTATGCTTGTGTCCAGAATGACAAGGTTACATGCTTTTCAGAGAATTCCGCCCCCCAACACACCTAAATATTTTTAAAGTTACTACATACCCTGGGTGTGTGACATTTATGATAACTTCTTGCTTTGAAAGCACTAACTTCTGAATTTGATTCAAAATTCCCAGTGGGTTTGATCAGTTTCATTCTTCTGATATGAGGGGCTGGAGATCAGAATTCCCATAGTCTACAATTTTATAAGGTATTTGTGAGGTGGGGCCTTCTAACCATGAAGGGAAAAAAGTGTAAAACCCTGCAATGACTGTAACTTGCTTGTGAAGTAGATTGCAATTTATGAAGAGTAGGTTTGTTACAAAGCTAGTCAAGTTAGGACCTCTGTGCCTGTGTGTGCTTGTTGGGAACTGGCTGTGAAACTCAGCACCTGCTTCCTGAACACCATACCAGTGGTGCTGCCTGCAGCCTGCAGTAGCAGTTCCTAGGAACCAAGCCACATATCTGATCCCATCTTAAAACTGATTAAATTGAAGGGAAAATAAGTTATTTAAGTAAGTGACTTAGAAATATTTTTTATTTACTGCAATGAATGATCTCTATTACTAAAAAGTGTGTTTATTTTATACAAATGCAGGCATGGCTGGGTTCTTTGTCCAGTTGACATTTCCTCACCTGGCTGGGGAAGTGCCAAGACTCAGGGTTTTGTGGCTGTCCAGTGGCCTAATGGACACTTACCATCGTTTAATCCCAAGAATACCCCATATAGACCAAATACCTCTACATTTGTTATTGGTAAGGTCTTAATAGGAAATTATGAGGTTTTAAAAGTGATTTTCATGATGGAAAAATGTTTCAAATAAATGAAATGCACAAGAAAAAAATTGTCATTTTAAAAGATTTCTAAATAGAGGAGCTATGGGAGAAAGTGACTTGCTTAGCAGCAGAATATGACTCATTGATTTGGTTTCATAATTTTAATATTTGCCAGTAGTCACATTTGCTTTTCTAATTCACAGATTAAATATTTGGGATATCAGGTTTTTTGTTTTTGTCTTTTTTAGAAGAGAAAAGCTTACAAGAAGCTTAAAGATTTAGAGCATTTCCCTCTTTATTGATTAGAATCATTGCCCAAGGCTCTTTGTTGGTAAGGTGAATATGCAGGACCCAATTCTTAAGTAGTTACCAACTTAAAAAAATTACGTCTTCAGAGAGAATTGAAAGGGAACTGGCATGTATATGTATTTTTTCTTTTCTTTATTTCTCTTTTTTTCCTTCCTTCTTTTTCAGACTGCTGTTATATCAAAGAAATGGTATTTAGTTTTTGCACTCTGGAGGTGAACTAATCTCTCTCTGTGTGTATCAATTTCCTCATCTGTATAGTGGGGATGAAAATAATATTACCCAACCTATTGAGTTTTAAAAAGTAAAGATGTATTGTTCTTAGAAAACTATCTGAAACTCAATAAGACCTCAAATATTAACTATTATTAATATTAAAATTAGACTTTATAAAAATGTTTAAATATGGATTTATAGTAATGAATAAGAGAATAACAATACATATGTATATCATCTTATTAAAATTTGATGTGTTTTTCATCCATCCTTCCACCTTGCCCTTATACTGCATGGTGTTTATTGTGTGAAAACCATCTAAGACAATGTCAGAATTGATGTTTATTAATATGATTAACTGTCCTAGCTAATGGTAGTAAGACTGGTTAGTTCTTCAGGAATTAGGCAACATTAAAATACCTCATCACTGGTTTTTGCTGCATTGCTGTCTTCCTTAGGGGCCCTAGGGCCTGTGAGGGTGGCTATTGGATATCTTGGGCAGTCATCTTTTCTCTCCTTATCCTCCTCTTCAATGTGCAGGTGTGACATCACCTCTGTGCCATCAGGGCCACGGCACAAGGCATCTGGATCTTGAGATTCCGGCCCTCTTCGGTTGCCTGCCCTGACCCCCTCATAGACTTCCTCATCTTCCTCTCCAATGACAGGGAGGGTTTGGGGCAAGGGACCCAGGCCAGGGTGTGCGGAGGTCACAAACTTATCACCTAGGACCACCAGTACCTTCTCTGGGCCGGCGGAGCCCTCTCTCATTTTGGTCACATCTGAAGACTTGTTTGGAGGTGTCTTTCTAGAATCCGGGAGCATCGTGGCCTCCTGAGACCGGGCTGCAGCTGAGGTTGTAGCCGAGTGGAGCAAAGGCAGCTGAGAGGAGCGGGCTTTGGCAGGTGTGGGTGCTCGCGGCCATGGGGGTAGAGTGGAGGGGTCCTCCTTAATCTCAAGGCTGATCTCTGGGGTATCTGGTTTGGCTGGGTCAGCTGGTAAAGCTAAAGCACCAAGCTTCTCTAATTCATCCAAGAACTTGTCCAGAAAATGAGGCGGCGTTGGGGCTGAAGGATTTACCAGGGCACCCTTGGCTGGCAGGGACAGCCACTCCAGGGTGGTTCCCTGGAGAGCGTCGCTATCTGGGTCACGTGAAGCTTTGTGCAAGAGAGGGGGGCGTGGTTCACTGGAAGCCAGCTTAGAGATGAGCAGGGATTATGACGTTACAGAAGATGTGAAAGTGAAAATAATGCATCAAAACACAGAGACAGAAATGCAGAAAGACATGGTGGTGAATATAAAAAATACGTTATGCTATGGTGTAGATTGGCCGATAGCTTTTGAATTTAAATACATAAAATCCTTAGCATGTTAATTAAAGATTGATTTGAACTGTGCTAGCATTTGGAAAGGGTCCATTAAATGTCAAATGACAAGGTAAAACTGTCATAGAGATTATAAAACCAAGAAAATTATTTAGAGATTTAGTAGACTACTTCTTTGAAAATAGGTTTCTAGATATTGATTTAATATAAACAACTCTGGAATAATGTTAATGTAGGATGAAAACCAACAATTAAGCCTTTTTTATTCCCAAAAATTTGTTTAGTGTTCTTCCTGTACCTGTTCAAATCTTTTGAACTTTCATCATTTTCTCACTTACGGTTGTGAGGTGATTATAACATATGGCATAAAATATTTTTACATCATTATATGCTAACACATTTCTAAACGAATAAGTTCTGAGAAAGATTTTTTTAAGAAGAAAAACTTATGATCAAAATGACACTGAACTTACATAACTACTACTTCAAAGTTTAAAAAAATTCAAAGTAAATGTTTACACAGAAAGGGAGCATAAGATGTGAACAGGAGTAAATTTCTGGTAGGACTTCCATTCTCTTTTTCAAAAGCTTGACATTTTATGTAAACTAGTGGAGGTCTAATTTATGAAACTTAATCTCCTGAAGTACAAAAAAATACTTCTGTATATCTTAATATTACCACTGCATTTTGGATGTACTGAACAAAACAGAATTTTTATTCATTAAAAGTTGTTCTTGACATGTGCTTAGGAACATTCTAATACATTTCTATATTGCTTTTGGAGTAGGAAGAATGTTATATGCTACACATGTGAAGTATTTGAGAGGCTGGCGGAAGACATTTTACTTTGGCTCTTTCCAAGTAGATGATTGGGGTTTGGAAAGAAAAAAATCTTTAGGAGAGATTGCACTTTCTGGCTGACTGTTTTGAATGACACGTCACTGGTGCACTCAGCACTCTTGGTCCTTGGGCCTTAGTATGGATCAGCGCACAGTGCATTCTGCACTTAAGTTTAACTTCTATCCTATAAGAGGAATGGGGTTTAATGAATTCATCTAGATTTTTTTAAAAAAAGGAAATGTGATGTCACGTCACTGTGGGGTGGGATAAACGAGACAAAGCATCACAAAACATTTATGAGCATCCTTATAGGAGGTTCAAGACTAAAGGCTACATAGCACCTTTTAGTGCCAGGAATATGGCGTGGCTGAGGAAAAAAGGTCTTTAAATTCCATTATTGTCATGACTACCACACTACCCCATTACTACCACCATTACCACCTGTTGCTACTACTACTCCAATGCCATTACCACCACAGGCACTAATATACTTGTAAAAAGGGTCTAAAGTGCTTAGCCCTACCATGGGCTCGCTTCAAGTTAAATCGAGTACCCTGAGATACCTATATCACAAAAAATATACCTGTAGTACAAGTATCATATAATTATCTTATCTTCTAAAAGTATTAGAATTGGATTCTACTCTACTAAAACCAGAAATATCAGAAATAATACCAACTTACATTTGAACCTCTCCTAAATAAAGATAGTATGTCTAATGTGATTGGAGTGATTCATAAATCACAATGAATTCCCTTCTCTATTTACAAAGATCAGTTAGAAAATAGGATATTTAACATTTAGTTTATTTTGGGTGTCATGGTTTAGAAGTACATTACAGTTGTTTTTTTTTTTTCCTGAAAATGATTCGGTTCAAAACTATTAAGGAGCTTCCTTCATTTAGCCAGTGACATCATAGTATAGATCCCAGTTGGTGAACCGTTAAATATTTTTTGAAATTTATGGACATGAGCTTTTTAATGTGTTTTTCCCCAGCAGTGAGAATAAAACACTAATTAGTTATTAGTGAAATTTGTACACATCTCTACTTATAAAATGTAGAATATGATATCCTAAGAAAAACCTAGGAAATTGAAAATACATTTAAATCATATTCACAACAAAGATCAAAACATTGTGATCTAAACTACTACATTGCCAATATTTATTAAGACTTCATGGAAAATTTTCTTAAATTTTAAATAAGCCTTTGTAGATACACTCTGATTCTTTCTTATAACCTTTTATTTGAAAAGGCGGTCACTTTGAAATTTACCCAGGAGTTCTTTTAAGATGACTGAATGCTAGATAAGACAGATACTTAATACAGAGATGAAGATTTTTTTCTTTTTATCAGTAGGAACTACCAAAAGAAGGATGTTGCTATCTAAATGCTGAGCTCTGCTAGCGAAGTATACATACTAAAGAAGATTGTGGAAAATTTTGTCACTAGTCAAACAAAATTAGCAAGTATTAAACTGCTTCACTCTCCAATGCTAAAGGATTAAGAGTAATTGCTCATAAACCCAGTCTTCAAAGAAAAGTAGAATAAATAAAATGCACAGCCTTAGCCCTCTAAAAGAAAATTCTTAAGATAGTAGATTCTTTATGTCATTTCCCTTTGTGTAGCTTAAACCATTATGCTAGCACCCATAAGAAAAACTAAATTATACTGACTTGACCTGGCACTCACACTTAGAAATGCAACATGTAAATCTTTCATTTTGCCATAGATACGATGTTGTAGTCTAATCCCCTAATATGTACCAATTATCTTACTCTGAGTTCCCAAGTATTATACTAATATGCTAGAGTGTCTTCTTACCTTATTTGAACTTAAGCTGTGGATCCTATCACTAGAATAGCTGTGGGGTAGTGGAAGTTCAGGATAGTCCTCAGCACCTTTGGTTGTATTCTTCTTGACAACTTCTACATAGGAAACAGGGAAGATGCCTTGTCTGTTGGTTCCTGGAATTTTACCTTCATACCAGTTTTGATCAACTCTTTTAAGAAGAATAATTCTATCTCCCTGTAACGGATAATAGGAAAATGTGTTAGAAATAGACATGCAATAACATAAAAAGTTATAATTGTCAGTGTTTTTTAATAACAGTTTTCCGCCTGGGAAAGTCTTACACTTTGAGAGTTTTGTTTTCGTTAGGAGAATGCAACTAAAGCCTCCAGAGCTCACTCCTAAATTATAGGTCATCAACGTATATACAGTGTAATCATCCATTTATTAGAATCTTTCCTAAGGATACTTGGGCTTTACACATGTTCAGATTGGCCCTGTGGGAAATGTCATGTGTGAGTTATTTGAGAAAGTGCTGTAGTTTCACCTGCAGTGTGTTGGTGACAAGACCATCCTCTGATCACTGACAGACTCAAGGGGATGAGCTGCAGTGGGCAGAACTTCAGAATGGGCACCAGAGATTGCGGTGACGGTGTGTCTGAACAGGGTTACAGAAAGCAACCTCTGGAAGGGATGAAGTTGGACAGTGCACCATTTTTCTTCTTTATCTAATGCGCTGCGTAGTAACAAAAGAGTAAAAGCTAACAGGATGGGGCATAGCTAGCATCCTACATAATGCATAGCTGTCGCCAGGACTCACATCCTCTTGGTCTGCATCAAGACAGTATAATACCAGCATCCATTCTGACTGGTGGGTCGCAATGCCATAGTGGTCAGTAATGTTTTTCATAAAACCCCTGGCTTTGGCAATGCTAGGACCTTCTACAGGAGAAGGCAATGGCGACCTACTCCAGTACTCTCGCCTGGAAAACCCCATGGACGGAGGAGCCTGCTGGGCTGCAGTCCATGGGGTCTTGAAGAGTTGGACACGACTGAACAACTTCACTTTGACTTTTCACTTTCATGCATTGGAGAAGGAAATGGCAACCCACTCCAGTGTTCTTGCCTGGAGAATCCCAGGGACGGGGCAGCCTGGTGGGCTGCCGTCTATGGGGTCGCACAGAGTCGGACACGACTGAAGCGACTTAGCAGCAGCAGCAGGACTTTCTACAGTCACTATTTCTGTGACCTGAAGGATCAAGCCAATGCTACAAAACTCAGTTTGATATAACCTTTGAATAACAAGGCAGCAGAAGAACAATATTTTGAAGTGTGCTGCTGCTGCTGCTGCTGCTGCTGCTAAGTCGCTTCAGTTGTGTCCGACTCTGTGAGACCCCATAGACGGCAGCCCACTAGGCTCCCCCGTCCCTGGGATTCTCCAGGCAAGAACACTGGAGTGGGTTGCCATTTCCTTCTCCAGTGCATGAATGTGAAAAGGGAAAGTGAAGTCGCTCAGTCATGTCCGACTCTTTGCGACCCCATAGACTGCAGCCTACCAGGCTCCTCCGTCCATGGTGCTATTTTCTTTTGATGTTTTCACTTGTACAGCTCCTGATATTTAGCCCAGGGCACCCCTGGGAGACAATCTGGAGCTCCCTCAGAGGAAAAGTCTCTCTGCAAAGCTTTGCATCTCACAACGACCTCATCAGGAAGAGCACAGGAGAGGTAGGTAGCAGTGACTCAGGGCAGCCTTACAGGGTCCTTTGCAGAAAATGAGGAAGATGCAAAAATTGTCTAAGGAAGAAGATGACCTGTCTTAGTTTTGAAACTATGCAGCCTTTCAAATGCATCAAGGAAGAAAGCCGCTTTATGCAGCCTTTCAAATGCACCAAGGAAGAAAGCCGCTTACCTTTCTCAGCGATAGCTCCACATTGGTGTCAGCACTGAAATTATATTTGGCGATAGCTTCTCCGATTTCACCAGGCTGGGCTGGGGGAGGTGGTCTTGCAGGCTGTGCTTTTTCAGGAGGTATGAGTTTCTACAAAGGAGAACAGTTCTCTTTATTCTTTGTTTTCTTTTTAAAATTTTATTGGTGTATAGTTGCTTTACAGTGTTGTGTTAGTTTCTGCCGTACAGCAAAACGAATCAGCTGTATGTATACATATATCTCCTCTCTTTTGGACTTCCTTACCAATCAGGGCACCAAAGAGCTCAAAGTAGTGTTCCCTGTGCTGTACAGTAAGGTCTCATTAGTTATCTATTTTATACATAGTATCAATAGTATATGTGTGTCAATCCCAATTTCCCAATTCCTCTTACGCCATTCCCCACCCCTCGCTGGTGGGAGTGTAAATTGATACAGCCACTATGGAAAACAGTATGGAGGTTCCTTCAAAAATGAAAAATAGAACTAATATATGACCCAGCAATCCTAGTCCTGGTGATATACCCAGAGAAAACCATAATTCAAAAGGATACGTGCACCCTAATATTCATAGCAATATGATTTACAATAGCCAGGACATGGAAATGACTTAAATGTCCATCAGCAGAGGAATGGATAAAGAAGATGTCTATGGGGTCGCATATGGTACATATATAATGGAAGATGTGGTACATATATAATGGAATATTACTCAGCCATAAAAATGAATGAAACTGGGTCATTTGTGGAGACGTGGATGGTCCTAGAGATGGTCATACAGAGTGAGGTAAGAAAGAGAAAAACAGATATCATATATTAACTCGTAACTGTGGAGTCTAGAACAATGGTACAGATGAACTTATCTGCAAAGCAGTTATCTATTCTTGACCCATAGTGACTCTAGAAACAATAATCATGTAGCGGGGAAGGGGAAGGGCTTACCTCTACATATGAGATTGGGAAAATGCCCACTCTCCCATGATGCTCTCCCTCATACCAGTTTTGGTCAATTTTCCTGAGGATGTAGACAGTATCTCCTTTCTTAAATGACAGCTCCCTGGAAGAGATACATTTAAATGTGTTTTTTTTTTTTTCTATGATGTATAGCAGTTATTCTTCAGATCAGCATTCTCACTGGATCTGCATTTGGCTGGTTAATGTACTTCAAGTATCAAAAAAAAAATCTGTTGAGCCCAGTTAGCTAAGGATGCTCCTTGAAAGATTTTTATAATTCATTTGAAACATTATCACTTTAGAAATGATTGAAAAAGAGCAAATATAAACATCATGACTGATTTAAATCACAGGCAGATTGATATGAAATTCAAAGGTGGGGACAGACGATTGCCATCTAGTCTTTGGTTTATGGGAGAAGAGTTGTGATGCTTGCCATTATGCTGGGTTCATTCTGCACTGATTTTTATTTGTCCTGAAGTTAGTTAGCTAGTTAGTTACTTCTTTCTCTCTGTCTCCTCCTGTAAGCTGAAGCTTACAATGAGGAGACCAATATCATTTCGCCTTAGCACACAAGTGCCAACATGAGAAAAAATTTTATTTGTGGTTCCTTGAAGCTGGTTGACAGGCATTTAAGTAGAGTATCTTGATAATGATTTTATCTCGTGAAGCAGAAAAGATTTTATACTTTGATTTTTCAATGAGGCACAATGAGAAACATTTTTAAAAAGTGGAATATAATTGACATGTAACATTATGTTCGTTTTGGATGTACAACATAATATTTGTATATATTTCAAAATGACCACCACAATAAGTTAACAGGCACCCCATATAGTTACCATTTTTTTTCTTATGATGAGAACCTTTAAGATTTTTTAGAAACTTTCAAATATGGAGTAAAGTATTATGAACGATGGTCACGAAGATAAACTTGTTTCAAGTACAAAGACATGCACAGATTGCTTGTACCCTCCTTTATATTTTTTGTTTTCTAAATATAAAAATAATTTCAAGAAACTAAGTATGCTTTTCCATTTTGGCTGTTTCTAAGGAGACAGTAGGTAGACTGGGGTGTTTAATTTTAAGTTATAAAGACATTACTCATCATGAATAATTCATACCTAAAGTCTCACCCTCACTGCTTTAGTTTTCATGGCTTCATCTCCCTGGTGATTGTGTCTCTGTGTTATTTTGCCTCCACAATTATCTCTCGTTGAAGGGTACTTATTTCAGATCTTTCGCCAAGAGCCCCACAGTCCCACACATCTGCCTTCCCACTGCCAAATCTTCTGTGTTGTTTTGTTCAGGATCTTGAGCTAGAGCATTTATGTGTGCAGAGTATACAATGCAGAGAGGTTTATAGTAAATGTAGAATATTTTGCATTGATTAAAAGAATTAATTGAAAAAAGTTGCATAGTAAAAAGAATTATCACATATTTAGAAGTGCTAAAATCTTCACAGTGCAAGTGTGTTAAACTTTCAGTAACCCTAAAAGCAAAGAAGATTCACAGAGCCTTACATTCAAGCACAGTACTTCTTCCCTCATTATGCATGTGGCCAATATAGAAAATAAAAACTGAAGTATTTTCATGTTTATAATCCAGCAGTTTTATTTATACTAAGTACATTTTGTATCTGGAAATGAGATCAGAAAGCTTAGCTTTTAAAAAAAGAGTAATTAAGAGAAAGCTAATCATTTTTCTTTTAAATATGAAAAGATATCTTTTCTGTGTGTGAAGACTTGTACTTAAATTTTTCAAGTCATCTGGGAAAAAAGGACACTGGTCTCACTTTTCAGTTTTCAAAATTTTGTTCATCTCATCTCAGAGCTGGAATTTCTAGAAGTCTCATTTTTTTATTTTTTTCTTGAAGGATACTTGCTTTACAGAATTTTGTTGTTTTCTGTCAAACCTCAACATGAATCAGCCATAGTTATACATATCCTCTTCTCTTTTGAACCTCCCTTCCATCTGCCCCTGCCACATCCCACCCCTCTAGGTTGACACAGAGCTCCTGTTTGAGTTTCCTGAGCCATACAGCAAATTCCCGTTGGCTATCTATTTTACACACGGTAATGTAAGTTTCCATGTTACTTTTTCCATACATTTCACCCTCTCTTCCCTCTCCCCATGTCCATAAGTCTATTCTCTATGTCTGTTTCTCCACTGCTGCCCTGTAAATAAGTTCTTCAGTACCATTTTCCTAGATTCCATATATATGTGTTGCTGCTGCTGCTGCTGCTAAGTCGCTTCAGTCGTGTCTGACTCTGTGCGACCTCATAGACGGCAGCCCACCAGGCTCCCCTGTCCTTGGGATTCTCCAGGCAAGAACACTGGAGTGGGTTGCCATTTCCTTCTCCAATGCATGAAAGTGAAAAGGGAAAGTGAAGCCGCTCAGTCGTGTCCGACTCTTAGCGACCCCACGGACTGCAGCCTACCAGTCTATGTGTGTTAGAATACAATATTTATCTTTCTCTTTCTGACTCACTTCACTCTGTATAATAGGTTCTAGGTTCATCTACCTCATCAGAACTGACTCAAATGTGTTCCTTTTTATGGCTGAGTAATATTCCATTGTGTATATGTACAACTTCTTTATCCATTCATCTGTTGATGGCCATCCAGGTTGCTTCCATGTTCTAGCTATTGTAAATAGTGCTGCAGTGAACAACAGGATACATGTGTTTTTTTCAATTTTGGTTCCCTCAGGGTATATGCCTAGGAGTGGAATTTCTGGGTCATATGGTGGCTTTCTTCCTAGTTTTTAAAGGAATCTCCATACAGTCTTCCATAGTGGCTGCATCAGTTTACATTCCCACCAACAGTGCAAGAGCGTTCCCTTTTCTCCACACCCTCTCCAGCATCTATTGTTTGTACACTTTTTGATGATGGCCGTTCTGACCAGTGTGAGGTGATATCTCATTGTAGTTTTGATTTGCATTTCTCTAATAATGAGCGATGTTGAGCATCTTTTCATGTGTTTGTTAGCCATCTGTATGTCTTCTTTGCAGAAATGTCTGTTAAGGTCTTTTCCCCACTTTTTGATTGGGTTGTTTGTTTTTCTGCCATTGAGTTGTATGAGCTACTTGTACATTTAGGAAATTAATGCTTTGTCAGTTGTTTCATTTGCTATTATTTTCTCCCATTCTGAGGGTTGTCTTTTCACCTTGCTTATAGTTTCCTTTGAGGTGCAACAGCTTTTAAGTTTAATCAGGTCCCACTTGTTTGTTTTTATTTCCGTTACTCTAAGAGGTGGGTCATAGAGGATCTTGCTTTGATTTATATCATCAAATGTTCTGCCGATGTTTTCCTCTAAGAGCTTTATAGTTTCTAGTCTTACATTTAGATCTTTAATCTATTTTGAGTTTATCTTTGTGTATGGTGTTAGGAAGTGTTCTAATTTCATTCTTTTACATGTAGCTGTCCTGTTTTTCCAGCACTGTTTATTGAAGAGGCTGTCTTTGCCCCTTTGTATATTCTTGCCTCCTTTGTGAAAAATAAGGTACCCATAGGCACATGGGTTTATTTCTGGGCTTTCTATCTTGTTCCATTGGTCTATATTTCTGTTTTTTTTTTTTTTTTGCCAGTACCATACTGTCTTAATAACTGTAGCTTTGTAGTATAATATGAGGTCAAGAGGGTTGATTCCTTCAGCTCCATTCTTCTTTCTCAAGACTGCTTTGGCTATTTGGGGTCTTTTGTGTTTCCATATGAATTGTGAAATTTTTTTGTTCTAGTTCTGTGAAAAATGCCATTGGTAATTTGATAGGGATAGCAAGCATTGAATCTATAGACTGCATTTGGTAGTATAGTCATTTTCACAATATTGATTCTTCCTACCCAGGAACATGGAATACCTCTCCACCTGTTTATGTTGTCTTTGATTTCTTTCATTAGCATCTTATAATTTTCTGTGTACAGTTCTTTTGTCTCCTTAGGTAAGTTTATTCCTAGATATTTAATTATTTTTGTTGCAGTGGTGAATGGGATTGATCTCTTAATTTCATTTTGATTTTTCAATGTTAGTATATAGAAATACAAGTGATTTCTGTGTATTGATTTTATATCTTGCAACTTTGCTAAATTCACTAATAGTAATTTTCTGATATTATCTTTAGGGTTTTCTATGTACAGTATCATGTCATCTGCAAACAGTGAGAGCTTTACTTCTTCTTTTCTGATCTGGATTCCTTTTTATTTCTTTTTCTTCTCTGATTGCTGTAGCTAGGACCTCCAGAACTATGTTGAATAATAGTGGTGAAAGTGGACACCCTTGTCTTGTTCTTGATCTTAGGAGGAGTGCTTTCAGTTTTGTGCCATTGAGAATAATGTTTGCTGTAGGCTTATGGTCTTTACTATGTTGAGGTAGGTTCCCTCTATGCCCATTTTTTGAAGAGTTTTAATCATAAATGGGTGCTGAATTTTGTCAAAGGCTTTTCTGCATCTATTGAGATGATCATATGATTTTTATTTTTCAATTTAATATGGTGTATCATATTGATTTGTTTGTGTATATTGAAGAATCTTTGCATTCCTGGAATAAACCCAACTAGATCATAGAGTATGAGCTTTTTGATATATTGCTGAATTCTGTTTGCTAAAATTTTGTTGAGGATTTTTGCATCTATGTTCATCAGTGATATTGGCCTGTAGTTTTCTTTTTTTGTGTTGTCTTTGTCTGGTTTTGGTATCAGGGTGGTGGTGGCTTCGTACAATGAGTTTGGAAGTGTTCCTTCCTCTGCAATTTTTTGAAAGGAGTTTTAGAAGGATAAGCATTAGCTCTTCTCTAAATATTTGATAGAATTCTCCTGTGAAGCCATCTGGTCCTGGGCTTTTGTTTTTTGGGAGATTTTTGATCACAGCCTCAATTTCAGAGCTTGTAATTGGGTGGTTCATAATTTCTATTTCTTCTTGGTTCAGTCTTGGAACATTGAACTTTTATAAGAATCTGTACATTTCTTCCAGGTTATCCATTTTATTGCCATATACTTGTTCATAATAGTCTCTTAAAGTCCTTTGTATTTCTGCATTGTCTGTTGTAACCTCTCCTTTTTCATTTCTAATTCTGTTGATTTGATTCTTCTCTCTTTTTTTCTTGATGAGTCTGGCTAAAGTTTTGTCAATTTTGTTTATCTTCTCAAAGAATCAGCTTTTAGTTTTATTAACCTTTACTATTGTTTCTTTCATTTATTTTTTATTTATTTCTGCTCAGATCTTTATGATTTCTTTCCTTTTGCTAATTTTGGGGTTTTTTTGTTCTTCTTTACCAGTTGTTTTAGGTGTAAAGTTAGGTTGTCTACTCGATGTTTTTCTTGTTTCTTGCTGTAGGATTGTATTGCTATAAACTTCCCTCTTAGAACTGCTTTTGCTGCATCCGATAGGTTTTGAGTTGTGTTTTCATTGTCATTTGTTTCTAGAATTTTTTGATTTCCCTTTTGATTTCTTCAGTAACCTATTGGTTATGTAGAAACGTGTTGTTTAATCTCCATGTGTTTGTGTTTCTTACCGTTTTTTTCTTATAATTGATATCTAGTCTTATAGCATTGTGGTTAGAGAAGATACTTGATATGATTTCAGTTTTCTTAAATTTACTGAGGTTTGATTTGTGACCCAAGATGTGGTCTATCCTGGAGAATATTACATGTGCACTTGAGAAGAAGGTATACTCTTCTGCATTTGGAAGGAATGTCCTAAGGATATCAATGAGATCCATCTCATCTAATGTATCATTTAAGACTTGTGTTTCTTTATTAATTTTCTGTTTTGATGATCTGTCCATTGGTGTGAGTGGGGTGTTAAAGTCTCCTATTATTATTGTGTTACCGTCAACTTCTCCTTTTATGTCTTTTAGTATTTATGTATTGAGGTGCTCTTATGTTGGATGCATAGATATTTACAATTGTTATGTCTTCTTCTTGGATTGATCCCTTGATCATTATGCAGTGTCCTTCCTTATCTCTTGTAATATTCTTTATTTTAAGGTCTACTTTGTCTGATATGAGGATTGCTACTCCAGCTTTCTTTTACTTCCCATTATATGGAATATACTTTCCCATCCTCTCATTTTCAGTCTGTATGTGTCTTTAAGTCTGAAGTGGGTTTCTTATAGACAGCATATATATAGGTCTCATTTTTGTATCCATTCAACCAGTTTGTGTCTTTTGGTTGGAGCATTAAATCCAATTAATTAAAGTAATTATTGATATATATGTTCCTATTGCCATTTTCTTAATTGTTTGGGGTTGATTTTTGTAGATCTTTTTTCTCCTCTTGTATTTCTTAACTATATAAGTCCCTTTAACTTTTGTTGTAAAACTGGTTTGGTAGTACTGAATTCTCTTAACTTTTGCTGGTCTGAAAAGCTTTTTATTTCTCCATCAATTTGGAATGAGATCCTTGTCAGGTACAGTATTCTTGGTTGTAGATTTTTCCCTTTCAGTACTTTAAATATATCCTGCCATTCCCTTCTGGCCTGCAGAGTTTCTGCTGAAAGATCAGCTGTTAAGTGTATGGCGTTTCCCTTGTATGTTACTTGTTGCTTCTCCTTTGCTGCTTTTTATATTCTTTCTTTGTGTTTACTCTTTGTTAATTTGATTAGTATGTGTCTTGGTGTGTTTCTCCTTGGGTTTATCATGTATGGGACTCTTTGTGCCTCTTGGACTTGACTATTTCCTTTTCCATGTTGGGGAAAATTTCAACTATAATATCTTCAAAAATTTTCTCATACCCTTTCTTTTTCTCTTCTTCTGAGACCCATATAATTCGAATGTTGGTGCATTTGATATTATCCCGAGGTCTCTGAGACTGTCCTCAGTTCTTTTTATTCTTTTTACTTTATTCTGCTCTTCAGAAGTTACTTCCACCATTTTATCCTCCAGCTCACTGATTTGTGCTTCTGCTTCAGATATTCTGCTATTGATTCCTTTTACAGTATTTTAAATTTCAGTAATTGTGTTGTTTGTCTCTATATGTTTATTCTTTAATTCTTCTAGGTCTTTGTTAATTGATCCTTGCATTTCCTCCATTTTGTTCTCAAGGTTTTTGATCATCTTTACTGTCATTACTCTGAATTCTTTTTCAGGTCGTTTGCCTATTTCCTCTTTATTTATTTGGACTTGTGTTTCTAGTTTGTTTCTTCATTTGTGTAGTATTTCTCTGCCTTTTCATTATTTTTTTAAACTTACTGTGTTTGAGGTCTCCTTTTTCCCAGGCTTCACAGTTGAATTCTTTCTTCCTTTTGGTTTCTACCCTCCTAAGCTTGGTCCAGTGGTTTGTGTAAGTATCTCACCCTTCCTATAGGGTGAGATTTGTGCTGAGTTTTTGTTTGTTTTTCCTCTGATGGGCAACACTGAGTGAGGTAGTAATCTTGTCTGCTGATGACTGGGTTTGTATTTTTTTTGTTTGTTGTTTAGATGAGGCATCCTACACAGAGTGCTACTGGTGTTTGGGTGATGCCGGGTCTTGTATTCAAGTGGTTTCCTTTGCGTGAGTTCTCACTATTTGATACTCCCTAGGGTTAGTTCTCTGGTAGTCTAGGGTCTTGGAATCAGTGCTGCTGCTCCAAAGGCTCAGGGCTTGTTCTCATGGCATGGAAGGCTCATCTTCCTAGAGTCTCATTTTGATAAGTTTATTCTACCCCCAACCCCCCCAACCTTTGAATAGTGGCCATTGACAGCTTTGGGAATAGCATTTTATCTCTTTTTCCTAGTTAACAATCTAGACATTATGTATTCAGTAAAAAAAAAAAATAGCATTTAAAACAGATAATTATCTCAAACAAATATCTGTCTCTTGTTTGTTAAGATGTTAGGCACAAGAAGTACTCACACTTCTTGCAGGACATTTTATCCTGCCCAGAATGTCTGTAAGACATTTGGTTTCTGCCAAAAGGTCCTTGATACGTGCTCCTGTCCAAAACCATTTGGCATGGACAAATACACTCATGGATAGTTTGGATAGGACTAGATTTCAAGGACCTCTGGGCCAGATGTCTGCTAACCCTCACATCTAGCTCAGGGTTGAAATGACTTCACAATGTGGCCAGTCCTCCTGAAACTTTCAGAGCTGTCTGGATGTGTGAGCCTTTTTTTCAAGCTGTATGAGTCATCCACAACCATAATTCTGGTGTCAGGTATGTAACTACATTGGGGGTGATGCATAACCACTCTTATATTTCCTGAGACTAGAAAGAGAGGAAGGTGATTAAGCTGCAATCAGGTAAATTTATTGATACTATGAGGGAAACAATCTTTTTTTCTTACTAAAGAATGGGAAAGTCTAAGGATCTCTTCAAGAAAATTAGAGATACCAAAGGAACATTTCATGCAGAGATGGGCTCAATAAAGGACAGAAATGGTATGGACCTAACAGAAGCAGAAGATATGGTGAAGATATGCCACGTTAAGAAGAGGTGGCAAGAATACACAGAAGAACTATACAAAAAAGATCTTTACAACCCAGATAATCACGATGGTGAGATCCAGACATTCTGGAATGTGAAGTCAAGTAGGCCTTAGGAAGCATCGTTACAAACAAAGTTAGTGGAGGTGATGGAATTCCAGTTGAGCTGTTTCAAATCCTAAAAGATGATGCTGTGAAAGTGCTACACTTAACATGCCAGCAAATTTGGAAAACTCAGCAGTGGCCACAGGACTGGAGAAGGTCAGTTTTCATTTCAATTCAAAAGAAAGGCAATGCCAAAGAATGCTCAAACTACCGCACAATTGCACTTATCTCACACACTAGTAAAGCAATGCTCAAAATTCTCCAAGCCAGGCTTCAACAGTATGTGAACCATGAACTTCCAGATGTTCAAGCTGGATTTAGAAAAGGCAGAGGAACCAGAGATCAACTTGCCAACATCCATTGGATCATTGAAAAAGCAAGCGAATTCCAGAAAAATATCTATTTCTGCATTATTGACTATGCCAAAGCCTTTGACTGTGTGGACCACAACAAACTGTAGAAAATTTTTAAAGAGATGGGAATACCAGACCACTTGACCTGCCTCATATGCAGGTCAAGAAGCAACAGTTAGAACTGGACATGGAACAACAGACTGGTTCCAAATAGGAAAAGGAGTACATCAAGGCTGTATATTGTCACCCTGCTTATTTAACTTATATGCAGAGTACATCAGGAGAAACGCTGGGCTGGAAGAAGCACAAGCTGGAATCAAGATTGCTGGGAGGAAATATCAATAACCTCAGATATCAGATGACACCACCATTATGGCAGAAAAAGAAGAAAAACTAAAGAGCCTCTTGATGAAAGTGACAGAGGAGAGTGAAAAAGTTGACTTAAAACTCAACATTCAGAAAACTAAGATCATGGCATCTGGTCCCATCACTTCATGGGAAATAGGTGGGGAAACAGTGGAAACAGTGACAGGCTTTATTTTCTTGGGCTCCAAAATCATGGCAGATGATAACTGCAGCCATGAAATTAAAAGATGCTTATTCCTTGGAAGGAAAGTTATGACCAACCTAGACAGCATATTAAAAAGCAGAAACATTACTTTGCCAACAAAGGTCCATCTAGTCAAGGCTACGGTTTTTCCAGTAGTCATGTATGGATGTGAGAGTTGGACTATAAAGAAAGCTGAGCACTGAAGAATTGATGCTTTTGAACTGTGGTGTTGGAGAAGACTCTTGAGAGTCCCTTGGACTGCAAGGAGATACAACCAGTCCATTCTAAAGGAAATAAGTCCTGAATATTCACTGGAAGGACTGACGTTGAAGCTGAAACTCCAATACTTTGGCCACCTGATGTGAAGAACTGACTCATTTGAAAAGACCCTGATGCTGGGAAAGATTGAAGGCAGGAGGAGAAGGGGACAACAGAGAATGAGATGGTTGGTTGGCATCACCGACTCAATAGATGTGAGTTTCAGTAAACAAGAGTTGGTGATGGTCAGGGAGGCCTGGTGTGCTACAGTGCATGGGATTGCAAAGAGTCGGACACGACTGAGTGACTGAACTGAACTGAAAGTTATGGGATGGCTTCCATGGGCGAGTACTCACTCCACTTCTCTAAAGGCGTGTAATACAATTAGATTTTGCTGGTTGAGGAAGACCTTGTGAAAATGGGGGGCAGTGCTGGTGCCCTTGAGAACAGCTGTGTCATATGCACCCCCGTGGGCAGCGTGTGGGAGAGTGGGTTTCCCCGAACCTTGGCCACGGTCACACATTCACAGGACATGGCCATGGAGGAGGGTGAGGGGCTTGGCACCTGGAGCAGGTGAAAGCCACTGACACAGTCGGCACCACAAACACCTTTCCTCTGCATTTCACCTCATCTGTCTTTCGATGCTTGTTTCTAATGAGGATTTCTCAAAAAGCTTCTGAGCCCTTAGCATATTTTATACATCCTGTCATTCCTCAGGGCTTCACACATCTAAGGACACATTTGGTTGTCATAAAGAAGAAATGAAATTTACATGTTTTAAATCATTATTTTATAAAACTGACATGCCTTGTATGAATGATCACACTACATCCGAAGAATAGCAGTGGAAACAGAGCAGATGTTACTTCTCTCATGAAAAAAAAAGGTGGTAAGCTTTCTTTTGGAATTATTTTTAACCCCAGATTTAAGTCATGTTCAACATCTTCACCTCTAAATAGCATTTTCTGATTCATTCCCAAATTTTGAGTGGTTTTATTGTTTATATGTCTTCTGCCAGAGATGGATTAACTATTAATTCATGTAATATGCATTTTTATGAACAAATGCTTTGACTATTATATATATTCCATCTAAATGACATAGTGTAATTTAATGCTAGTATCTTGAATTCTATTGGAGACCAAAGTTTCTTAAGTTATGCATGTGACATGGACCATAACAGAGCTGGAAGTCTTGCTCCTATTTAAACCTCCTCATGTGCTTACTATTAGCTTTCCCTAACCATGTGCCGATCTGATGAACAAGTTCCTTAAAAAAAAAAAAAGTGAAAAATTCCAACACAATTTGTGTTGTGAAAACACCAACATTAAAGACCACACAATAGGGAATTCCCTGGCAGTCCAGTCTTAAGACTCTATCTCCATGCTTCCACTGTGGAGAGTGAAAGGTTGGATCCTTGGTTGAGGAACTAAGATCCCACATGACCCTCACTGTGGCCAAATAAATAGATAAAATGTTAACCTCTTGAAAAAAAAAATGGCACAGGATAAAAATGTACTCAGAGTCTTTAAGCTCTGAGTATTGAGAAATGGAGATTTTTACTATCAGAGTCTTTGAACACAGTTATAGTCTTTAACCACAAACTATCCTTGATATAGTTGGATAAATAAATGTTATCAAATTCTCTAAGTGTTAATTACTCCCCAACCCTTTATTTTTACTTCATTCTTGACATGAAAATTCTAGAAACAAAGAAACAAAGATCCTAATTTCGTTTTGTTTTTCGTATCCTTTTGAACTAATTGTGCTAGAACATATTTAGTGTAATTTAAAACTCAATGTTTCTCAATGAAACTCAATATGAAAATAAAATTACGCCCACATCCCAATTAATTCAAAAGGAACCATTTAATTAGAGTTGATTGCTGAATTGGGAACTAGGTCTTATTTGTAAAACATCACAGTGCAATATTTGTCTTTTAAAGATTATTTATGTATGTAAAGTCAACTTAAATCATATGATGAATGCTTATACTTACTTGGATGTCTGAGCCTTAAAATCGTAAACAGCTTTTGCAGGCAGTTTCTGAAAAGGAAGGAAATGGTTGATGCTAACTTAAAATTTTGGATTTCCTATTAAAAAATCAGTTTCATATGAATTAAAGAGAAATGAAACTTGAAGGATTGATTAAACATATACAGTGTAAATCATATATGCAATTTATAAGCAAATCAATTGGTTCTTTTTAGATAGTTAAACTATAACAGATGACCTATTCAACATAATTGTTGAATATCACATTTCATCTTGGGGACTAAGGTAAATGTATGCCATGAAAGGGGAATAAAATGCCTGCAGAGGATTTGGTCCTATGTATAATTTTGGCTTTTCCTGGGATAACTGTGGAAGATCAATTGTTCTGTGTCCTAAGTATTGACACAGCTTCTGAACCATAATTAAAGGACTGGAAAAAGTCACAAAGGAAGTCATTACTCCTTTTACCAAACACTTGTTAACATAGTAGCAAAGAAATATAGCCTAGTTATTATGGAGAGGCTAGTTAGTGGCCAAAAGCATGGACTTGGTCATTTTGTATTCCCTGGGGAGTTCAGGAACGCTTCAGCACCCAGTAAACCAGCTGCTCGTCTTTGAGTCCTGACCAGATTCGACACGAGCCCTCACTCTAGCTCTGGGGCCCACAGATCTGCCTGGCGCACCTGTGGCTGCATACCTGAGCTCTTCCTTTCTGATGCCAATCATCCTCTCACCGCTCTTTCCCTGAGACTCTGGTGGACTTTGGGCATCCTGGATCATTCCTGGCTTTGGATCCTGGATCCACAGGCACTGGACTGTGTTAGACACTGGTAGAGAACTTTCTGGTATGGCCCACAGTCCAGGACCACCCTTCTGTTTTTATCAAAACTTCATGGCTCCAAGATAGTACAAGCCAGCCCATCAGCCCTGGCTCAGGACCACGGACAAGAGCCAGCAGGCTGGGGGTTCCCAGAAATAGCGGGGTTTTTTTCAGGGATCCTCCCCAACAAAAGCAGGGCAGCAAAAATTATTTCCATGGAATTTGTATTGATTTGCAGCACAGCTGATAGGACCGTCCCCTTCATCGCTGGGCCAGAAATCTCGATAGGGAAAGCTTTCTTCCTCCAAGGGGTGGCCCAGCTCAAGACTGTTTCAGACAAAGCTATTAATCTATAGGTCAGGTCAAGACTCAGAGAGTCACTCTCAAAACTGGACTACAACTGGGGGAGACGTGCTGCTCAGGTTAGAATGCTGTGGCTTCAAATCTTTTGCTCGGGCTCCAGGGAAAACTAATGTCTAGTTTCTCCATCAACATTTTAATGTTTTTAATCAGGGCTCTTAACTGGTTTTACAATAACGTCAGCTGGCAAATGCTTTCTCAAGTATATTCTTGAAAAAGACTCAAGTGCCACTAAGCAGACTACCTCTTTTTCTGGAGTTCCTCTTCTTTCCCTGGGTATGGTCCTTCCAAGATCAGACACTGTGGCCGAGTAACTCCTAGGGGACTCATGGTCTGTTGGAAAGGACAGGACCAGAGTGAGTATCCACATAATCAAAAGCAGACTTGATTAGCCATTTTCCCTGGTGGCAACTATATTCCCCTTCGAATGTGGAAAGACACCACAATGGAAAACACAGGCCTAGAACTCATAGGTAGTTACAAAGATGTGATATAAGACACAAAACAGAGCACTTTTAGAGGAAAAGAATCCAAGATTTCAGAAGTATTATAAATATAAATATTTAATTGTTACACTGCTGATATAATTATGCTGCAGCACCGACTATAGGTAATTCAAAGTTACAGGGATTTTTCATCTCAAAGATGTAATACTTGCTGTTCTTTTTGCCACCAGTTTATAATTACTATGATAGAGCCTATAGAAGATGAAGATGGGAGCAACCGTTTATAAAAACTGAAGCGTGTTATGGAACAATTTAAGGATGTAGTAATGAAAAACAAAAAAATATGATGGCAGAACTACATGGTGACCATTCTCTTCTCTCTTTCTCTCTGTGTTTAATGACTTATTGAGTCTGAAGATGACATCTTAAGGCTTAAGGCTTAATAGGCCATCATCTATTTGCTTCCTTTGTGTTCAACTATCTTATTAGAAAGTGAATATTTATCTAAAGAAACAAAAGGATAAAAGTTTTCTAAACAGAAAGTGTCGTATTGGTGGCCAATGGCTTATGAACTGTTGCATTGTTTTTGTTTGCCTTAAAACAAAATATACACAGTTAATTGCATTATAAAATAAAGATGCAAGTATCTATCTTATGCTTTTATAAGTGGAAATGTAAATGATATTGAATAACTGGAAAAGGTAGCTAATTTATGAAAACATTCCATTATGACAAGTCTCAGTCAGTGAAAATTTCAAGCTGTTGACTTTGATTTTAAAAATGTAAATTTACTGTTTTTGAAGCATGTCATATGGTATAAATGAAAACAAACATAAATACTAATAAGAAAAGAAAATTTGTGCAATAGTTACTAACAGTTGGGTTATATATTCTGCACTCAAATTCTGAATTGCATGAATTTGAATCTTGTTTCTGCTACCTACTCATTGTGTGACTTTGGTCAGATTTTTTGTCCTCTTTGTGTATTAATTTCCTCATCTGTAAAACAGTGCTTACAATAATATCTATCATCTAAGTTTATGCCGTTACATAGAAAATGTGTGTAAGGCACTTTGGAATGTCTGGTGCATAAAAAATTCTGTGAACAATCCAAGTTTCAGCCTGGAAAATTCATTCTAGCTTCTTAAAATTTACACAGTAAACAAATGCACTTTAAGCATTAATGAAAAGGATTGGATAAAAATATCAAAACATCCTGTGTTTTCCAGTGGTGTATACCTGAAAAAATGTCCTCTGTATTTGTTCTTGTGTTCCACTTTAAGGAATCTATGAAAATGAAGTTGAGAGTCACTTTTATCCTAAATAATCTAATTCAGATGTCAGTACAGGATTATTTTAGCAGAAATAGAAAATAAGTTAAATAATGGAGAGGAAGAGAAAATGAATAAATGACTGATGGAAATATGACTTTTACATATACAGCTTAAAGATATATTCACAAAAATTTTATCAGTTGTAACTTTTAAAAGAAGAAAGTTATTAAACAAGTCCTATCTATTCTGTTAATTGCCCATCAATTACTACATTACATATTTTGGTTTTGCTTCCTGAGTGTGCTAATTTTTTATCTTCTATATAGAATGTAAGCAAATTATTTATTGGGCGAGTGACTAGAAAATTAATAGAATCAAGGAAAAGATGTTAAACTAGTGATTTTGATTCATTGTACACAACGAAAAAAGAGTTAATGCAAAGTTGTCAGTTTCTTAAGGATACTGATATTCAATTATGATTTATCTTGAAATTCTTATAAACTGGTAGAATAAGTTTAATTTGTCATTTCTATGTAACAGTTATCTCAACCCCAACAACAAGCTGCAAAACTGTTTATCCCTTTTGATTCTGAATGAGTAAATTTTTGTGATCACTTTAAGCCACACATCAAGTCCACATATCCCATGAACAAATGAGAACTATTCAGTAAGATGTTTGTACAACAAGCATTTGCTTCACAACACATAATGAATCCAGGTGGTCACTGCTCAAGAATGATGAGATGTAGGGATGAAGCATGAACGAACTGGAGGGTGTGTATGTGAACCACAAGGAAAAGGAAAGAAAAGCTGGTCCACCTTGGAGGTGCAGTGCCCTGGCGTGGTCTTGGTGGTGGTAGTTGTTGTTGGTGTCGTCTTGGAAGGAGTCACTGTGAGGCATTCTCCCACAATCGTTCTGGTACGACGGACAATGAATAGCACCTTCTTGAGGCAGTGGGTGAAAAGGCTGGTGCATGGGGCTCCTTTTTAGGGCTTTGAGCGATGAATTCCTTTCAGGAATATCTGGCAGCAGTTCACTGATAAGACGGTGCAATATACTGTTGTCTGGCAAACTTCCCCTTCTCTTTTCAGCCTTAATTTGGTCACAAATGTCTTTAAGGGCAGAGTCCAGAGCCTCAAACACAGACGTCTTACATTTTGCCTTTTCCATCTGTTTTTTGGGAGTCGAATTTTTTTTCCTCCGGAAAGGCACGGGACTGACTAGAAATGCCAATTTAGAAAGGCCAGGGTCCATTTCTTGTCTTCTGGGCTCATCAATGTTTTCGTGTTTGGCTCTTTCGTGCTTTAACATCGTAGTAAATCGAGTGTAGGAGGCAGGGCATCTGCCTTTGCAGGAGCTGATGAGGTGCCGGTGATGGTGGTGGTGATGGTGGTGATGATGGTGGCTGGATCCATAGAAACTCTCAGAGGATGTGAAAGAGAAGTGATCAAAATCACTCTCGCTGCAAAAGGATGATCCTTCAACGTGAATGTAATCACTGTGGTCAGACACAACTCCGTCCTGGTCACTATCAGAAAACTCCACGTGGGTTCTCGGTTGGTCGTCACTGGTGACTTCAATGTGGATGGGCACCAGGGCTTTAGACTTGTAGCTTCGCGGTACCTGAGAAGGGTGTCTACCTTGATTCTCTTCCTCCAGCAAAGACTCAATGGAAAACCGCCTTTGGGGACATAAACCATTCTGTTGCGGCTCTAGGGTTACAGGAGATAACATTTCATCTCCCAAATTCGGCATGGACTTTGACTTCTGAATCAGCTTTTCAAATTCAGAAATGCGGGTGGGGACCATGTCCCTGGGCACCTCCTCCGTGGAGGACTGGCTCCATCCGTGGAGCAGCCCTTTGTGTTGCTGTTCCTTTTCATACTGCATTATTCTCGACTTGACGGAGCAGATGACCTCGGAGTTCATCAGATCCTTGCGGTTGATGCGGTGCATTTTCTTGTACATCTTTAGGAAGCCCGGGGCGTCGTGGGCCGACCTGTGTCGGAGCCTTGATCTGCCGTTACTGCGGCCCTCCTGGATGTAGGGGGAAGCCCACGTCACCGGGCAGCTCTCCTTGGGGTCCTCCTCGCATAACAGAGAACCCATGCTTTCCGACTTGGTTTTCGGGTCAGGCAAGCTGTCGCAGTCATCATTTAAAAGGTCGTCGCAACTACGGGATTTGATTTTGGGGGAGACGGTTTCTTCAGTGCTGCTCCAGACCTCTGCATTTTGCCGGGCCATCTGCCAGCCGTTTTTGAAAGTAATGGCCCTCTGCGAGTCTTGTGGGACATCTAGATGCTGTCTGTAAGTGTTACAGTAATCTAACTCGTGGGAGGGGTGGCCGTTGAGCCCTGAGAAACTGCAAAGGGATGGACACGTTTGGCTATCGTCCCCACCTTTTAGTCCAAGGCAGCGTGGTGGAAGAGAGACATTGGAGAAGTTAAAAGGCTCGTAAAGAGGACAGCATGTCAGTTAGCATCAGACAGCACAGCAAAGAGAAAGCAGTTAGTGGGGTTCAATCCAGACACCAAAGGTCATAGATGTAGCTTTAACTTAGAGAAAAAAGTCTAATTCTAAAGCAATAAGCATAGCTTTGCAGACATTAGTTAACCAAACCGTGTATGAAAAGTAACTGGTATTGCTAAATATATTTATTTCCATTGCGTACTTCATCCATCTTTCTGCGAATATGGTATGTCAAAAATCTAATAGTACCTTGTAAGCCAATAGCATGACCTGGTAGTGATTTAAAGGTTTTGTAATTTATACCAAAAATGTTATAAATTTAATCATCTTAATAGGATCAGAATTTGAGTCTTATTTGATTTATAATAATACAGACGTAAAGAGTAACTTATACATTTACATTTAATTAATACACCAATAATGATATCAGATAATTTTTTATGGGCATTATATAGAAAAAGCTATAAGACAGAATATTTTCCAGAATTGCAAAATTAAGTTCAGTTGCTGTGAACTACTGCTGCTAATATTTTTCTAAGAAATAAACCAACTAGCACCTTTTTAAACAAACGAATTTACCTCTTTGATTTCTCTACCTTCAACCTCTTATTAGTAGGTTCCCATAAAGATAACTGGATATATTATAAAACTTTGATCAGAGGTAAATGCATTTGCTTTTTTCCAGGAAAGGTCTTTTTAAAAAATCATTTGGAGTATAATAATGTAGAGCTAACCCTGATGGAAATAGTACTTATGGAAATAGTCCTGCCTTACTTAGTTGCTTAGCGGAACACAAAACAGAGGCAATATAAAATTCTGGGTTCACGCACAAGCCTGGATGACAAGGGGAATGAGCCATATATTGTGGAAAATTATAGTTTGTGGGTATAATTATATAGTGCTTTTTTCCCTCAAAGTATTTTTCTAGCTTTGAATTCATTTTATCTTCATTATCCCTGTGAAGTGGATAAGGCAAGTGTGAGGGGAGGTGTGGTGCTGAATCTTTAGGCCAAAGACTGATATGAATACCAATTATTTACCAATTGTAGAACTGTGGGCACATGAGTTAATTGCTCCAAGATTCACTTTCCTCACCTGTTAAATGAAAATATCTGTGCTGCCACCTCACAGGGTTGTTGTGAGGGTCAAATGGAATGTATGTGAAAGATGTGTAAATGGTAAAGCACCATATTCTTGTTTGTTAGTCCTTTTTCCTTTCTTGGAAGACCTACAGTCAGATGTTTTTGTGTTACTCTTCACTTATTTTCCTTATTGATTGACTAGCATTATTAAGAAGTAGCCCTATTTCATGTTTTTTTGTCCCCAGTGTGACAGAAATGCCCTTATTTGTTGGTCAAAACACACAGAGAAAACAATACAATGAAAGCTGGTTTTTAACTAGCAGAAGCCTCAGCGCCTGCTAGAAGCTGTGACCAAGCCAATTATAAGGGCATCTTAATCAGTCACATTGGCAGGAATGTGGCAGTGGTCTGTCTCTTCCAGTCCCAGGTTGGTTTTTGTAGGGGAATCAGATATGGCTGTGGAGAAGGCAGTGGCACCCCACTCCAGTACTCCCCAGTACTCCTGCCTGGAAAATCCCAGGGACGGGGGAGCCTGGTGGGCTGCCATCTCTGGGGTCGCACAGAGTCGGACACGACTGAGGCGAGTTAGCAGAATTAAATAATTAGAGAAAAAAACAACAACCCAATTTATGTTTTAGGCAACAGTGCTCTCTGTTGCTTACTACTAATTTCTATTCTATAACTGATTAATTTTACTAGTTGTAGTAACATCAGAAAATTTTGACAGTGTGCAAATGTTTGTAAATATAATCTTTTAATAGCCTGACCATACATTTTTTGATACTTTAAATTTGTTCCAAATAACACATGTGATATATTTGGAGACAAGAAAGCATTAACAGATGAGAGTCAGAGTCCTTTAAGCCATTCAGAAGGTTCATCGTCCTGACGTAGTCTGTGTATAAGGAAAGCTATGGCTTTGAAACTATACTTTATTAAAATACTAACCCTAACCATCTCCGGGTGGTCATCATTGGACCAGCTCTCCCAAGGTTACAACTTGAACTAGTAAATGGTTTACACGCCATTTATCGCCGCTCACCTTTTGTTCTTGACGGAGAAGAAGGAGAACTAATGAAGGGCTTTGTCAGGGCGGTGCTTGATCCTGGGAGGTCTGCTCGGCCTGGGCTAGTGCTCCTTGCACTTGGGTCCCCCAGCGTCCTGGGCTGCCCCACCGCAGGCTCGCTCCTCCGCCTTTTCCTAAAGTCGCTGGCCATGCTTGCAGAACTGCAAGAAGGAATCGGCTTCAGTTTGGCTGGTGTTGCAGGGATTCAAACGTGAACCAGAAAGACTAGTGGAAGGTGCTGGAGGTGGCCACAGAATGACGCTCACCCTTCATCCCCCAAATTGCATTTTTAGGAATTCATTCCTTAATATAAAAAACTATTTCTTTACAGTCACCTTTTTGAAGATTAACAGGGTCATCTGCAAAGAGGGACAGATTCATTTCTTCCTTTACCATTTGGATATCTTTTCTTTTTCCTTTTTTTTTTTTTTTTGTTTGATGGCTGTGGTTAGGACTTCCTAGACTTTATTTTTCAGAGGAGTTTATGTTTATAGAAAAAATTGATTGGAAAGTACAGAGAGTTCCCATGTACTCCCTTTCTCTTGCACACGGTTTCGCCTGTTATTATCAACTTTTGTTTCTTGCAGTTGATGAATCATATCAGTATATTATTATTAAATGTAATTAAAGCCCATAGTTTACATTAGGGTGTATGTTTTCTGTTGAACAGCCTATGGGTTTGACAAATGTATGATGACATACACACATACATACATCCCTTACTTTTGTATCATATATAAAGTAGTGTCATCACCATAAAAATCCCCTGGGCTCAACCCCTTCATCCCTGCCTCCCTACGACACCTGGTGGCCACTGATCTTTTTATTGTTTCTAGTTTTCCCTTTCCCAGAATGTCATGTAGCTGGAATCAAAAGTATATAATGTTTTCAGATTAGCTTCTTTCATTTAGCAGTGTGCTCTTAAGGTACCTCCATGTCCTTTCATTGCTGGATAGCTTGTTTCTTCATATCATTGAATAATATTCCATTATATGGATGTACCATTGTTTATCCATTCTCCTATTGAAGGGCACTTTGGTTGCTTCCACATTTTGGCAATTACGAAAAAAGCTACTGTAAAATCCATGTACCGGTTTTTGTATGAACATAAGTTTATAATCACCATTTAAAGTAAAAATTTTCCTATTAGAGTAGTTTTTTGTTACTGATAATTCAGTGCTATGATTTGTACCATACATCTTTTGTCTATATAGAGGAGTTGCACCAACATGAATATATCCAGAGGAGGGATGCCAAAATGGAAGAGACGATTGGAAAGGAGGAAATCTGATAAGACCAATTTCTCTTACTTCAAGCTTTCCATAAGGCTTTTCCTAATCATCTTAGCTTTAAAAATCTTACACTGCAATTCCAACATTTAATTAATGAATAACCAATAATCTGGTCATCAAATAAACTATTTAGAGTCCCTTCACTTAGTTGTGTTAAAAGATGTTGATATTCTGTAAGGGCAGGGGAATTTTTTATCATGGTTCTGAGTATAGCATCGTTTAAGACAAACGTTAATGAACGAATATATATATCATATAGCATGCTGTCTGTCAAATCATTAGATGAAATTCCACCACCACCAGCAGCAACAGTACAACAGGCCCTATGACCAAAGTATGCTATTTACTTTACTGATATTATTGTCTTATACAGCATGCAGGCACAGTAACCTATGAGGTATTTCAGTGTTTTACAAATAAATGGAAGCTACAGACTATGCACGTATAGAGGGGGAGCCAGACCTCAGAATTTGTCTGCATTCTTCCAAAGAGGATGCCCATCTTCTATTATTATCCTGTTAGGGTCTGTGTGTCTTTATCGAAGTTAGATTAGAACTCTAAACTTCAAATATTCCAGGTGCATACACAGTTGCACAAGATGTAAAAGGAGGGGTTTGGTGGGCTCTTTTCTTAGTGACCTTAATGCTGTTAAATGGCACTCGTGAAACCAATGTACAAAGGATCCAGTTTACCAAGTTTTTCATTTATGTTGATAGAAATTTGCAGAAGGGCAAATTCTTGTTAACTATTTGTTGCTGATGATATGATAGGGCTGGGAGTCTGCATTTTTCAGTATTGTCACTGAACTGTGTCTGAAGTTCTGTAGCACTTTAAGGTAAGTGTGATATTGAAGGCCTACAAACAGAACTTGCCTTGGTAATCTCTTAGGGCAGTTAGGACCTACAGGTAATTTGGGTTCAGTTATAGTTTGTCCCTTGCTGACTGTGTAAAACCTGGCATGTTATGAAGCCTAAGTTTCCATTTGCTAGAGATACAATGTAGATAACAGTACTTAATTCATAATTAAGGCTTGAGTATATTTTATGAACTCAGAATGCCTGGTATATGGTAAGTCCCCATTTATCAGGTGTAACAGTATTTCTAGGCCTTCCCTGGTGGCTCAGTGGTAAAGAACACGCCTGACAATGCAGGAGATGTGCGTTTGATCTTTGGGTCGGAAAGATCCCCTGGAGAAGGAAACGGCAACCTGCTCCAGTATTCTTGCCTGGGAAATGCCATGGACAAGGGAGCCTGGTAGGCTACAGTCCATGGAGTCGCACATGACGACTCCATGGTATTTTGAAATGTGTGGTCAGAGTATAATGAACCAATATATGCAGAACATAATTTCTAAAATTGTTTATAATTTACTACAGTTTTTAAAAATGTATCCTCATCTAACAGTATTGAAAATTAGATGTTTATAATCCTTATCTAAGGAGAAGACACCTGAGAATGGAGGAGACAGGAAAGGCAAGAGTTTCTTGGCCTGTAAAGTGACCTAGAATTATTTCACTTAAACTTTATACATTCTGACTATTTCCTCATATAAAATGATGCAGAAACAAAACAATTTCATGAATTATGGTGCTTAAAATAAAGATGAAGGATAAAAAATTTGTCATTACTATTTCACTGAAAAAGAAACCACTGGCATAAAATATTCTGCTTGCATAATGTAAGGAGATTTAAAAAATTTTTCATTTGGAGAATAATTGCTCTACAATGTTACATTGGTTTCCGCTGTACAACAATGTGAATCAGCTCCAAGTATACACATATGTTCTTCCTTTTGAGCCTCCCTCCCCTGCTCACCACCTGTAAAGAGATTCTTACCTAGTGGGTCTTTCCAGGCTTCTGTCTATAGAGGATTGATACAATGAGGCCTGTTAAGACAGAAGGATAGTTAACATGAAAATTTTTACCTTGGCAAGGTTTTGTGTGTCCCTGGACATTAAATTAGGTATCCTAAAAGAATATTGTCAAAATTGACATTAAAAATACCATTTATTATGGGCATAAAAATGTTTTCCCAAAAAGAAGTCATGCAGCCTAATTTCTACTTTCCTCTTATCTACTTTTTCATCTGATATACAATTTGAGGGGAGTTTGTTCCAGGAGCTCCCCAAGGATACCGAAAATCTGAAGATCTCAAGTCCCTTATGTACAATGGGCATATAACTTACCCACATATTTTGTATACTTTAAATCATCTCTAGATTACTTATAATACCTAATGCAATGTAAATGCTATAGAAATAGCTGCTAGCATGACAAATTCAAGTTTTGCTTTTTGAAAATTTCTGGAATTTTTTTGTGTGGGGGGTGGAAATATTTTTGTCCCTAAGTTGGTTGAATCCATGAATGTGGAACCTACAGAGATGGAGGGCCAAGAGTACAACACTACTTTTCTCTGTGTAACTAAAAATATTCATAAACATTGCCTAGGGTAAGAAAAAGAAAAATTACCCCTTCATGTAGAAACAATCTATAAATAGAAATTTCTCACATAAAGAAATGGTTTGATGTTTAAAGAAGTATTTGTAGCCATCATTCAATCCTTATAAAGCATAAGCCTTTATAAATTTTTGTCATATTGCCACATGTAATTTTTATGTAGACATAAAATTTAAGCAGAACTTCTTTGGTCTGTCAATATAAACATGACTTTTAAAATAAAAAAACCACAGAATTTGGTTTGAAATTAAACTACTTGGTCCTTGAATCAGGTACAGATTTGTATCTTTGAAATTATTTACATTCAGGGTTAGGTTAAAACAGAAGATTTAATGAATCAAAGTATCAACTTTTCTTTAAAAGTGGACTTTTAATATTTTAATCAGAAAATCAGCTTTCAGTTGTCCATGGATATAGGAACAAAGAAAAATAGATACTATAAATTTGATAAATAATTCCAAATGCTTATTGTACACACCATTATCATACTCCTCCTTTCTGAACAATACAATGAAATAGATATTAATATTTTTGTTAGACATGGATTTGAGAGGCAAGTAGTTATGGTATGATGTATGATGTCTAGGAAAATGCATACCAAGTATGTGTAGATATATACTGACAAGCCCCATTACACACAACTCTAAAATATCTTCTATTAACTATTATTTTCATTTAATTCTCTCTTACTGAATGAGAATGGAATTGCCCCCAAACAAACAAAGCATCCCTATGCAAGAGAATACTACTCCCTCTTTTTAGACAGAGAAAAAGCATATTAGAATACTTTTAGTTCCTATAAAATATTTAGATTCTGAGGTTCTCAACAAATAAGATAGAAAAAAAATTGGTCTGCTAATTGGGTAAGTTTAATGACTGTTTTAACTTGCTACTCTAAATTGGACACTGGAAGGGTGGAAAGATAGATACAAATAAGAAGGATGGAAAACAAGTAAATAAATAAAACCAGATAATTATATTCTGATTTATAAATATTAGTTCTTCATGTTTGCAGAAGAGCAGCACCAAAGAGCCTCAGAACATCTGTGTGGTTCACAGCTTTCATGGGACAGCCAACCACAGTGCCCAGTTGGCCAAAAAAAGTGTCCATTTGTGGACACTCTTAGAATACCCTTAAAGTGATCAGAAATTTTGAATCACTAGCTTGAGATGAGCCTAAACACTATTGTAATATGAAATAAAACATAGTGTAAGAAGTGAAGACTCCATGCTGTTAAATTGTGTTTTAGATTTATGCTAAGAAGCTAAAATTATTCCTCCATGTGCTGGTTTCCACAAGGTAAAATAAACTGAAACCAGTATTTTGATATATGCTCAAAGGAAATGGTTCAGTATTAAATTATAAGGAAGCAATAAGAAGTTTAGATAGATGACTAAGAGAAAACTTTGTATATGATTGGTACTCATTCTGAAATGGAAATTGTCTTCAGAGAGGAGGTACCTGTTTTACCTATTATAATGTACTGAGTATTTACATGTTACCATTATTTTAATACTCCCAAATGAAGGGCATTTAATAAAGTACAGACATTGAGTCTAAGTGATCATGTGGTTAAACATTGCTTAAAAATCCTTACTTGTTCCTTATTAATGTCAGTTTCTCACTTATACTTATGAATTAAAAATGTGTTATTCATGGCATATAATAGGCACTGAATAAAAAAATGGTAGCTAGGTTGATGTCCGATCAATTACAAATTTTACCAGAAATGTTTTACATGAGCTTATTAGAGACAGAATTCAGTACCTTATCAGAGTATTTTTTAACACTGAAAAACTATGATGTGAAATTAATAATATAGTTAATATGCTATCAGAACAAATAGCACCCTCTTCTCAGTCCCAAAGAGAAGATGAAAATCAGTTTAAATATCCAAGTGCGTCTATATGTTATATTTTCATCACTATCAGTAATATTACAGAATGCATAGAATTAATTTTCTACTATTTTTACACCAAGTATTATTATGTACTATTAATTACAGAAATGTATTTTATAAAATCTATTATTATTAAGGAATAGTATAACTTGTATAATAGTATAAACAAATAAATAATTTGTATCTAAAAGGTTTTAGTTCTTAGTACATCTCTTGGAAGTGCTAAGAAGTATGGTATAAAGGAAGTTTAGGAGATATTTTTATCTTTAATTTGCCATATATTATCATCTGGTTTTGGATTATTTCTTAAAATAGTTGGACTCTACCTTTCTTGACTGAAAAATGTGTGGGTTAGACATGGTGATCTCTGAATTCCATCTCAGTTCTCAATGAACTGTCTTAATAATATCCTGGAAATATTTGGCCAGGATATCTAAGAGAAATATGTGACCTTATCGAATTCTGAAGTAAATCCTTTGACTGTTCCTATGTTGAAATGATACTCTTTCTTCAGACTCTATATTACTTTTTATTTAATATATAAATATTTATACACTTTTAACATACACTCTGATGCATACCTCAGGGAAAGTCATTTGGAACTGCAGATTGCTCTAGCTAGTTGGGTATTTTCTCCTGCAACTGTGCCCGGAATTCCAGTTATCACCATCGTGTATCAGTAGTATATCCCGCAGCATAGGTGTCCTACTAGCTTTATTTTCTAGTTGAATATATTTAACTGAATTAAGACTTTTTTGATGAAAATATTTATTGCTTTTTTCATTTATTTAGGATCACAGAGAAACTACTATGTAAAAACTACTGCAAAAGCCAGTTTATTCACTTTGCTCTCATCCTAGCTGCGTCTATAAATTCCCATGGGGGGGTTTTTTGTTTCTTATTAGCTAATGTTTAAACAACCATCACTTTTGCTTATGTCTATTAATGAGTCCTAAATCTGCTTTCCAAAATAATTTCATTCTTCTTTGCAGAGAAAAAGCTTTTGGCTCTGTATAATTTCTTATGCTCTTTTTGACTAATTCAAATAATACTTTACGTTGCCAGGCATAATATTTTTTATGTATCAGAGTGTCATGAACATCATATTGAGAGATGGAAAATACATTTCATTTCATGTGCCAGTGATAATCTAATCTATTATAGTGGCTGCCTGGATCACAGCATTGAGAAGGATCCGTAATGTCTGCCAAGGGCGTAGTAATGTTTGCCTCGGAAGTTGTAACATGTGTGCCAGTTATTTGTCAGTCCTATTCTTGATTTTATCTGATGTTAAAATCTAGAAATTGTATCTGTGAAAAAGAAAGAATTGAAATAAATTTTAGGAATATATGAGACATAAAAAAATCTGATTATGGGACTTCCCCAGTGGTCCAGTGGTTAAGATTACATGTTTCCACCATAGCGGATGTGATTTTGATCCCTGATTAGGGAATTTCCTTGTGCCACATGGTATGGCCAAAAAAAAAAAAAAAAATCTGATCATCTAAGAATCCAAACTGTCATTCTGTACCTCCAAGCATGATGATGAAATGGCTCTGAGGAGATTTCCAGCAGTATTTTATTCAGTATAATCAGATATAAGCAGTAATGCTTTTTGATTATCACACTCAGATACCAGGATGCATTGAATAGTTCACCTGAAAGTAATGATTGGCATGACTGTTCACCTAAGAGCCAACAACTGTGATGTAATTAATGTCCAAGCAGTGATGATACTGGATACAACACAATGGTACAAAGATAGATTTTTTTTTTTGACTCAAGAAAAACATTTATTATTCTTATGTTTTGACTTGTTCTATAGATTCTTTTGGATTTTTTTCTTTATCTTTCCCCCCCTGTATTGTAGTTATTGATTTTATTGGCAGTATGAAATCTAATTAAGATTTTGAACTTTTTTTTTCTCAGTCACATTTTTTATTGTGATTATAAACCTTTGCCTCTAGGTTGGGCTTTTAAAAACAGGTTATTGATACTTTAGTGACTCGTAAAACATGGATGTTCAGAATCACAGTAATAGCTCCCAAGAAAGAAATCTGAAAAAGAAAGTAATTTGTTTTTTACCTCATTGGAAACACCAGGAGAGTGATCTTGAACATAGTCCAGAGCCTTTTTGGGAGGCTGGGTGGAGACGCACCACATAAGCAGAAGTGCAGAGATGGAATGGAGGAGAACCAATGGCAGCAGGAATGACCATGTGGGAAAGGCGACAACAGTTAGAGACCGACCGACAGCACCAGATACACACAAAAGAGCGGCGTGAACGGAGCAAAACGGCGAGGCAGGGGGCCGGTAGCCCCGGAGGAGGAGTGCAATGCTTGCAACTATTTCCAAGCACTGGGCGAAATCACGAGTGATTGGATTAGTATAAACTCATTTCAGCAAATCAAAATCAGCACTCCTAGTCTCTAGCCGCAGAGGAATGCAAGGTACATTAAAGAAACACCGAAGGAGCAGGTGGATAGCATGCTGGTGAGTTTCCATGTGTAGCTGAAAATGATGGTAGAAAAATGGTGATAATTTAGGCTCAGAACAGAAATTGGTTCTAGCCCCTGTGAACTGTCTAGTCAACAGTAACAACAACACATTTAAAGCTGGGAAATTTTTTTCTCTAAAGCAAAATGCATTTATGTGAATTATTGCTGTTTTAGTCACTATGTTGTGTCCTAATCTTTTGTGATCCCATGGACTGTAGCCCACCTGGTTCCTCTGTCGATGGAATTTCCCAGGCAAGAATACTGGAGTGGGTCACCATTTCCTTCTCCAGGGGATCTTCCCAACTCAGGGATCGAACCCAGGTCTCCTGCATTGGCAGGCGGATTCTTTTACCACTGAGCCACCTGGGAAGCCCGATTTATGTGAATACTTGGATACAAATTAGGGAAAATATTCTTCCTATTACTTATAGAAATTCTAAAAATATTTGGTTTATATTCATTTACAGTCACTTTTGATCCAGTTCAATAAGATATAATGAATCTAATCAAGTCTCCTTTGCATTTTAATGGATAAAAGGGACTAACCACTATAACCACCTAGTATATAATACATGGTCAGTATATGAGTGTATAAATCAGTACATGATATGATAAAAAAGATTTACTAAAACTTCTGTGCAGTGCATTCAGTATGTTCTTCAGGCATGTAAAATTCAGAAACACCAATGAAAGTGTAAAAACTGTGTCACTGACAGACATCAAGTGCACTGCTGTTGGCATCTGCACTTTCCCAATAAAATTTGAGTTGATAGAGGAAATTGTTATTTGAAGCTTGGGTCAACTCTTTATCCCAGACTAAACAATTTTTATTGGTGGGGTTTTGGGGACTGGAGATGTTGTGATTTTCAGTAGCAGGAGGGGAAATCAAGGTCCACAGGGTTTCCTTGTTTTTCCCTTTCTTTTCATGCTTAAGAGCACAAAGAGCAAATGAGACATTTTATGATGGTGATATTCTAGCAGTATATTATAGTAGGGATTTCCCAGGATGTTTGTTTTTTGTTTGTTTTTTGATAGGTCTGGGATTAACTTCTGACTCTGCCAGTTGCTATCTTGGGCAAATTAATTAACCCCTCTGTCCTCTGGCTTTTTCTTACAGGAGGGATGCTGTGAGGTCTCTCTGAGATCACACAGAACAGGCCCTCTGCAGGCGCTTGGTGATTCCAAACCAAAGAGGAGCTATCATCATAGTCATTTTTGTTATCGTAAATTTCACAGGGTACTCTTCTGATTGAATTAGACCTAAATGGACTGTAAACAAATACAAATCTTCTATCAAGAATTGTCTGACCATGGGAAGACAGATACTGGTTCAACATTTTGAATTTGCAATTAAAGTAATCCTAATGTATGATTTGGTGGGGGAAAAAAAAGAACTATATAGGCAGTGTCTGAACATGCTTAACCATTTGGTAGAGAAGTGAGTGTGAGCTAAGCTGTACCGAATTTGTGTATATAGAATATACTTTTCTCAGTGGTTTGTGGTGTCTATAGAATTCAGCTCTTATTCTATAAATGACACCTATCTCTTCTGATAACGATTATGTTTTAAAAATCAAACAACATTCTCCTAATCGGTTTATATTAACAGTCTAGCCTCACTTACCGGGCGTCCAAACTCCAGTTCTGAAAAGAATTTATACCAGGGCTCATTTTCTAAATCTATGTCATCTGGATTTATGCGATCAGTCTGGAGCAGATGTGAAGGAAAAGGGAAGGAAAAGTCACACTGAGCTAAGTGAGGGCAACGCTGTGAGGCATCACGTTCGCACACAAACATGCATCAACTTTCATCCAACAAATCTCAGCCAGAGAGAACAGAGGAGGTAAAGTAAAATGAGTCACATTAGGATATGAAGGTTTAGCTTCGAGGGCGTCACTTAGGCCCTAGTTGTTTTCTCTGCCATCATTTCTGGTTTCCTCCTTAGCTGGATGCATAAACTATGACAGACTCTCTGTGACAGTGAGGTTGAGCACTGATAGCCCAGCAAGGTATTAAAACAGGCTCAACTCCGTCCCCAGGTAGCTCCTCTGGGCGAGTGCCTCCGTCGCCCCTGCCCGCAGGGGTCCCAGTGAGTGAGCCTGCCTTCTGCTCACAGTTGACTTGGGTGCAGGCACTTGGAGAGCCTCGGGGAGGAAAGGAGGGGACGTGGAAGAGATACAAGGTCGGGGGAGGAGTGAGCAGTGCTGGGAGACTGTTAGCGGGTCCCTGGACAAGAGGAACCCGGAAGTCTCGGTGAGAGAGAAAAGGGCAGCAAGGAGGGGGGTGACGGTGAGTAGCCAGCGTCTGATTATCTTCTCAGCTTCTGGGGAACGAGGGCTACACCTGAACTTCCTGACGGCGTGAGTTAAAGAAGGAAGGAGCTCACCCGGATCGGGGAGAGAGCCGGGGCGCACGGGCTTGGTGCGGGGATACTGGTCCTGGGCGGAGGGGAGGGGCTACCAGTTACTTCTCCGCAGGGTGACAGAGAAATAGGCTTCCGGCCAGGGTCCCTTGGAACAGGTGTCGGAGTGGTTGGGAGAGGGGGCTGCAAGAAAAAGGGGTGAAGGACAAACTGATTCATTAGATAGAGGTTCTTGGGGGAGCCAACAGGACACCAGCTAGCAGTGCGTTGTGCCCTACCTTAAGTCAGGCAGAAGAAAACGTTCCAGGAAAGTAAATTGCCCCAGGGCCCCCCAGATAATTTAGGACTGATCAAACACTGAAAACAGTGTGAAGAGCCTTCACAAAGCGAAGAAAGGTCGCATTTTATGACATCCCAAGTATCACCTACCTGTCCACCTTGAGCTAGAGGCATGGATGTGGGTGGGGAAGGGTTTTTCATATGGTCAATCAAGGGTTAGGGAAGAGAGAAAATCCAACCCTCGTTAACTTTCTAGAGAAAAACTAAAAAAAAATTTTTATAGTTGACTTTCACCTCTCCAGTGGTTTCTGAATGTCATATTTAAGGTACAAAAACTAGGACTGTTAATATAAGCAGGTTGAGAAAATCTATACAATTGCTTTGATAATAGAAAAAAAAAAAGAAAATTTACTTTACCCAGCAATATCCTTAATGCTTTTAAATAACACATGCCTGACCAGACTGATTCAGGCTACTGATTTTACATTCAAAAGGGATGCTTAAAGTACTACATATGGGTTATGACTTTTTTGAGAATTCACTGTTTAGTCCGGCTAAGTTGTGTCCGGCTCTTTTGTGACACCAGGGACGGTAATCGGCCAGGATCCTCTCTGTCTGTGGGATTTTCCAGGCAACAGCTCTGGCGTAGGCTGGCATTTCCTGCTCCATTACATGACATTAATTAAATGTGGAGCAGCTGGACAGTAGTATTTTAAGTCAGGGGGGGAAAAAAGCTCCTGTTTTCTAAAAGCTATTCACCTGGTCCAGGAGAGGACATAGTCCAAGAGGTCTGTGATGTGCTCACGGCCTCAAAGTGGATCCTTATATTCTCTTCCAAGCCCTAAAGCTCGCAAGGACCTGCATTGAGTAACTGAATGTCAGCTCCAGAAGAAATGCTCTAACAACCTCTGAGGTACGCCATCCTCGAACAGAAGCCATTGTTTGACCCTAGCTTGTCCAGGTGTTTTGTTGGCCTGTTGCATTCCCAATAGTTTTGTTAATAACACACGGTCTGTATTTAATAATCAATTATATCCAAAGTCTTTTAACAGATGTGCTTTTTATTTCAGTATTTTCTGAGATTGTGATAGTAGTTACAGGCAGTGATAGAAGAAGTCTGAGACATCATAACAGAAGGCTGAAATGGCCTACAATACCCAAAATATGTGGTGAACAAAGTGATAAAGACCATGTAGTAACCTTGTAACACATTTACGATGGGGTGCTGAGTGAGTCAAAACAGACTGTGATACTAGTGATGGCGGTGTTACAAAGCTTGTGCCTGGACAAACACAGTGCTGAGACTTCTTTCTTTTCAAATATTATTATCCTTGACTATTATAACATTATGGAAAACATTGTATGATTACTATGAAAAATGCTGCAGAAATCTTGAGATGTATTCTCCATTTAGTAAGCATTATGTTTGGTTTACATTTCAGAAGTAATGAAATGGACAGAAAATATTCTGGTAACTAATTTACCATTTCCTTAATTAAAAAACTTGTTTCAATTTATTTCTGCGTCGATAGTGCAAAAGTAGTAATTGAGATTTTGATTGTACTAAAATATTATTTTTCTCCAACTATCGTTTAGATTTTAGCTGCAGCATGTAGGCATTTTGCGGAATAGTTTGGCTGGAGCTGATTTTTAGGGTAAATGATATTAGAATTTCCCAGTAATTTTGTTCTGTGTGTAAGAGGCCCAGTACTGGTTCCAGAGGAGAATAATCTTTAACTTTTTCAAATCTCACTGTTTCTCATGCTACACCTTTAATAATATCGTTAATTCTTGATTTTATAATCTCTGTTTTCATGTACGATACGTTATTTTTGTTAAGGGGAGACAAACTTCTCTTAAGAGAAAACATTTGTTTTTAAAATGTTTTGAACAGTAGAGGGCAGCAAATTTACCAAACAAATAAGTATATTTTCCAGTGGTTACAACTTCACTCTGATTTCTACCTTAAAAGTGTATATATACAGCAAACAAATATACTAAGTTCTGATTTCTAGAAATCTATTTCAATGATAGACTAGGGAAAAGGGAGAATACTGTCTACCATCCCACATCCCACCTTAGAGCGGCAACTTCCCATGACTTATAATTTTGTAGAATAAAACTTCAATGTACTGTTTCAATGGGCACATGCTAATAGAAATTAGAAGAGAAGCCCTTCCCCCGTCCACCCCCCCCCCAGCCCACAACAACGATCATTAGCAGTTATCCATAACTTTGGGGCGTAATGAAAGGCACAGGCTTGAGCAGAGCCTGCCTGGTAAAGAAATGCTAAGTGGCAGAACTGGAATTTTCTCTTTGCTGTGGTTGACCTTTTGAATCCCTTTAGTCAGGCAACAATTACATGTATTATGTAGCAACCTAGAGTCACCCTAAGGCACACAGGGCCCTCATGGAAGTCAGTGATACACATTCGGATGGTCAGCCCACAGAGAGACAGACATACTCATGATCTCACAAAACAACACTTTCCATGAGCGACTCAAGTGTTTTCAATTGTTCAACACAAAGGTTAACACTCGGAAACATTTAGAAAGCACAACCATGCTCAAAAAAGACAACAGAAGACCAGCGGTTCTGCTGCACCTCTTTTACCCTCCTTGGGTCTCCTCTCATTTTGAAAAACTCAGTACACTTGTGCTCACAGTGAACGCTGGGTCATCAGCGCAAGAGGAAGGTGTGTGAGAAAAAAAGAATCACATACGATTCTTAAAGGTAACCTATTTTTCAAGGTTTGTTTTCTACAGTTGAAATGAATTGTGTTGCTTTTCAGGTTATAAAAATTCTCCTGTTCTCAGAGTTCTTATTGCAGGCATGGGGTTTCTATTTGCAGTTCTGCACAAAAAGAAATTGCCACTGTCATTTGGTTCTTTATAACTTATGCTCATTAGATTTTTAAGCTTTAAGGATGTTTTATATTTACTGAGATTCCACAGTAAATGCTCTACAATTGTTAGGACAATTTTTTATGGTTTAAACCAACAGATGAAACTCTCAGTTTTTATAGCTTAAGCTTCTAGTGACAATCTTCACTGCTGAAGAAGTTTAACTTCACTGAGGATTTAAGTTGCATTTCAACTCTGCACTGTATTTTCAGTGGTTGGTTGCTCACTTTTATGATGTGTGGGTTTAGTTATCGTAGAGAAAGATTACATCTCCACGTTATTTTATATTTTCAAGCATAAAGGTGTTCTAAACCAGTGCTTAATTGAATTTAACGTGGTTCACCTGTAAATATATTCAAGCCAGAGAGGATGTAGAATTTTTATCAATATAATCCGAGGAGAAAGTTTATATGATTGTCTTATGGAATAAACTGTGGTTCAAGTCAGTTTAAGATAAATTCCTGGTGATTGCAGAGTACTTTTCTAGATCAAACATTAGGGCCATTTAATCATTATTCCTGAATTATAGTCAATTGAGCATGCAGGCACTTCCAAAAAACTGTATTCATTTTTACTTTCTTGTTAAAGAATATGAATGTACATTCCATTGATTTCTAAGAAAGAGGAGGATCCCTTTGGCCAAGGTCTTGGGGAGGACTTCTGTTCAGATAGCACTGTCTCCTCTCTCCACTTCATGTGCCAGGGAATCAGGGAACCACAGTTACTAACAGCAGTGTGTGGGACCCCTTGTGTGTGCTTTGATGGAGACCGGGGGTGCCTTTCGTCCCTAGAAACATACAGACTTCACAGATAAGCAACATAACAAGGATTCCATCCCACCAACTTGACCACTAACTCCAAGGGGAAAACCTATCCCCATTCCCTTATTATTACGTCAGTGTGTGTTCACTGAGCACCTACCCTGTGCCAGGCATGCTCTAGGTGCTAGGGATTCAACTGGTGCACCAGATATGGTCTATGCCTTCAAGGAGCTTAAAGTCTAATGAGGGACACAGACAAGTCAGCAGGCCGTTACAATTCAGGGTGGTGAGGGGCAGTGCAGGGTGCTTTAGGGGGGCTCCTCACAGCAGGGGAAGCAGGCATCTGGTGTCTAGAAGTTAGGGTGGTGCCCTGGGGGAAGTGAGCCAGGCTGAGCAGGAGATATGGGACTTTCCATGGGAGGAAAGAGGTGGTGGAGAGAGCATTCCTGGCCGAGGGACAGCTGGACAGAGGTTCAGGGAGGAGGGCATGCCGAGCTCTCTGTAGAGCTGTAATGTGGTGAGACAGGAAGGGCAGGGAGATACTCAGGGCTGCAGAGGTCAGTGGGGCCAGACCACGAGGCTTTTTGTGTATTATGTTAAGGAACTTGGTTTTGCTCTAAGGACCCTTGAGAGCCAGGAGAAAGTTTTGAGCAGGAGGCTTTCTAAGGTTGTCATAGCTATGGTGTGGAGACGAGATTGGAGAATTAGGGAAATGAGTTAGTGGCTGACATTCTAATCCAGGTGTGGACAGTGTGGGCCAGATGGACAGAGAAGGGCAGTGGCCCTTCTCCCACGAGGCAGGACTTTGAGATGGTTGGGGAGAGGGGAATCCAAGATGACAACTTGGGAAGACTGGGCAGATGATGGCATCATCTTGGAATTCAATAGAGAAGCAGAGAGTACCCTAGCTGTGGTGTATACTTTACAGAAATTAAAGATGAAAAGAGCAAAGGAATGCTCACAAACTGTCTTGGAGTAAAGACATGAGAGTGCTGTCCATTTGCTGTCCCATCCCTCTTATTTAGCAACCCTGCTCCCTATCCTCTCTCTCTTGTGTCTAAGACAGTGTCAAATCTTATGTAAACTCTATCAAAATATCAAGACATAGCCAATTTCTGCAACCATGCCCTGCGGCACCCCCCGCCTTTTTTTTTCTGGTGTAGAGAGGCAATTGGAATGGATTCAGGGTTAATGAAAAGAAGAAGATACTAGACTAGCTGAGCCCTATAATAAAAAGCCTGGCCAAAATGATACAGATGACTGGCTGAGATCATCTTGCATAAGGCTGGCCCTCAGCAAAATTGTTTAGGAGGCATAAACATTTTGGTTCTATTTCTTCATGAGATATCCATTCTCACTTTTTTCCAAGTTTCTAGGTCCCTTTCACTGCCCTTTTCCTGTGGCAGCAGAGAGCTATCGATATCCGAATCTTCAACCACAACCGCCCTCCAGATCTTTCCATTCCTTTTAGAACTAGTTCAGTATACTGGGTATATTGGTTTTGTGTCTTAACTATAATACTCAGGGCCCAGGTTGCTGGTCAAATAAATCCAGTACACTATTATAAATGAACAAATTAACTTATACTATAAAATAATTAAAAAATCATCTAATTAAGGTGATAATGACTACTAGCTAAATGTGTTTGCAGTTTAGCATTGTGGAGGTGATGAAATGCACCAGGTATGAGTCTGCCTGGGCTCAGCTCCCAGGTGCAGTGCTAACCGGCCATGGGAAGCTGGGCAAGGTTGCTTAACAAGTGTTCACTCTCTCTCTGTAAAATGGGAATTCCATACATTTACTTCATGGAATTGTTGGGATCATTATATGGTAATGAGGCATGAATTACAAGGCCTGACATCTTAAGTAAGTGCTCAAGAAGGAGCTACAACTATTGCTATTGCTTTTGTCATTGCTGTTTTTAAACTTTGAGTCTTCAAGGCATTAACCCAAAGACATGACTAAAGTGGACATTTCATTCACAATGACAGGGCCTGTGAATAAGCTCTTGAGGGGGGCAAGTTCATTCTGCTTGTCTCCGTTTTAACCACATTGGAGATGGTCTGCTTCTTACAAATGTGGGTCTACTCTGCATATTGGTTAAACGATAAACTCCAGGTTCCTTGAGGTAACCTAAAGACTATGTCTTGCTCATTGCCATGTCCCCTGCACCTAATCTAATGTCTGGCACATAGGTTGTGCTTCATAAATTTTGTTGCATGAGTAAATACTAGAAATATCCTGATGGACAGCTTCCAAAATCAGTCCTGTTTCCTGACACCAAAGCTGCAAAAGCATTCCAGGACAGTAACAACCCCCATCATCCTAAGGGTATCAGACATTGTTAGAATGATCATTAATGTTTTGGTAACTACATTTAACTCTGAGACTCATACTGCATGATGATTTTGATCTTTTCCATTTTATGCAATGGTGAATTCACGATTCTCATCCTAAAAATTTCAAAGATCATGATATTAAATCATATAACTTAGTGAATGAGTTATATGTTTGCAGTGGAACCTACAATTCAGTGGTGTTCATTTTTTTTTTCTTTCAGTTTTTCTGGTAAAGTCATGTTGCTCTAAAAGATACAAGTTAATTTGAAGAAAGGCAAAGAAGGTTTAGAAAAATATCCTGTATGAATTATGTGATTATAAAGTTTTGGAACATGTTTCTCAAGAACATAACCATAAATACAGGGTTTGAAAACTAAATCAAGGACATTCATATTGGGTGTGGTGCGCAACAGTTTCTAATCAAATTTCAGGGCTGACCTTATATATAATGATGTGGCTTCCTGGGTACTCTTAAAAGACACTAACAAAGAAAACTCTATTTCCTGTTCACTGACACCTAACATTCTTTCAAGACAAGGACAAGAGTAAACCGTACAATTGTTTCTCTAGAAGCAGGTTTTGATAGAAATGACGCAGAGGAATTTCAGAATTTCAAAGAGATCCTGAAGGCACTGGTCTAGGAGGGAAAGCAGAGGACTCAGAAAGGAGGATTAGGGGACTTAAGAGGGCCAAGGAAGAGCCTGTTTGTTAAACTGCACTTTGAGGAGACATGCGGTTATTTTCAACTTTGCAGATAATTAATATCCTTTGCAGATAATTAAAACATATAATTGGAAAAAATGCTGCAAAGTTAAATATAATCTTGATCCATTAGATTGACAATCAGTCAGGAGACTTGAGGCTTGGTAACCTGAGAGAGATTTAATAAGAATCAATTAAAACAACTTTTATAAAAAAGGGCATTTGGAAAATTTCCCTTGAAGTCAAAGAAATACTAAGAAACCAATAATGGAAACGAAGGGATGGAACTGCCTGATCCCTTTGTATCAGAGAGGTCCAAGAATGATTGTTCTCACTGGCAATGTAGATGGGCAGTTTAGTGCAGCATTTGAGTGTTCTTTTACTTTAAAAAAAACATTAAATTCAGGATCATGATTAGGCATAGTTATAGTTCCATGCCAATGAGTCCTATATCTGGTGGGTAGGGACAGTATATTAGTGAGTGCATCTTTGATTCTGAGATAAGATGCACAAGTCATGATGTACAACAAATATGATTTTTTAAAATAATGCCAACTAAATAAATTACCTTGGTGATAAAAATTGTTAAACAATATGAAGTTCAGGGTTTATTTGGGAACCCAGGAAGCCTAGTGAACTGGCATTCTGTTTAATGACAAGCGCTTACTGGTCTCTCATGCTGCAGAATGGAGGACTTCCCAGGTTCATATTCAAAAATACTCCTTGGCTCAGAACGAAATTTCCTTGTGTCTACTTTTCTGTCTGGAGGATCCCAGTCATGCCTAGAAATCAACAACAAGTTACATATTAAAATCATTCTCTATGCTTAAAGCCGTATAAAACCACTGAATATCTGTTTTCAAAGTTAATTCTGATATAGACTTTTTAAAAGTGTCTCAGGATAGAATGTTACCCTGAAAAAAAAAAGCACATTTATGTTCTGTTTTACATAAATGATTTAAAGAAAGCCATTTCTTTGTTTTCATGTTGTATGTTCCTCTGTTTTTTTCATAAAAGGATGTGCCTCCTGCTGGTTCAGTAAGTCACACGAAGGGTCTGTGCAACAGATATGCAGTCAGTGATGGGCTAGTGAGCCCTGAGGTCACAAATGGCAGCTGTGTATGTGTCTGTTTAGAGTAAGTGGTGGCTACCCGCCATTAAGTCCTGTGAGTTTATCCCATCACTCTGTGACCTGGCATCCTTGATCTGAAGTGACAGGGAGTAATGTACACGTCATGTTTGATCTTGTTTATCTTGCAAATGGCATCGCCGTTTGTCTGCAAAATGTGCAAAAGTTTCACTTGGGTTGCTGTCCATAGGAGCAAGTTGTGTGACAGGCTAGCCCCTCCATGGTTTTACCCTTGAGAAACCAGAGCCTGGCATCTATTCTGTGCATAGGAGACCTTGGAGTCAGCTCTTTTTCCTGAACTAACATCCTTCAAGAGGCAGTCAAAGGGGGACTTGAAAAGTAAAACTCTACTAGGTAGCTGAGGCTGAAGAAGGCTTCCTTTGGGAAGATCGCTTTTGAGGAAGAAGAATTTTCTGCCTATAGATGCGGGCAGTTCTGGCCCATGGAACAGGATGAAATTCTGACGGTGCGAGGTTGGAGACACTCATATTCTATAAGACAGGAGAGATAGGGGAAATCAGGTCCTGGCTTTCTAGTAAATTGATGAGCACTATTCGGCAGAGAAGAAAGCATTCTAGAAAATGTTAAGGGATTATCATGTTTCTTAAGGAAAGATTAATTTTTACTAGACATATAGGACAAATAATACATTTAAGTCTGAGTTAATCTTGGTTCTTTATGGCAGAGATACTCTTTTGTGTCTAGACTATTATTTCTCAAATTTAAGATATCATATCTGTAAACATATAATAATCATGAAGAGATGGCATTAAAATAGAATCTCTCCACATATAATGTATGTCTTGTCTTTGTGCTGTCTTATAACCTATTTGATCGTCAATTACTCTTCATGGTACAGCAGGGTGTTGAATATAATTTCTGGGATGGGTCAGATAGATGGATGCTTAATAACCATATTAATACTAAATAATCCTTACATTTTTATTTATTATTGCTAGTATGGAATGAGCTGTGGCTTTAGTCAGAGACAAGTGTGAGTCTGGCTTGGACATACTAGCTGCATGAGTTGAGCAACTTACTTTGGTTTTTGAAACTACAGTTTTTTTCCTCTCTAAAATAGGTTTAAAATAGAGCATGTCTCATTGGGTTGTGTTCAGAATTAAGTGATATTATACAGGAAAAGTACTTAGATGAGTGTTCGTAGTGAGGTCTCAATGAAGGTTACCTATAAGTAGGGCTATTAGTCATCATCCTAATAAAAATGGCACAATAAAAGTGTGTTTATAAATTTTTATTTTTGTTTGAATAGTTTCTATAAATGTATTTCAGTGAGGAAATTAAAATTAGTGTGTAGAAATGAGTCATAGGTGGACACCTGTTAACTAATGCCTTACTTATGAATAACCTTTTCTGTACTTTTGGATATCAGCGGGGAAATTTTAAATCATTAATAGTGCTAACAGTTTGAATCTGAGGAACCTGAAATTTAACTGCATAGTCTCTGACCTGCTATGCCAAAGGGAGTGGGTGTCCATTATTTCTGTTTGTCATATGCATTTATTGATCAAAGAGTGGAGATGGCGCTCAGTTACTTCAAGTCTAACTAAGGTGACTAGGGTATTATGAGGCAAGAGTATGAAAGTGTTTGCTGCACTCTTGATAGAGGAGGTCACCATGGCACCTTTACTGATTGATAAGATGATATGTATGAGGTTATGCACAAACTATCTCGTAAAGTAAGCACCGATTCTTCTGCTGAATGCTGTGTGGAATTAGTTTTATCCTAAACTTACTATTGGGCACTTTCGGGGGAAAGCCTTACTTTTCTGTTGAAGACCGATCTCTTGCTCGAAATGGTGGAACCGGAGGAGGAACAGGTGGGGGAGGGATGGGGGACGAAGCATCCTTAAACACGTTGGTGCCATTGTCGGAGTGGCTCTTGGAGAGCGGTCTGTAGGTCTGGGTCTTGGCAGCAGGGTGTGACTGAGTACTGTAGGGCGAGTTGTATAGGCCTGTCAGGAAGCACAGCGCGGCAGAACAAAAAAAGAACAGAGATGAGTAACGTTTTTAAAGTGCATTACATTATTTGTAATAAATAAAAATTCTTTTACTTATTTACAAAATATCCCATGATTTTACCAAGATTATAATTGGTAAACATATTCATAATGCACGCATTGAATGTATGCTCTTGATTGATTAATATTGTTAATCATTATTAATTCATTAATGTACTGTAGGCACAAGCAATTATTATGGAATTAGTAATAATTCAGACTGGTACTAAAAACAGACTTACAGATACTTAGCAAATTTGCTCCTGGATAATGTAAACTAATAACATGTTTCCAATTATCTTCTGTTACTTTAGAAGCTTTGATTTGTATATAGCAATTGACATGTTAATTACAATCATATAAAATATCAAGCAAGTTATCTACATGCTGTGCAAGGCATAAGGAAACTTAAACCCTCAATAAGCTCATAGTACATCTCTGGAAAAGAGACATGATTAGAATTATGATTGAAAATAATTGGTAACATATGATAAAGGCCACATGCAGAAACTTTTATTAGGAAATAAGATTTTAGAAGATGGTTGATAGGTTGGAGAAGATATAAAAAACCGAGGGCACTACTGTGAGCCCTGAAGGATTGGTTTGGGCAGGTAGGGGAAGAGGTTGTGGAGATAGTAGAGGAAAAAAAGAGAAAGTGCAATGCATAGAACAGCACCATGCAAGGTTAGTAAAAGGGGAAGAGACTGATTAGAGTTGCTTTGTCTACAGATTACATGGTAAAGCTCTCTAAAGGGCTCTGTGAGTTGGTAGGTAACTGCTGTTCAATTTGTTAATTATGCTTGGATGCAAACCTCAGTATGAACAATAATTATAAAAATTCTGAATTTCCTGCCACCTCAGTCTTTTGAGCTATTACTAATTTCACTCCTCTCCTTCTCTTGGAAGCCCATGCACATTGGCTATGACAAATAAGATACAGTCTCTATACTTTGTTTTGCCTCAGTTCCACAGTTAGACTTCAACTGTAGTGCTTTTTAAGAACAAAACAACAGACCCAAAATGGAGTCACTCATGCTAAGCCCCACGTCATGAAACCGAGACTTAAACTTCATTACAGTTTTGACTCTCCCAGAAACAGAATCTTAAACCAGTCCATCAGAAACTGCCTGGTCAGGATGAGTTAAACACTCTGCCTGACAGACCTCTACCCTCCCCTCAAGGAGAGTGACCTTGCAGCAACGTGCTGGCTTTCTCCTTGGTATGACTTCCTTGTTCCCGCTTCCCTCTGCCTATTTAAATTCTTTCCTTGCGTTCAGCTCCTAGGAGGTCCTTTCTGTCTGCTGGATTGAATGCCACCTGATTCATGAATTGTCATATAAAGTCAATAAGATCTTTGAAATTTTCTCAATTGGGTTTTGCATTTTAACAAGCTAAACCCAAGAGGGAAGTTGGGAGGACCTGTGACCAGGATATAAAAGTTGAGGGACTCTTAGGCAGCCGCCTGCTATCATCTAGAGGAGTGAGGGCTGAAAGCCGGATTCTTGAAGCTTGTTGAGCTTGTTCTGCTTGTATTTGTTTTTTCCTCTATTTGTCCTTGGACGCTAGTAGCAAAATCCTCAACAGTTAAAAAGGCCAAAGTGCTGGCCTTCAGGTGTCACGGAGAGGGCAACCTCATCTAGTTCAGGGGCCAGGCTGACCCAGGGGACCCTGACAGGAGGCTGCAGCTGCCAAAGGGGACGTAGGCCCCCAAGCCTGCTCTAAGAAGGGAGTACAGACACAGTGCTGTAGTCCTGAGCCCGGAACTGGCAAGTGACTGGAGGCCCTGTGCAGGATCCCCCGATGTGATATTTAGAAGACAGCTGTAATCAGAAACATTTTTTAGGGGCCCTTCATTCTAGCCTGCAACCATTCCCAAGACACCAGCTCACAGAAGCACTAGTGGAAACGCCTGGGGCTGAAGCCGTTCCATCATGACCACTGGCAACTCTGAGTCAGAAGAGTGGTCTGGCAAACTGGGATTTTTGAAAAGCTTTCTATGAACGGTTGCATTTGGAGCAAAAGCATGGACAGGGTCACAAAATACTTTGCTTGACTTGTTTTATTGTGAAGTATAATCCGAAAGATCTTAACGCAATTGTAATGATTCTTTACTGATAAAAGGAGACCTTTATCTTACTTTGTACCCCTATTACAGTATGTTCTTCCCTGCTGTCCTTCATAGTTTGGTTAAACATTCCTGAAGCCGAGAATAAACTAACGGTGGGGGTGAAGCAGATAAAATAGTATTACTTCTCATTTGCATGAGAAAAGATGCACATTTTTTTGTTACACATGCTGAGAAAGAAAGATACACACACACACACACACAAAAGCATCTTCCTAATTGTAGAAACTGAAATTGTGCACTCAGAGTGGTTAAAAAAAAAAAAGTGGGAAGTTCTTCCACGTATGGCAAGGCACAGTGTATTCATGGCAAGCAAGGAAACCAGCCTACCTGCATTATATGTATAAGGAGTATTATACATGTCTGTGTCATCATCTAGAAAACGAAACATAAATATTATGGTAATACAGATTCGGTCACCACATCCTATCGAGATGGCAGAAACAACAGATCTGTTAGAAAGCTAACATGGTTGGCCTAGTTCATAATACCATTTAAAAATTTTCAAATATTACATTTTGGTTTGTTTTGCTGGGCCTCTGCAAATTGACTTCTCTGGGCTGTAACAGCTTTGCTCTGCTGCCCACTTTACAGCATACGGACGTCAGTCCCTTTCCCCACTTTCCACCTGTTCTGGATCATGAATTTCCTTTGGTAAGTGCTTTAAAGATCTCTTATCAGCTTGGTGAGACCCAGCTATGGCCCACTCTCTTGACACAGGGTGGGGTCTGTGTGGACAGAGGAATCCTGAGTCTGTTTAAGCAGACAATAGCCAGGCTTGTTTATACTGTGACCAGGAAAGGATGAATGGATAAGGCCAGAGCCTCTGGTACTCCTAGAGGGTCATCTTCTAAGAGGCTTTTGGGCAGCTCAGGGGTGAAGAAGAAGCACAGGTATCTGGGAATTGAGGGGTGATCTAAGAATAAGGGCTTCCCTGGTGGCTCAGACGGTAAGGAATCTGCTTGCAATGCAGGAGACCCTGTGTTTGATCCCTGGGCCGGGAAGAGCCTCTGGAGAAGGAAATGGTAACCCACTCCAGTATTCTTGCCTGGAGAATTCCATAGACAGAGGAACATGGCAGGCTACAGTCAATGGGGTCACAAAGAATCGGACAGGACTGAGTGACTAACATTTAACACTAAGAGTAAGGAGGAGTGTTGAAAAGAAGGGAGGGACATGAAATTTGCTAGAGTCTTGACATTTTGTGTGAAACAAAACTGCACAGAAGAGTTCTTATTCTTCCACCCACAAGGACCTGATCAGAAAACAGAACTACATACCCGGCTTGTGTACCATGTGGATTTGCTTAAACATGGTCTTGTACCAGTCCTTTGGTCTGTCAACTGTCTGTAAAAGAAAATGTGCAAAAGTTACAAAACGGGTCACAAATAGACGTTGTTCTGCTTTCTATATTTTATCGTTTTTTCATAGCAGATGCTGTCCTGTAATACAATTTTCCCTTTATTATTTCATGATGACAATATCACATTATTGACCAGGGGATTTTTGTAGAAACCAACACCTGTGGCTGGTGATTTGTTATGTAAGTAAATATTGAAACACTCAGGTCAATACTGTTTGGGTAACAAAAGATGTATTAATACATCTGTGGTCAATAAGCTGATATCACTAGACAGCATATTAAAAAGCAGAGACATTACTTTGCCAACAAAGGTCCGTCTAGTCAAGGCTATGGTTTTTCCAGTGGTCATGTATGGATGTGAGAGTTGGACTATAAAGAAAGCTGAGTGCAGAAGAATTGATGCTTTTGAACTGTGGTGTTGGAGAAGACTCTTGAAAATCCCTTGGACTGCAAGGAGATCAGTCCTGGGTGTTCATTGGAAGGACTGATGTTGAAGCTGAAACTCCAATACTTTGGCCACCTGATGCAAAGAGTTGACTCATTGGAAAAGACCCTGATGCTGGGAAATATTGAGTGCAGGAGAAGAAGGGGACAACAGAGGATGAGATGGTTGGATGGCATCACCGACTCAATGGACATGGGTTTGGGTGGACTCCAGGAGTTGGTGATGGACAGGGAGGCCTGGCATGCTGTGGTTCATGGGGTCGCAAAGAGTCAGACATGACTGAGCAACTGAACTGAACTGACCCACAGTTTGTAAACATATTACCCCTTGTTTGAGTTTAGGATGAGCTGGAATATATATGCTATGGTTTTTTTTCCAGATCACAGCTGTGCCCAACCCAGGGTTGTTGATATTTCCACAAGCTTATTTATATAAAATTAGCTAAACTGAGAAAATTCTGAGAGACAGTGAAGGACAGGGAAGCCTGGTGTGCTGCAGTTCATGGGGTTACAAAGAGTTGGACCCAACTTAGTGACTGAACAACAACAAGTTGAATCAAAGCTATAGTTTTGTAATTATAGTTCATAGTTATAGTTTTTGTTTCACTCCTTTTGGTGATAATTATCATTATCCATAAAAACTTGTTAGTATACTATTCAATACATTATTTTTAAAATTAACTGGGCAATATTTTGGATGCAAACTGTATTCTGATCATTGGCTTAGAATTAGAGAAATAAAAATTTGATATTTACTAGTCTAAGTAAATAAAATACTGAATATAGTAAATAATTTAGTGTCCTAGAGCAAGTCCAAAAATTTAGCTATTGCTTCAAAACTCCCTTAACATAATAATAAAATGTTGGCAGTACTTGCTGTGCTAAACTATAAGTTCCTTAAAAGCAGAAGCTTCTTATCCACTCTGCTTTTGACATAATATAAACAGTAGACTACAGTGGAAAGCTGAGATTAATGTCAGATCAACTAGATTCAATTCTTGGTTCCTTTAATTACTGTTTAATATTTCCTAGCAATGTGAATTTGGGCAAGTGAGGTAACCTTTTAGAGCCTCAGTTTTCTCTAAGATGAAATAATTATATCCACATCATAGAATTGTTATGGAAAATGAAAGAGACAGTGTATGCAAAAAGATCTAAAACAGTGGCTAGAATATAAGAAATGTTCCATAAGTCATAACAGTAGAAAACCTCAAATATTTACAGAATAAAATAATGAATGACCCAGGTTTTTGGATAGAAGTCTGCCTAATAGTATACCTGTAAATGGGTACATATGCTTTATAATCATAATCACGATTTTGCTTGGCAAATCTTGGCAAAACCTCAGCTCTTCCAGGGTTATTCTGGTAAGAAACATGACCATTCTGTATATAGTAACTAAATATACCTTTTTTTAAAAAAGATAGTTCTCTTCATATAAAACATTCTGTTAGGACAGCCGTAAAAGTAGTCATGTGTTACACTGAGCTTTGGTGTACATTTTATATCCTGATTTTTTCTCTCCAGTGTGCTCATTATGTTTTTCTTCTGGAAACTGAGAGTTTGTCATATATCTAAATTTCTTTTGCTAAGAATATCTGATTCTGATAATCATGACAAATACAGAGTACCATCAAGGGCTACCTGAATTTGTTGGAAATCGCTTCTTCATTCACTTTAGGATCTTTTTACAGTGGAAATACTGGGTGGATTTATACTCAAATGGTGGGAGCTGGTGGGGGAGGAAGTGATAAAGCAAAGTCTAGCTGTTATTTGCTGGTTTAAACAAAGTAGCTGAACTTGTATTTTTAAGGGACATTTAGTTTCATAAAAGATGGATTTTTTTATTAAGCTTTGATTCCTTTGTAGTCTTTAGCAATAAAAAAATAAGGCATAACACTGTGTAAACATGTTTCCCAGCCATACCTGAACACCACCGATGGCAACGGGGAAGCTGAATAAGTGAGTTCTATCACTGTATATGGCAAGGTATCCTGACAGACGGGATTTTTTTTCCCTTCACTTGCTGGAGGGCACATATCAGGCGGGATCTTCGTTGTGCCATCTGCCAGCTTTATATGGTGAGCACCGAGATGCCAGGAAATGCCCAAGTTGGTTGACAAAGAAGACTGTGAACCTGGTAAATGGGAACACTTAACCTCTCCATCTCTTTCTCAAAGAAGTCCTCTAAGCATTTAAAGTTCCTTTTATATATGTCCTCATGTAGGTTGTTACGGCAAATAGTGAGATTAAGAAAACAGAAGTCTACTTGAATTTGAGAAAGTTTACTGTCTTATGTGTTCTTCAAAATGGTTTTGCATGGACCGTAGCTATTAGTAAATCACTCTTTGGTTGTTTTCTCTAACTTGGCTGAATAAACCTGAAAATGTACATTCCTGTAGTTTACAAAACATCAGAACTCTACATTGATTTATCAGGCAGAGATTTCCAAAAAGGGGAAAGACACGTATTTTCTACCCACCAGTGTTCATTGTTCTGTTCTGTTTTTGCCCCTTTCCAGCTTTGAAAAGGCTCTACCGGTGTTATATTTGAGGTAGAAGAAAAGAATCTTGTATTTCACTTAACTAGTTGGCCTTAATTACAGTCTCGTGGGAGCTGGACCCCAGCGGGTTTTGTTGTTGTCGTTAAGGATGGCAGTAAAAGGCTGGCATAGACGTCCCAGGTCACATGAGAGAGGGCAGTCTGGGGAGCTGCTCCCCTTCCTGCAAATAGCTCAAAGGTGCGTTTGTTTAACTCTTGGCTTTCTAGAGCTTCTAGGTGACTTTACAAAATTCTGTGTCCTCGGTCTATGGAAATTGAGAGAAACAATGTATATAAAGAGACCTAGCACAACACCTCGGAGAAGGCAATGGCTACCCCCTCCAGTGTCCTTGCCTGGAGAATCCCAGGGACAGGGGAGCCTGGTGGGCTGCCGTCTATGGGCTCACACAGAGTCGGACACGACTGGAGCGACTTAGCAGCAGCAGCAGCACCACAACATCTAGAATATGTCTAAAATGAGCCTACAGTCTAAAATGTCTAACTGAGACCGTGAGACTATAAAATGGTACATTGATTGACACAGCACTGCCTTTGGTGTGCACCCTGAGCGGAAAGCCCATGTGAAGTAATGTAAGTCAGATAATCATTGCTTTCTATGCAGATGAGAATGGAAAACAGCCTTGGAGATTCTTGGCCTGCTGTGGCTCCGAGATGGCTTGACTCCACATTTATAAACACAGCTATACTTGGGGATGTGCTGTGCAGGGCTGACAAATAAGAAATGTGAATGAGTCTTCAGACCTGTACCTTTTTTGTAAACTTTGAAATGTCTACAGAGGAGCCTGGCTGTACATAAAAATGCTGGTTCCTTATAAGGAACTTCTGAGTTGCTTATATTTTATTTTCTGTTTTATAGAAGGGAAGCTTGCATTGAATGTCTAGTATATGCATTTGTTTATGCATATCTAAACATGCTTTTCATTTGGCAGTAGATAAAACAAAATATAAAAATTTTAATATTTTTTGATTTTTCATTAACCATCTCTAACATCTCAGTTTTTTCCTTTTAAACTGTGAAAAGCAAGGCCTTGTTATTTAAGAAAATTATATCTAATGGATAAAAACAGTTCTAACTTTGCAGTGTACTGACTTAAAAACACACCTAGAGGTCTCAGATAAAATAAGAGAGTCTGTAACTACGCAGAATCAGGAATCTCTAATTTGTGTAACTGTTATGTTTCAAGGGTCAGTTTAACAACACCAGTGACACTGTACCTGTCTGACACTGTATCCCTACTCTATTAGGAAAAAAAAAAAATCTAATTAAAGCATTTGGAGTCAGAAATCTTAAAAAAAAAAAAAATACAAGGAAGCGACACCACCAGAAACATGCAGTCACTGTTAAGATTAAAAATGTTAGTCCCGATCACAAACTTTTCCTGTCACTTAAATATGACAACCATTAGTGCCGACATAGATTGTTTTTAGGTCTTTATAATTAGCCAAGTTCAACATTCCCTGAATCTCATGGGTCTAAAGCCCTAGCAATGACTCTACAGACTTACCTTCTGGCTTCTCTTTCTAATACAGATGCTTGGAATAATCAGTTTTTAACTCTTCTCTCAGATCGTGGAATCTCCATGTAATAAATGCAAATTCAAAGAGAGAACCCCACCCCCCCACTCTCTCGTTCTTTTTGAGCAGATTCCAATTGCCCCCGATCTCTTTTTCTGATCTAATGCCCGTCTTTTCCTCTCTGCGCTCTCGTCTTTGGCCCTGCAGGTTTGCATTCCAAACCAGTAGCCCTCTGCAACCTCCCAGCCAGGTATGCGGACCCTGTATATGCGGTTGGCCCTGCGGTCCCGCCGCCCCCCCCCCCCCCAGTTTCACCTGCAGAGGTGCTGCGGCTCTCATCCTGGCGCCCTGTCTTCTTGCCCGCAGGCTAGCACAAACCTCCTCTCCAAGTGGACTGGCTCAGCAAGTAGCTGCCTGCCCGAGCTCGGACTCTGACGCTGCCGAACTTTGCCAGAAGGGGCTGCCCTGACACACTAAGCAATGGTCTGGCAGAGTTTACAGACTGGAGGAAAAAAAAAAAAACAACCCAACCCAAACACTTCCACTGATCGCCCCGGAGAGCTCTCAGCAGGCACAGCCGAGGAGGGACACTCAAATGTGATGTGTATTTTCCTCGGACAGCTTTTCCTTTCTCTGACATGAACTCCCTTCCCTCCAATCATCAGGCTTCTCAACTCCCAATCCAGGACTCCCAATCTCCTGGCGGTAAGGCACATCCATCTCCAGACACAAATCACTGGCTTATTCTCTGTGCACGTGGGAATTCAGTGCAGCCAAAGAATTCACATTTAATTGTCCCTTCTCTCTTCTCTCTCTGTTGCCCTAACACTCCTTGGTAAAAGGTGAAGGCAAACAAAGCTTACTTCTATCATCTCACAGAATCACAATTTTCCTGCTTTTTTAATTGAAATAAATAGATTGGGTCATTATCTTCAATGGACAGTTCCTTTTCTCTGCCACACACAGCATAATATTCATGAGAACTCAGATGGCACAGAGGGCAATCCTCATTATATAAGAGTGTAGGAATGCACAAAGCCATCGACAATCCATCCTTTGTGGAGATTTGCACAGCCCTGGAGCAAAGCGGGCACTGGCATTTCCTACCGTTCTGATTGCCGTGGGGATTCCGGATTCATCCACCGGCCCGATCCCTGGGTAGTGGGGCGCCTTGATGACTGTCACTCTCTTCTCCTCCTCGGAGGACCTGTATAGTGGTATTGAGCTGCCCATGCTGCCATCCAGAGACTGGGCATGCTGGGGGTATGCCTCCGAGGAATCTGCAGAGAAGATGTGAAATATATTTGATGCACAGGGTATCAGATTAATGAAGCCTCATATTCATGCCTACTATAATACAGTATATTATAATTATGTGTAATTACAGTTATATGTGATTAATTATGCATAAATATGTAATTCTATGGGCTTCCCTGGTGGCTCAGACAGTAAAGAATCTGCCTGTAATGCAGGAGGCCCAGGTTTGATCCCTGGGTCCGGAAAATCCCCTGGAGAAGGGAATGGCAACCCACTACACTATTCTTGCCTGGAAAAGCCCAGTCCATGGGCATGCAAAGAGTCGGGCATGACTGAGCGAATAACACACATGTCATACTACATTTATAAATAAATATAGAGTGTATTTGCATCAGTATATCTTTTAGCTCATTTGTCTTAAATTTGAGTCACTCATTGTTAACATGTAGGTATATATTGAACCAGGCTCCTCTCCTCTGTCCATGAGGATTCTTCAGGCAAGAATACTAGAGTAGGTTGCCATGCATTCCTTCAGGGGAATCTTCCGAACCCAGGGATCGAACCCAGGTCTCCTGCTTTGTAGGCAGATTCTTTAGCATCTGAGCCACCAGGGAAGCCCAAGAATTCTGGAGTGGATACCCTATCCCTTCTCAAGGGGATCTTCCTGACCCAGGAATAGAACTGAGGTCTCCTGCATTGCAGGCAATTCTTTACTAACTGAGCTACCAGGGAAGCCCCATATTATATTTATAAATAAATATAGAGTGTATTTCCATCACTATTTCTTTTAATTCATTTATCTTAAACTTGAGCCACTCTTTGTTAACATGTAGGTATATACTGCTTGGACCTCTGAAAACAAGATCTTCATCATTCAGTGACAGGGGTTAAGGGAAGAATAGTATTTGTTGAAAGACCATGTGGCCGTGTGGCCACCACTGTGTTAAGAAAGTGCTTTTGAGATTTTCCTGGTGGGTCCAGTGATGACGACTTCCTAATCACATCAGAAAATCTTCACATCCAAACATATACTTGGATGTTAAGGCATATGGGTAAAGAAATGATCATAAGCTATTAGTATTATTTTTATCTAGGACTCTATGATGGCCATAATAGCTTTGTTTTTACTTTAAAGAAGCAAAAACCATGACTTCTCATCCCTGGGATGTGAAAGTTGCCATAAGCATACAGTTTGGCTAAGATTTATCACATTCTTATTTTCAAGCCATCTTTGTTAACTTTTGGTGTACTTTTGTAAGAAACAAAGAGGACATAGGTGTACTATATATTCCACTTATAGTATATGGGTATTTATACATTATTATCATTTATTCAGTACAATTGATGATATGACTTTGTTTTTCTACAGTAAATTTCAAAATTTTGCTCACCAAGTATGACTGTCAGCCATGGTTTGCCAGGTCTGTTGCTCATGTAACTTGGGTCTTTTTTTTTTTTTTTAATATATGGATAAGGAAGTCTTTATGTCAGGGTAGCAGTCATTGATTACATATAAGTATAGATATAGATATAGCAGATCTAAAAAATATCTTAAAAGATATGACTGTGTTTTGTAGCAGAACTTCATAAGATATTTTAAAAATTTGACTCATCATTATAAGGATAAATAAAGATAAGTCCTCTTCAAACTAAAATCCATTGTAACATTTATAACTTCTATACTCTGATTATGTTTTAGTCTTCAACAGAAAGGCTTTTTCAGTCCATTTCAATTCAGGATGAAGGATAAATAAGGCTAAGAATAAAACTGCTTTATGTGCTATTGTATATAAAAGTAATATCTTTCCCAAGCAACTCCAAATTAAGATGCAAAGTGATATTTGCCTCTGATTTTCCATTTAATTATGGAAAGGATTTGAGTGGACACCACGATGCTAGTATTTCTATCAAATATTTTTTGAGCACTGAGTATGTGCAAAGTCCCAGTCTAAATGGTGTTAACTCTGTCTTAATATGTGATTCCTAGGATTCTATGAACTAATAGCTTACATAATATAAGTTCGCCTTTTATTTTATTATGCTCTTATATGGTTCACTAACTCTCATTTTCAGTCTTTTTGTCCTCAACTCTATAAAGTTCCTTTAGGGCAGAATAGTTCCTCTAGGCAGAATCTGTTCAATATTTATCTACAGAATTTCTTTCTGTGTAGTATAGTTTATATGTAAAATTGACCCATTGATATGTTCTAATATAAAAATCTGTCCATTCTCAAGTATTTATATATTTTATTTGTTGGAGTGGGAGGGACAAAACTGTTCATTAAAAGAGACAAAGAGGAGAGTCTAATTTTGATAATAATTATTTGGAAAAATATTATGGCAAGGGTGGGTATGCTCATGCATAGCTCCATTTAGAATTTAACTATGTCAGACTCCTATTATAATACTACACCACAGAGTGCTTACAGTGTCTTGGCACAAAGACGTTCTACTTTCTTATACTCTAAAAGGACATCATTATAAGATTCACAGATGATCCCAGGAGCAGCCTTAGAGAAGGAGCAAGTATATTTAGACTTCTGCTTAATGAGTCTCGTGGCTCCATATAAGTCTTATAATTAGAGAGCTTTTGTTGGCCGCAGAAGTTTGAGTTGCATAATCCACAGGCTGGTGTTCCTGGGTAAATTAATACCCTTATTTTCTTTCAATACACAGTGTCAGGGATGAGAAGATGCTGTCTACTGTCAATGAAGACATGGGAGTTAAAGCCCTGTCTAGTTCCTTTCTCTTTGCTGCTTGGTGGTGTCCAGAGGGCTGGTCTCCTGCTTTTCCGAGAGGTAGGTTGAAGTCACGTGGCCCTCCGCCAGGTTGCCTGTTTTCACCTGTCCTGCAGGCCTTCCGGTTGCTAAGCATGGAACCTTTTTCAGCTTCAATTCAGATGATGATTTGATTTGGTCAGTTTCCCAATGTTTGGGGTTTTTTTCTTTACTCTTTTAAAAGCCAATAAATACTTATTACATTATCTTCTAAATTGTCCTAACATAGTTTGCTGCATAAAAGTGTTTCTAGAATTACATAGCACAGCTTCTTTTCCAGGAGGCTCTAAAGAGTTCATTAGCCCCATGAAATTATGTCTTAAAATTTATGTGGCTGTTCTAATGTTCATTTCTTTTTCTGGAGGAGAGCTCTATCTTTGACTTAATTCCCCAAAGATTTAGAAATAACTTCCTATAAAATTCTGGAATCATTTAAAGGAACACCCCTGTCTGATGGTCTTCTGGTCTCGGTTCCAACAGCAATTTACTACTTTGTGAGGTGCCTGTCCCCTTGTTAGGCTGCTTTAATTGTTAAACAGTTCTATAATGAAAGCTTTTCCATGAAAGAAAGGGCTGTCTCGAACACAGATGGTATTTGTCCCTCATGGAATGTTCTCCTGGTATATATGCACTCACTTCTCCCTAAATGGCCATCTCTTTCTTTCTACGCCATCACCCCAAATATCTAATAGCCCTCTCCACACAGAGACATAGATGCAGTCATTGTCTTGGAATAGCTGGGTGTCTATTTTCTCCAGTGTTGAATCCTCTGCCTTTAATTCCTCTCCTAGGATAGGATCATTAAAAAAATGGAGTGTGGCATGTTGCTTTTTCCTTTCACAAAAATTATTTGGATGCTTTATATATTTCTCATGTGGTTTGTACCTGCTATATTGAAATTGTCATGAAAATCATGACTATCAGATGACTTACCAAGTGATCGGCCATGCTGCATGATCATGCTTGAATTGAGTGAGCCTGGTAGCGAGTAAGCAGAAGGGGAAAATGGCCTTTGATAGTAACTCATTGGACTCACAGTGCCTCCAGAGCTTCCGTTCACTGTTATCTGGCTCTGAGAAAAGTGCAAAGACATCCTGTTAAAGTACACATTCCCCTATACACCACACTCCTTTAAATGGCAATAAAGACTTCCACTCACATGACAGTAATCAGCTGTCAAGTGTTTATTTACTTTGAAACTGATGTCGAGAAGGGCATGGCACATTCTTTTCAGTGTCTTTTCTATTTTCCTTTACTTTGAAAATCACTTTCTTTTTATGTCAGAGACCATAGGAGGTGATGAGGGAATGCAAGCAGCTGACCACTGGGCACAGCACTCTGCCAACAGTGATGTCCAAAGATCTCACAGGAGTCAGTTACAATAAACAGGAGGGTGAATCTGTTCTTATGCTCAGGACTTAAGTAGTCAGAACACTGTCATACTGCTCTGCGTGTGGGATTTGAAATGAATGTTCTTTGACAAGAAGAAAGGGATTGGCTCTCAGGTTTAATCACGGATGTATATCCTCTTGTGAATAAGTGTCTCCAGGGCAAGGTGACTAACAGAAGGAGGATAATTGTTTGGATTTATATGTCCTGAAGCAATCTATTCTGGAAGAATCAAATACCTCGCAAAGCATCAGAAAGATGTGTTAAATCTCTGGCTACTTCCTGCTCTCATTTCACTTTTTAGCCCTTTATAGGAATACTAATTTGTTGTTTTGATAGCTTTTTATCTGAGTATTTTCATATCCCCATTGGTGTTTCAAGATCCCTGTTGGAAATTGTGATACATATGCTTTTTAAACATATTTTTTTTCCTGTATAACATGCAACCTGGTGCTAATAGCATAGTAGATATTCAGTAGATACATATTAAAATTGAATTGAATCAGCTCAGTTCAGAGAGGTTGAACTCACTGCTATTAAGCTTGCCTGTCTGTCCACAGTGCAGCGCTGGGCACTGTGCAGATGGTATAATGCATGCAAATAAGATAAAACGTTAGCACGAGCACTTAGTTAAAATACAGCTGAATATAGTATACACACAACACACATATGCATACAGATAAAGAACCATAATTTGTGAACTTAATCTACTTATTTTAAAACAATTAAACTTTTGTTGTACAGGCCTGAAACATAGGTAGTCGATTAATTTCACGTTTCCATGATTTCTCACTTTAAAGCAGATGTTTTCAAATCATGTAGAATTAATCTAATTTTGTTACTTTCTAGCCATGCCACATCTGTCTAAAGTCAGTAAGCATTTCATTACAATGATTGTGCTTAACGATGAAGTACTTCTCTGAGCTGTTACAGCAATTACTCTCATATTATAAGCAACTCTGTCTTGAGGGTCTTCTAACTTAGAGCACTGGCCATTCGAATAAGTGTGATGCACAGATCTCCCCAAATGCTTCAGAATGCTTATATACCTTTGATGAATTATTCAAGAATATTTTTGCCTTGTGGCCCAAATCCAGTTTGGTTGATCTTTGTAAATATATTTTCAATATTATTGTTATAATGTGTTTGAATTAACATTAAAGGTCAGAGAATTAAAAACTATCATGTTTTGTAACTAAAATTAGGAAAGCTGCTCTTCCTTCTACATTGATGGTTTCAATAACAATGGCTATGGGTTAAGAAAAAATAAACACTGCAAATAGATTTAGTCTTTCATCATGTTAAATCAATTAGGATTTTACTAATTGAATACTACTATTAGAACTTTAGAATATATTTTATTGTTATATGAAATGATTATTAGGAAAGCCATCTCATGGAGATGGTATATGCAATTTAAAGTAAGTTCATATAATGTTGGTTTTTGTATCAGTTAGCTATTGCTGCTTAACAAGCCACCTAAAACTCAGAATCTAAAACAATAAACGTTTATTATTGCACTGCAAAGAAAAAAAAAGGTAAGTTCAGTTACAACTAGCTCCACGAGGATATATGTATCCCTTCCAGGTGTATATGCAGTATACATAATTGAAAATCTGCACCATAAAATTTTGAAGCACTTCAATCATTCATAAATCATTCATTTAGGGGCTGCTTATCAAATAGACATATGTAAATGACATAAATATGTATGGAAAATATTTATATTTAATCTAAATGGAAGACAAATCATTTCTATATAAAACAATAAATATTCATAAATTTCTGTACTGGAATGGCTTGGGAAAATGGTTCCAAAAAAATTCTTAGGGCTAAATTTCTGCAGTGTAGATTATTTACATTATTTACTCCTGTTGGACAAATGGGTTCAAAAGATGTAGCTGCTAATGAAGGAGCAACAAGAATTAACATCATACAGTGGTCATGTATGTGATGAATAAGGAGATGTGAACTGCTCACACAGGGCACATTCATATGAGTCTCTGAAGTAAATTATTATCTACCAGGATTTAGACTTTATAATCTAATCACCATAATATTATATGCATATCTAAATTTTTGAGAAACCTTCTTATTAAGGCAAATCACTGTACAACTCACTAGAGCAACACAGTGTTAACATAAGTGACTCTAAAATGAATTAAGAGAATATAATTGACTTTTTCAGCCTAAAATAGGCTTATAAGGATGACTCTAATGGAATTTTCCCTAATAGATGATACAGGATTGGTTTAGATGAAATCAACACCTATGCAAGTAAAAATGCTCAGGTGCAAAATCAGGTGGCAGACAAGAAACTGGTCCTTTTGGCTTTTGGAGATCTGTTTTAAAAAATGATGGAGCAAAGGAAAGAGGAGTAATTCCATGCATGATAGCAGGGGTGGTTAAGGTGATGCCATCTGTCATGGCAGACTGCTGATCCAAGGTTGGGGAAAGTAATTCAGAACGGTCAGTGGTGTTGGAGTCAGCTATCTGCAGTTCATCTGGGGTGGCTAAGGAGGACTCCCTGGAGGAGCAGGAGGAGTGCTCGCCCCGGGAGATGTGGGTTATAAAAACAGCATGAAAAGGTTGGGGGGTATTTGCAGGTGTGAAGACCCCAAATCAGCAGGTGGTGGCAGGGTAAGTGAGGCTGGGCTGGAGCCACCGTCTTGTGAAAAAGGGTTATGAGGTACCCCAGAAGGTGGGCATGGAGCAGAGGCTTCTGATCAGATTTGTCTGTGAAGCATTTACCTCCAACACATTGGCAGTTAAGTTCTGGTTTCCAAGCTGAGTTTGAGGAAAAAATAATGAGAAGAGAGACAAATTATCCAATTAATAAAAACATCTCTTTTTTTGCAATGTGACAGAGAAGGCAAAGCACAGATTTATTTGCAAGCACTTTAAGGAAATATATTTAGAAGGATTAGGTGCCAACCACACAGTAGAGGAAAAGCATGAAAACATGCAGAAAACGAATCCAGTGCTTTTTGGAAATAAGAAAGACCAGTTTTCACACAGCTTTCATTTGGGGTAGGGGCTTAAGAGTGTTGGCATAATGGAATTTTTTTCTCCTAAGTTTTAGTTTTTGTACTGGTGACAGCAAGTTAATACCTGGTTATCCATCAGTTGGCAGAATTAGTTTCCCTTCACCAGAAAAATCTTATAGCAATTTTCTCCTACTGCCTCCTTCTTGGAAAGTGTCCCCCAACTATAAATGGGGGAGGAGTTTGCCTCGTGTTATGCTGATTTACAGATATAGAGACTGATCAAACTAAACACAACTAAGTGGAAAGGGAATTTTGTTTCCTTTCCACTCATTGAATCTCTATTTTGATTTCACTGTAAGATGCTAAAGGAATTGAACTTTAAGGTATCCTAGCAGTGAAAATAGTGGTATCTTTGTGTGAAAATGGAAAAAACAAAACAAAACAAAAACCAGCCATTGATGATATTAGAGTACATCCTAGTTGGTTAGAACTACTGTTGGCTTTAAATCTTAGGTAAAGGAGAAAGAAACTGAAGACAAAAGAGAAGGTTTAATACCTCCAAGGCTATACAACCCAAGAGGCTAAACATGGTGGGAAGGGTGGTCTGTTAAAGGAAGAGAGTGGATGGCTCATTAAAGATAACTATTTGTCCTAACCTTCTGTTATCTGACCACACAGGTCAAATATGATGATAAATGTATTCACTCAACATGAGTAAATGGAACTCTGAACCAAAATATTTTTTCTTACTTCTCACTCTGAAACCCCCACCTCCAGAATAGAGGTTTTTTGAGTGTTTGGTATGGTGTCAGTTGTAATGTAGATAGCCAAAGTATTATATTAATACAAAGATGGGGAATACAGTAAACATAACTGTATAAACTTAAAAATCTTGCCTAGTAAAGATTTAAGTGGTTCTTGGCCAGTCGTCATGTTCATAACGGTTGATCTCATGTAGACTGCTGATCTCATAAAAAGTTAAAATTAGTTTTTTCCTCAGATGTTTAATTGAAGAATTTTTAAAAAACCCACTATATAAAATCATCTCTTACTCATAGATGCCTTGGAAATCTGAGAGCTATTGATCCTTCTCAGGAAAAATGCACAAATTCATAAAATTTCATGTCAACTTTAGGAGTCCATGAATACTCAAAAGCATAACTTTAACAGGTTAAGAAACTCCAGCCCTGAATAAAAGTCAGATTTCTCTATTCTATTCTTACCTAGTAAGCTTGTGTTGTTGTTGTTTAAAGACACTCATTTTACCTTCTTTTCCCATTTAGGTTGTTACATAGTATTAAGCAGAGTTCCCTGTATATACAGTAGGTGTCTGTTGGTTATCCGTTTTAAATATAGCAGTGTGTACATGTACATCTCAATTTGAAAAAGAATAGATATGTATGTGCATAACTGAATCGCTCTGCTATGCGCCTGAAACTAACACAACATTGTTAATCAATTATAAGCCAATATAAAATTAAAAATTTATAAAGTAAAAAAAACCCACTCATTTTAAATGATACTTTTATACTTGTATAGTTTTAAGATTTTATAATTAACTAATAGAAGCCTTAAAATAACCCAGAACTTGAAATGTTTTAGAAGGACTACACCCTTTTACTAGTAAGTTTTTAATCATAAGTTTAGATTTTAATGGAAGTAAAACTGTAACATTATGAAACTATAATAATTACAGTCTAATAGGTTAGAATTTTGCTACAAGTCTGAATGGAATTCAGTATAGAACAGTCTTGGGTTGGATAATGTCAATGAAATTCCTCATAACAATGCAGTTTCATTTAAGACATTTTCATATAATGTAAATTTCTTTAGTTCTGTTTATGCTAAATAAAATTTTTTAAATTAAATGATTCAAAAAGATTTGAGTAATCTGTGTAAAGCAAGTTTTTTTTTTCCTTTAAAATAAAAAGAAAAATTTAATGATTGTATCCCTCTTGGGACTGGCTTGCCCATTTTCTTTGGATGTGAAACATATCAAAAGCTGAAGAATATCATCTCTAAAACCACCATACTTATAGAGAATATGATCAGTTTGTAGAGCATTGTGTCTAAGAAAGGTCCTTATTCATTGTTTTTCTAAAGAGAGTGTCTACAGGAAACAGAGCTATCTCACTTTCTGAATTTCTTTCAAGCAGCTGATATGCTTACAATTTTCACGTGTATGTGTGTGTAAATAACAGTAAAATGCCTCTTGTTGACTGATATCACAGTTAAATTTCCAGGGATAAAACTGAAAAGTTCAACAGTCAATTGGGCACCCACACACAAACTTTGAAATATCTTGGGATAAAGCTGTAACTTTTCTCTTAGGCTAGCTGGAGCTTCTTGAACATAACCCTGATGCCTGCGTTAGTGAAATACCCTCTTAGACACAGAGGGAGAAAGAATCACAATACAAATGTTTGTTTCCCTGAAGAGAACGTAAGAGGAGGAAGACGAAAGTATGGAAAGGAGAGGGAAGTATTTTCTCATTCTGAACTACTCTGAAGTAGGAAAAACTAGTTTAAAACGAGCAGATTTTTTCCCCCCTACTGAGTTGGTGGCAGATAGATGACTGGAGAAAATCATCATAGTTGTTTTGTATCTCTGTCTTTTCATGACCTAATAGAATACATGAGTGACTGGGGCTGGTGTTGATGGGATTGGTCCAGAAAGTATAATCCATATTCTCTACCTTTTCTAGCATCCCACTTTGCTGGCATTTAATCATTATCAGCCTTCCTTCACATTCTACGTCTTGACCCCATGGAGCCACAGAGATGAGTTCTCTCCCTCTTCTGTATGACACTGAGACAAAGTCCCCTCTGAGTCCCTAACATTTGTGCATCAGCATCTGTGAAATAAAGCTTTGGCAAATGATTGATAACTTTATTTCATAATAGATTTGTTATATATTATATATATCATAAAGTTTATTCTCCTGAAGTAAAGGACACAGCAGTAAAAAATGCCAGAGAAAATGTATGAGGTGTAGATTTTGCTGTCTTTCAAAGCTTCTAACTTAGACTTGCACTTATCTGACATTGGGAACAATGCAACATTTTTAGCAACAGGGTATCTGTTCACATAGTGACAGAGGGTAACATACCTCATTTTGTGTTCTCTCTATACATAAATGTGTAGGAGGTAAATTATAACATATGCAGCTTATAAAGCAACCTGTTATATTATCAAATATGGAGAGAATGAAAATTCCTAATGGTAGGCTATAGTTTTTTTTCTTACACTAATGGTCAGACTTTAATAAAAGCAGGAGAAGTATATAAATGAAACTTCTAGAGCACTAAAGTTTCCTTTTTACTCTCAATAGAGCATTTTTGTTGGAGAAGGCAATGGCACCCCACTCCAGTACTCTTGCCTGGAAAATCCCATGGACGGAGAAGCCTGGTAGGCTGCAGTCCATGGGGTTGCTAAGAGTTGGACATGACTGAGCGACTTCACTTTCACTTTTCACTTTCATGCATTGGAGAAGGAAATGGCACCCCACTCCAGTATTCTTGCCTGGAGAATCCCAGGGATGGGGGAGCCTGGTGGGCTGCTGTCTATGGGGTCGCACAGAGTTGGACACGACTGAAGTGACTTAGCAGCAGTAGCAAAGCATTTTTGTTTCTTGGGACTGCTGTTTTCTTGGGAGGATGATTCTTTATAATAGAGAATATATTTGGCTGATTTATGATATGTTGCTGATAGCTCTTGGCATTTACTGAGACTTTCTTACAAGAATATGGAATGTGGGTATTTAAAACAAAAGGTCACTGCTGTGAAAGGCCATTCCATGGCAAATGAGACTTAAAGTATATCACAATAGGCAAGATGTGGAAACATGTCTAGATCCTCATAAGTGGATGAATTAATAAAGAAAACGCAGTATATACAGGCAAGGGAAGATTATTCAGCCTGAAAAAAAGGAAATCCTGTCCCATGAGATAACACAGATGATATCCAAAGGCATTATTCTAAATGAAATAAACCAGTCACAGAAGGAGAAATATTGCATGGCTCCATTTTTATGAGGGATCTAAAACAGTCAAGCTCATAGAAGCAGACAGCAGAATGGTAGTTGCCAGGAATGGGGGAGACAGGGAAATGGGAGCTGCTGTTCACAGGAGGAGTTTCAGTCATGCAAGATGGTGACGTGCTCACAGTCTAGAGATCTGTTGTACAAAACCGTGGCTGTAGTCAATGATACTATATTGTATACTTTAAAATGTGTTAAGTGGGTGGATCTCAGTTCAGTATTCTTACACAATTAAAACAAGTCAGAACTGCAACAGTTTTATACCACTTTTTGACAAAGTGGTATAAAACAAACTTTAATCCACCCATTCAGAAAATGTATTGTTGAAAATAATATATTTCTTTTCCCCAATCAGATGCACAGGAAAAAGGATATTTAAAAATAACCACAGTTACTCCATACTGAGGGAGTATCATGGCAGTCACTGTACCCAGCTCCTTATAGGCAGTGAAACCTCCCAGCAATAGTATGCGATGAATGGTGCATTATTATCCCCATTTTACAGATGAAGTAAGATGAGGCTCAGGGAAGGATAATCATTCAGTGAAAGGTCTAACATTAATAACTCCTTAAGGAGCTGACTTTCCAACTTTTCTCCTCCCAGTCTCTCTGAAGCTCACGAGGGAGCTTGGGAAAGCCCCCTTCCCCACTTCTAAGTCAGCGACAGGTTAGCAGATCTCATCTTACACATACCAGCAGCATCAGTTGTGCAGTTAACCATCTCTTCTTAATGAACTTTCCCCACTTGTTTTTCAGGAGGCCACATTTTCTGGGTTTCCTCCTCCCTTAGTAGACACTGCCTTTAGGCTCCTGAGTTGGTTCCACCTTACTATCGGGATGCCCCTGGGCTCAGTCCTTGGGCCTGCTCCTCTCTTTGCAGCCATGCTCTGGTCATCTCATTCAGTTTCATGGCTGCAAAAGCATCTATAAGCCGATGGCTTATATCTCCAACCCGGGCCTTTCACCGGATCTCTAGACTCCTATATCCAGTTGCATCCTGGACCTCTGCACATGGATGTCTAAAACCCACCTCAAACTTATCATGTCCCAGATGGAACTTCTGATCTTTCCCCAAACCTGCTCTACCCATGGTTATCCATCTCAGGGGACAATGGGTGGCAAATTCCATCGTTTCCCTGTTGCAAAGATGCAAAACTTTGAAGGCAGCCTTGCCTCTTTCCTTTCCCTCACCTCCCACGTGCAACCTGTCAGGAAGTCGTATGTACTGTATTTTCAAAATACATTCAGAACCCGATTTCTCACCACCTCCCCTGCTTCCACCCTGCTCAGAGCCACCGCCATTTCTCACTTAAGCTGTTGCCATTGCCACCTGCTTGGCTTGCCTACTCTCCGTCTTGCCTTCCTGTAGCTTGCTCTCCACAGAGCTGCCGGAATGATTCTGTTAGACTGTAAATCAAATAATGACAGTCGTAGCCTTAAATTCCCCCACGGACTCCCATTTTCATTGAGAGTAAAAGTTGAAATCCTTACAGTGGCTTCTTAGAACTTCTGCCATCTGGCCTCTGTTACCTCGGTCTTGACTTCCTCTTACTCTGAGCCTCACTTGATTCCTTTCCTTCCCGCTGGCTTCCCTGATGGTCTTTGAGCAGCCCCAGCGTGCTTCAGCCTGAACGCCTTTACACTACTAAATATTCCCCCTTCAAAGCCGCTCCGTCTGCTGCATGAGGGCTCTTTGACTACCCTATTTAACATGCACTCTGCTCTCCTCACTCCTGGCCAGTGCTGATTAGTTTATTGACATAATCTCCTTCTAATGTATGCAATCTACTTATCTAAGTTTTTATTAATATTTGTTCCCTCTGCCATCGACAAGACTTTAATCATCAGTGGTTTCAAATGCAACTCTGTGGCTAGAACAGATAACACACACCCAATAAATATTTGTTGAATGAATTAAGTGTGTGCTAAGTTGCTTCAGTTACGTCCAACTCTTTGTGACCCCATGGACTGTAGCCCACCAGGCTCCAAGAAGACTGGAGTGAGTTGCCATGCCCTCCTCCAGGGGATCCTCCCGACCCAGGGATCAAACTGGCATCTCTTATGACTCCTGCACTGGGAAGCGGGTTCTTTACCAGTAGCGCCGCCTCAGAAGCCCTAAATGAATCAAAGTGACAGCATCTCAAATCCTGATTTGTGGATCACGCTGATTCCCTGGGGACTGTGTAATGAAACCAACTGTCTCTGGCCAGCCCAGATGGTGACAAAACCATAGGGAAGAAAGGTCTCAAATTAAGTTTCTAAGCATAATAAAACAATTTTTACAAGCCAGACTATGTCAGATGAGTGAACTGAGTTGTGATTGTGGTGGTGTCTGCTCTGACTTCTACATCTGCTCCCAGGGACACGTTCTTGGACACAAATAAGTCTGCTCTCTGACACTAGCCCATCCCTGTCTGTGGTGTCTCAGCTTGATTTTGCTCTCTACTTCATGGGATTGTGGAAGTAGTTAATAAATGTGAGTGGTTTGGAACAGTACCTGCATATAGTGAACTCCTGGTATTTGTTAGCTGTTATTGTCATTTTTACTGTTTTTATTATTATTTCATGGGGGCTCTCAGAAGATATTACCCTAATTCAAAGAATTTGCACTGATGAAGGAGGTATTTTAGTAGGAACACCCACTTGTCTTTTTAATCATCGAAGCTTAAGGTTTCTGCTTTATGGGTGGGTGTGTGTGGGAAGGATGTTGATGTCAATCAGATGTCTGTTGAAGACTTTCTAGAAAGACAAAAAATACCTTGCTTCAAGGATATGTCTTGGATGACTTTTAATAGTACAGCTACAGTAGATACCATCCTTCAAATTATTTACTCAAGTATGAGTGTTTTCTGGACTCCCACTACTGCTGCAATTGCCATTATGTCCTTATAAATGGCTACCATTTAAACAGAGAAGTTAGGATGGTTGCCTTATCACATAGCCAGTGATGGAGTTTGGCTTGGAATCTACGGTTTAGCCTTAAAGCTTATGCTCTTCACATTACATTATTTTGTGAAAAAGCCAAGAAAAGGAACACATTTCTCTTCTAACTAGATTCATAAATGTCAGCAGAATGACACTATGGGAGAATTTAACATATAAGGAAATACAGATTTACTTTTGAATAGTCTGAGTACTAAAGATTTATTAATATACTTTCTGAAATAATAAACTTAAAAACATAGAAATTTATCGAGTTTCAATGAAAATGAATTTTGAACTACAAGAAAATAAATTCTGCTAGAATTAAGATAACTGTTTCTTTCAAAGTGAATTATAATGGACAATTATTTTAAGAGATTTTACCCATGTAAATAAAGTAAAATCTAAGTACTCAGAAATCTGGCATGAACAATATTTCTTTAAAACTTAAAAGTACTTTTCAGTTTTAATTGTTAACCAATTATCAATGATTTCTAATAAATACCTAGAAGGAAGATGCTTATAAAATATTATTTCTGGGTAAAAGATCTGTAGATTTTTTAAATTAAAAGATCCCTAGAAATTTACTGATGAATTTGGTGGGATTTTAAATAGGAAGATGGTTTCTTTCTCCTTTCCTGATTGCAAACTAACAAAGCATCGGGTTATATAAGAAGCCCAAACCAAAGGAGTTAGGGTCCCTACAGAAGGCTGTAAGAAGAGATCGGAAGGTGTAAGGTACCACTTGGCAGTCTGAGGACTGAGAGGCCGCAGCAACTGCAGGTCTTTGTTTCTCTGGCTGAAGAGGTATCTTTGCAGTCTCTGGAGAAAGCTCAGGTGGCTGTTTGTGGCTTTCAGGATCGTGTCCCGAAAGGGGAGCTATCTGGATGGAAAGAGATGCTGTGTGTTTCTCAGGCACTGGGTTAGCGGGTGGTGAGCAAGGCCTTTTGAGCAATGATGGTACTTCAACAGATCTGGGAAACTGCGGAGGACTAAAGGTGATGCTGCTCCCTGGATCCTGGTTATGGATTAGTTTCAATGTGGAAATTCTCCGAGTTTGAGAATCTTGGGTGTAGTCCTCTTGGAGAAATGGGGTACTCATATCAGCTTTTGGTGGGGGACCTGTGCTGGAAGGTGGTGGTAGTGGATTAGTGATTTTTTGTGTATATGACACGGTTGTGTTAGATTCTTCAGAATATACAATTGTCTGGCTAGAATCATCATTAGAATACATAGTCCCCTGGAGAGGTGTTTTGTTAGTAAAGAATTCTGTACAGGATGGAATTTGTGTGTTAGTTACTGATCGGTCTAAAATGTCACCCTTTGTATGATTGGTTATCAAGGAGCTACAAAAGCTCTCTTTTCTGGGTGGTGGAAGGGGTGCCTGGGTTACCAAAAGCATCCAGAGAAAGAAATAATGTTGAAGGAAAAACAGAGAGAAAGTCAAAGTTAATCATTAAAGAAACGAGTGTTAACTCTACCCTTAAAGAAAGTAAAGCAATGTCACACCTTCTTATTATGCTATACATTTTGTTGGCCAGATTGAATGATCATGTTTATTTCATTTAGAATGCATTTTAATTTATTGTCAATAGTTGCCTTCTGGGGGAAAATAGTTTTATAGAGAATATATTATCAAGTTTGTCTCCATCTACTTTCTGGGAAATTAGGTTAAAAGTGAAAATATTTTCTCTTGGTTTATTTTTAGACCTTGAGGTATATATACAGTATTTACTCACATTGTTTTGGTAACACGTCTTATGCCTCTGACAGTTTTACTAATATCTCCAATACAGAGTTTCTTTAGTTAATGTAACAAGCAGTTGCGTAACTCATATTTATTCAGTAAATAATATATTGCTGGCCTCATAACTTTGAAATCCAAATCATCAACTGGCTGTTTTTCTAAGAATTAGAAAATATCCTGAAAATTATACCAGAAACTGATGTGCTTTTATCAGCTGAATCAGAAAAAGAGAAAAATCAATAACCTGTTTTGAACTTAAGACTTGTCTTCCATGTTTTAAATACAAGTCAAGACAAATATAAAAGCAACATATTAAGAATAAAACATACCAAAATATGCATGTTACTAGAAAAGAGACTCTAGAGCAGTGGTTTAAATTAACACAGTGGACAGCAGTGTGCAGGATTACCTGAGTTGGTGATTTTTTTTCTTGTAGATTTGGTCGAACGCTTCTAAAACCTTTTGCTGCAAGAGAGGAACATGTAGCATCTCCATTCAGTGTCTCTTGATTTCGATCATTGTAACATCTCCAAGCTTTTATTAAGAGAAAACAAATCGGATACAAAAATATCTACATTCACTTTTAACATATTTTTAAAATAAAATTTATTTTTATTTCCAAAATTGAAATTTTCTTTTTAGATGTTAAAAATGCATAACTGTGTATGCAGTTTAAGTTTACTGTAAGAGTAACAATGTGGCTATGAATATGTGTTTTAAAAAACTCAAAACAAATGTAGTAGTCATTCAGAATAGTTTTTTGGTACCTGAGTCTGGTGACTGAGAATCACGCCCTAAAAGAAAAAGAAATGTCAAAATTAGTTCTCTGGTAAAATGAACAATGCAGTAAAGATAATTTGGCAAAAAAACCATGTACATTTTGTTTTTTGGGCAAACATTATCTCAGTTCTAAAACTCTGGGTATATAAAATATACTAATGGAAATTTGTGCATTTGTTTTTACTTCAATTAGATTAGAATTAATTAAATATGATATATAATTAAAATATATATCAAACGCTTATTTTCCCCTCAGTATTATTGCAAGAATTCAATTTTATCTTATTACTGCTTAAGGTGAATATATGAGTTTTTAAATATCAGTTTGAAGGATCAAAATTTGGTAAACAATGAATGGTTCTCCTAACAATGAATCAAACCACCAGATCCTTAGCTTTCAATGCCATCAATTTTTTGTAGCTTTAATTCTTCTTTACTTTAAGAAAGCATAAAATACACTGCCATATTATGTGATATTTTCAAATCACTCTTAGACTTTGAATTTTCTTCTTATTGCCATTTAAGAGTGATTTTATATTCAACAATGAAAAAGCTGTTTCAAGTATTCCACTGTCTTGCAGTAAGCATTTCAGTACTAATAAATTGCTTTTGATAATACAGCTGGAAAGCAGCCCGATGACATATTTACTCTCAGTTTTATTTGGAGTTATACTTTCAAGAATCTCCTATAAATTATGCACAATTTTAGGTACTCAGTTGGTATTGCTTGGTTCTATGATACCATGGGGCCAACTTCACCTGGAATCATAAAGCCTTAATTTTGGAAAGGATCTTAGAGATCATTCAGCCTAATCTTCTGTCCAGGTCCTGGACGTTAATGATTCAGATTTACTTTTAAGTGGGTGGTCCTTTAGGAATCCTTAGGTGTACAAATATTTCAGTTTTTTTTAACATAAACCTAATTTTAGATATATAAAATGCCGAGTGCCGATTTGCTATTTTACTAATATTATAGTTCTTCAGAGGAACTGAAAGTCATACAGCATCCCACATGGACACTGTTCACCATAGCTCTGTTTTTATTTCACCCCTGCCAGGAAAGCTTAGGAAAGGGAGGGCAGGTGTGATTTGGAGTGGATAATAAGAAGCATCCTAGACACATGTCAAGTAAAGAGAATAGAGCTTTTTGGTTATTTTTTAAAGAATTGGCCAGGTAAATAACTTGGCAGATGCTTGGAGAAAATGGTTTTGTCTAATATTTTGAACACTTATAACCATTCACTTGTGAAAAAAAAAAAACAGCTAGAATTCTAGGGATCAGAGCCTTTAATTTTTAGTATTCTTTAGTGGGTGGTCATTGCTTCTTTGAAAAATTAAGAATGAGTAAATGGGATAGATTTAATGCTCCCTGGCTATTCTGTGCGTGAAAATAGTCTTTGAGAACCAAGAACTTTAACTGCTCTTCCCTCTTACAACAAGCACTCCCTGTATGCTGCAGAAGGTAGCAAACACGTCAGAGAAGTTGTCAGGGCTTTCCTGGCTTGGTGTCGGGGACTGGACTTAATGTCCTTAGCGGTCCTTTCCACCCTTATGATTAGAACATTATGATTTTTATGTAGCTGTGTTTGCAGTACCCCCTACCTTATAGTCTCTATTCTTAGGTTTTACTTAAATTTCTGTATGATATGCTATATTAGATACTTTTCTTTAAAGCTATGTTGATTTTAATTCTTATAGCCCCTTTCTTTAGAGAGTTCAAGTGGCTTGCAATAATTAAATGTATTAACTAAATTCAAGTTAACTTACTGAATGGCTACTGTCTTTGTCAGTACTATGATAAACCTATCCATTTATTTTCTTCATTTACCCTCATTTAATTCTGACAAATCCTTGTGAGTTTGGGAAATGATTGTTTTTCTAACATTTTCTATGCTCACATACACATGAACAAACAGGTACAAATATATATATATAAAGATAATTTTTTTCAAACCAAAATGAGATCATTATTACATCCATTGCAATGCAATTTATATTTTTTAATAAAGGTTATATATTATGGAGCCACCTGGCTTTGTATTTAAACTTAGACATTGAAATCTATTTATTGATTGAAGATGGTGGGCAGGAGTAGGATTCTCCACATGGAAGCTTGATTTTCCTCAACAAAACTGGATAGTTTGGGGTCAAGTGGCTTCAAAGTCAAGGACATCCTGAATAATTGACTAATAAATGCATGTGTGTAACAGACACTAATACGCACAGTGAGAATTAGAATTATTTAAATATCCTTCATCCCTTTCCCACTTCTGTTCCAAAACCCATGAATATTATTTAAAAAACCAAAGGAAACCCCAACTAACCAAGGAAAAATAAAACTGACCAACCAACTAACCAGTTACCTAGTGATATGGGTATATTTCAGGGTCTAGGGAGACTAGGATTGAAGTCATGAGAGATTATTTATTATAAAAAGACGCACTTCAGTGGATGCTGAAATATCACACTCCCAGTTACTTTCTAGAGTATTTTTATACTTGCAAGTTCATGTTAATTTTAATTGGACCAAGATATTTAAAAATATATATTAGAAAGCTCTTTGTTGATTGGATTAAAGGGAGATTTAAAATCTCTTTCAAAGTTAATATTCTATCATTTTATTTGCAACCTTTGTTAGAGAAGCAAATTAATAAAGATTCAATTTCCTGCAAATCCCAGTTCTGACACTCTGTGCCTCCACCCTCAACAGTTTTTAGGTAAAAAACAAGAAAAGTACCCATGAGTTATCTTAATTAAATATTATGTTACTTTAGTTCATGCACAAAAATTTAGTTGTTAAAACTTGCAGCTACTTAACACATTTTTGGCAAGTGACTGTTGTTTTCAATTAGGTTTTTAAAATATTTTCTACAAGATATCAGTTCCCTTTGACATTTTTTATTTTTAGAGCAAAACAGTCATAAGGGATAGGAGCTATTCTTGAGACAAGAAAAATAAGAACTTGTGGGGCATTAGAAAGGTATTTACAGCCACTTTCGTCATCCAAACAGGATAATTCTGGAAAGAGAGAAAGGTCAGAGAAAGCCATTCAAATGTGACATTCTGTGAGTTAGTGATATTATACCTGCAGCCAACAGGTTTGGAGAACTCTGAACTCTCTTCACAGATGTTAATGTAACAGACATGGCGGCACGTTTGCGAGCACACCCACCGCTATCTGGAAGCAAAAAAATGACATAGCAGAGGCCACAGCAAAGGAGAAAGCACATGCGTATGGTGCATCTCAGTGAAATGTGACGGACATCCACGAGAGAGAGGAACAGTCAGCACCAGGAACCGTGGGATACGTCTGCAAACTTTACACCCACCCCAGACTAAACTGAAGCAAGACAGAAGGAACACGCCAGGGCTATGTCCTAGAAATAGATGCCAATGATTTAGTAAAAAAAAAAATCAGATTTTATACTTAATGTTTTATGGTTTTTCTTTGAGGAACACCATGTATAGAACTGAAATTTGTGTATACCATTTGAATTCAAAGATTAAATTTACAAGCAGTATAACTAGCTTTTAGAGTTATGAATATCCTGTATTTCAGGATTAAGAGCTATGGTATAACATACTTTCATATCCATCATTTTAGATTTTACTGTATTCGAGCTATTATGGTTCCTGAAGGACCTCCTGAAGTAAAAGTTGTTACCTGTTATAGGCATAATACATTTGATATGTAAGATTCATAAAGAAAAACATTCTCTGTCTTCCCATAGTTATTATTAGTTATGGGAAATTTTGCCTAATTGAGATAAAACAATATTGATATTTAGAGTACTGAAATGACCATGTTTAAAAAATTAGTTTTGGTACTTTTGAACAAGAAGTATATGATTTATGTATTTACACTTGATGCAAATCACAACATGAAGCAAAAGAAGTGAAAATGCATCAGCTATTTTAATATGATTTGAGAAGCTTAGCATAACAAGACTTCTAAAATTGGAAGGTTAATGTTCTATTTAGGAACAGATTCCAATTCCATTCCCACATTCCTTTGTAGCTGGAATGTGCAATAAATAGTTTTGCTCATTCCCCTGGAACCAAAAGAACTTAAATTTAATTCTTTTTGAAAGCTATAACAAAAAGATAAATTCTATAACCACCAACATTATAATTATTATATTTTGCCACATGCTAGTCTTGCTTTCCTTTATTTCTTAAGGAGTGTATGCACTTCATTTATTGGACATGAGGGAATTGAGTGCTGAAAAGTATGATTTGAATTAATTGTTGGTAAAATCACAAGTAGTAAGGCCAGCAGACCTTTAAATTGACAGAGTAATTCTCATGTCAAAGTATGTTTTTAAATATATACTTAAAATAACAATTTTGTAATGCAGATAATAATACAGAGAAATGGGACAACAAAAGAAAGCAAATCAAATAAACCAAAGACCAAATATAGAAAGACATAAATGGTAAAAACATACAACCAAATGTATCTTCAGGAGAGGCACCAACAGGATTTTAGCAAACTCTGCAAACTGAAAATAGCCATGGGGGATGAGTGTTTCTGATAAAATAGAGGCAATATTATTGAATATGCAATATACAGCAGCTGTCAATGTCTTAAAGGGTTAAGTATTCCAGGGTGTTGACAGTGTGAATGGAAAGCTCTCATTTACTAGAGATTACATTTTCTAGTTCTTTTAGTTCTGAACATCTGAAGAACAAGCAGAGATGCAAAGGGAAAAATTCAGAATGAGGAGACCCAAGGTCACTGGTTAAACCTTTGGTTTCCAGATCTCTGTATTAAGCACCCACCACAGTGGATTCACAAGGGTTTGGGAACATAGTTCACATTTTTGAGGAAAACACAGTGATGTGTATCAGACAGACACTGTATCCACCACTAGCCTGAGGCAGTTCCCAGTTTCAACATCAGAGATCCTGTTATCTTCCTTTAGGTGACGTCACATCTTTTGTAAATCTGGGTTTCTCGTGATTGTTATGGTGGAGTGTCTAAGTGCCCTGTGAAAGTAATCTGGGCCAGTAATTGAGAGAAGTGAAATACAATCTAATTCTGAATCTGAGAAATTTTATAGCGCCCAGTACACACAGGCATCCCAGTAACAAGTAACTGTGATCATAGGGAATTGGGTAAGTGATTATTTTTCAGTTGAAGTATATGAAATGAAGTGAAGTGTTAGTCGCTCAGTTGTGTCCGATGTGCTGCAAGTCCATGGACTGGGGCTCACAAGGCTCTTCTCGTCATGGGATTCTTCAGGCAAGAATCTTGGAACGGGTTGCCGTTTCCTCCTCCAGGAGATCTTCCCAACCCAGGGATCAAACCCGGGTCTCCTGCATTGCAGGCAGACTCTTTACCGTCTGAGCCACCAGGGAAGCTCTAAAATAACCTTGGCTGTTTGGAGATGCCGGGGAAGTATATGATTTTTGTTCGTTTGCTTCTGAGTTGATAGAATATGACCATTTACTAACCTGTCTGCACCTAAGTGCTTACTAAGCACAACTATCAGGTACTTCTTTTGGCTTGAGGGTGTGTGAAAAATTACTGAGCTCTCTTGGCCCTGTCAACCAAGTAAGTGTGGGAACCTCTGGGTTAAATAATTTTTGTATTCCACGTAACTCTAAGAACTTGGTAAAATGATTGGAGAATTTTTCCTTATTAACAGTTTAATAGAGCTTAATTTGAAAAGTTGAGGCATTGGTGAAAGTGCTGGAATGAAGAAATCTATTATATCCTGTTTCTTCTTACTTATGAGCTGATACTTCCTGCAATTTCTTTAAGATATTCTTTTAGATCTCAAAATGAGGATGCTATCTTACATATTTAGGTCATCCGAAAGAACACTAATGCTGCCCTCGCCTTCACACTCACTCATAACCTGCTCACGCTTCCAGGCAGTGGCAAGACCCTCGGGAGCTGCTTCTACTGCTGGAAAACACTCACAGGAGTAAACCATATACAATGAAGCATTTGATGTCTTTCTCTCTCTCCTCCCCAGCAAAGATTTTCCTTCGAAAATAGTGGACCAAAAATTCGAAGAGTACAAATACAGCATGTTTTGTATATTTTATACATTATTTAGATACTTTAGTATGAGAAATGTGTCACAGTTCCCTTGGCAGGTTTATTATGTATTGGGCTGAAAACAAAGAGCTGCTTTGAAAGAATCTTTTTTTTTTAATAAAAACTTTAGTGATTGACAAATGAACCTTGAAATAGTAATATCTGTCTTTAATGATTGATAGGTAGATAATGGAGACCTGTTTTATTTATTGGATATTTGGGAACTAATTTCTACTTTGTTTTGAGATACAGTGACAACACTTTCTTCAGCTTCCTACAGTGTTGAAAAACTATGTGCGTGTGTGTATGTGTGTGCGTGTGTGTGTATGTGTGTGCACATAGTTCTGTGTGTTCATGTGCTCAGTCACTTCAGTCGTATCCAGCTCTTTGTGACTCTATGGACTGTAGCCTTTCAGGCTCCTCTGATGAGCTCAGTGATGGGCTGTCTGTTCTATTTGCTTTCTTCAGTTTCCTTTGCCTAATAAGATTTATCCTTTCTTTTCCCATGTATAATTCTCACATCTCCAATTGTCCAAATGACTTTACTTGGTTCATTTCCAGGATTACAATTTCTGTTGATTTCTAACCCTTCCCTGTACTTGTTGACTGTCTCCAACATCCTCATCTTGCCTGCACACCTGTGAGCTGACTGCATCCCCAGGGGCCAGCTGACTTCAAACTTTCAGAGGTCGGTTGCAGCCAGTTTCTGCTAAGGGGCAGCCGCAGAATCACGTTCAGAGTGCATGTCTCTACACTTGATCTAGGGATTAGATATTGGTTCTCACCAGTGGTTGTTAATCCTCCCTCGAGGCATTTTGATAACAAGAGACAGCAAAAAAGCAACTGGCTTAATGCGAGCAAAATATCTTCCACTATGCTTTCTCCTCTGCTCTGGAGTGATCACTTATGGGTAGGAAGTGGTATTTTCTAAATAAGTTGAAAATTACAAAATTTCAACTTGCTTTCCAGAATTATTCAATACTGAATATAAGAATTTCAGAAGGAGAAGGTGAAAGTGTAAGCTAAAATAATTATGGGGAAAAATCATATGTATCTAGCAAGTATTACAAAATTTTTTTACAATTAATCTGTATACAGTCTGGGGTTCTGAGCACCAATGTTAAGCCATTTGGAGATACTGTTCTCACATCTAAAAATATAATACTTAGAACTCTAAGTGTATTGTTTCTGTGGGTTAATTAAGCTGATTTCCTGTGAAGTTTTGGCACTCTATCTACTCTCGATGTCAATGTAAAATGTTTATAGAATGGAGAACTTTAAATGTTCTCTCACTAGAGCAACCTGCCTATGAATTTAGCCTATTTTAAGTGAGAGTTTTCAAATGTATGCATCGAATGATATACTACCTTTTCCTAGGGTTTATAGGAGTTAATGTCATGATACAATTACAGAGAAAAGGAGTAAAAGACAGCAAAACAGAAAATTCTACTTTTGATGGCTGTAAGATTGAAGTACAAAAACAAAGAAATCAAATAATGAATTTGACTATCTCAGAAACTCAGTATCACATTTAGGATCAGCCAAGTGCTAAACTAATGATTTAGGGCCAAGATGAATTTTAAAGAGTGAGGCTGAAGAGTTTAAAACTAACAGAGACAGCATACCTGCGTTCATTTTGACCTTGGAGGGTTTGTTATTTAAGTCTTCAGTTTTCCTGTAGAAAGAAAATGATGTATTAATTTGTTCACTAGTGTGGGGAGCAAAATATCAAGAAAGTGTTTTTCTTTGGTTTTGGTGTACCTGTGAGCTAATATCACATTATCATTAGTCTTATTTAAATGAAAGTTTACTAAAGTGGGCAGAATTTATAATTCTATTCAAGTTAAACTTCAATTATTATTGGTCTTATTATCATAAACATAAACTCATGTTTTTGTTTAATGGTGATCATTAATGGATGAAAATAGAGGAGGGTTTTCATGGTTAAAAATTAAATTGCTCTCTCAAACATTTATAGTAACAGTTTTTGTTCTCTAAGCCAGAAAGGATCATTGATGGTTAAGTGCCCTCTACCAGAATTTTAAAAAACACTCTGATACTTTGAAATCATTAACTTTATTCAGTTTATTGCATTATTTAATTTATTTTATTTGAGATTATTACTTTACATTATTTAATTTATTATATTCAACTTATTATTGAGTTAATTTATTACCAGGAAATATTTAATGTATTTAAGCAATGTACTTGTATTTTGAGCAAGTATTCAAAGGTAAGATTCATCTATTTTTACTAAAGTGCAAGAAATGAATGATGACTACTAAACCCAGTTCTGTTTCAGTATCAGATGTGGTGGTTTTCCCCATTGGAGTGCTTGCTGTATGACAGTTGAGATCAATTTATTGGAAATGGGTTGGAAAAATGGTACTTGTTGTAGAAAACAAGTTTCAAAATATTTATAGTATTTCTTGATGTGTAACATGACTTAGTTCTTTTCCTGGCATATTCTCTGTGCTCACTTTTAGAGTTTCTTACTTCTCTATACCCTGTAACCAAAGCGAAAGGATAGGCTCTGCAGGAAGCAATGCTTCTAAGAGGAAGAGCTCTCTGATAGTTGTTTAACCCTGGTCACTTTGCCTTAGCTCCTGAGTAGGGCCTATTGTCAATGAACATGAACTTCCCCTACACCACACATTCAGTTTCCATGTGCATTAGCACTCTAATATCTGATAGGTTAAAAAAAATTATCTATACCTCGTGGTCAGTAAATAATAATAAATTAAAATGTCCAATTGGGAAGATTGGACAGCTACATCAAAAGAATCAGACTGGACTACTTTCTCACATCATGCATAACAATACATTCAAAATGGATTAAAGACGTAACTATACAACTTGAAACCATAAAACTTCTATAAGAAAATAGAGGCAATACTCTCTTTGACATTGGCCTTAGTAATGTTATTTTTGGATATGTCTTCTTAGGCGAGGGAAACAAAAGCAAAAATAAACAAGCAGGACTACATCAAACTAAAAAGCTTTTGCACAGCAAAAGAAACTGTTGACAAAACAAAAAGACCACCTACTAAATGGAAGAAGATATTTGCAAATAATTTATCGGATAAAGGATTAATATCCAAAATATATGAAGAACTCATACAACTCAGCATCAAAAAGTCAAACAACCCATGTAAGAATGGGCAGAGGATTTGAAAAGCCTTTTCCCCCTAGAAGACATACAGATGGCCGACAGGCACATGAAAAGACACACCATCACTAATCCTCAAGAAAATGCAATATGGGGTGGGAGGTGGGAGTGGGGTTCGGGATAGGGAACTCATGTACACCCGTGGTGGATTCATGTCAATGTATGGCAAAACCAATACAGTATTGTAAAGTAAAATAAAGTAAAAAAAGAAAATGCAAATCAAAACCACAATGAGATATCACCTCACACCCATCAGAATAGCTGTTATCAAAAAGACAACAAATAACAAGCGCTGGCAAGGATATCAAGGAAAGGGTAACTTGTGCACTACTGGTGAGAATATAAATTGTTGCAGCCACTATGGAAAATACTATGGCGATTCCTCAGAAAACTAAAAATAGAACTACCATAAGTTCCAGCAATTTCACTCTTGGTTATTTATCCAAAGAAAACAAAAATACTAATTAGTAAGGACATATGCATTCCTATGTTTGTTGCAGTGTTATTTACAACAGCCAAGATATGGAAGCCACCCAAGCACCCATCCATAGATTAATAAAGAAGATGTATCTTATATGTGCAATGGAATATCACTCAGCCATAAAAAGAATGAAGTCTTGCCATTTCTGACAATGTGGGTAGACCTAGAGGATATAAGTGAATAAGTCAGGCAGAGAAAGACAAATAGTGTATGATTTCACTTATATGTGAAATCGAAAAAACAAGATAGGGAATTCTCTGGTGGTCCAGCGGTCCACACTTTCACTGCTGAGGGCATAGGGCTAATCCCTGGTCGGGGAACTAAGATCCCACAAACCCACATGGCAAAGCAAAAAAAAATTTTTTTTAATAAAAAGGCAAAGCAAATGAACAAACACAACAAAACAGAAACAGAGTCACAGATAGAACAAACCGGTGGTTGCCAAAGGGGAGAGGGTGGGTGGAACAGAGAAATAGGTGAGGGCCATTAAGAGGCACAGATTTCCAAGCAGCAAAATCAAGCTGTCAGGGTATGAAACGCGCAGTGTGCGGGATGTAGTCAATAATTATGTAATATCTTTGTATGCGGATAGATTCATAACTAGACTTAATGTAGTGATTATTTTGAATTGTATAGAAATATCGAATCACTATGTGGTGTACCAGCAGCTAACATACTATATTGTAAGTCAGTTGTACCTCAATAAATAAACTAACAAACAAACTCATAGGAAAAAAGATCAGATTTGAAGTTGCCACTGGTAGGAGTAGGGGGAATTGGATGAAGGCAGCTAGAAAGTACAAACTTCCACTTATAAGAGAAGTAAGTGCCAGGTATATAATGTAATTAACACTGCTGTAGTTATCTATGAAAGTTGTTGAGAGAAAGTCTGAAGAGTTCTCAGCACATTGAAATATATATATTTTTTCTATTTCTTTAATTTTGTATCTATATGAGATGATGGATGTTCACTAAACTTACTGTGGTCATCATTTCATGATGTATGTAAGTCAAATCATTTTGTTGTTTACCTTAAACTTATACAGTACTATATGTCAGTTATATCTCAATAAACTGGATTATTTAAACCTGCAAAAATATTTTAAAATATGGATACTGGCTAAATAAAATGATACTTCTCTCCCAGGGTAGAGGGAGAATTCGAGAACTAAACTGGCATGAAATCAATACACTCAAATGATATGAGATGTACATATGAAGCAAGAAGAGAAGGACTTTATCTTTTTATGCCTACACTTGAATTACTAATATCCTGGTACTTGTACTAAGTCGCTTTAGTTGTGTCCGACTTGTTGCAACTCATGGACTATAGCCCATCAGGCTCCTCTGTCCATGGGATTCTCCTGGCAAGAATACTGGAGTGGGTTGCCATTTTCTTCTCCAAGGTCCTGGTACTCAATGAACACTACAGCAGTGAATATATAGACTAGATAAAATGATAGTACTGATGTTCACCCCAATTTATTTTTTAGAGCTATACACTGAAAACAACACAGATGACATCCTCATTCAGTTCAGTCGCTCACTCATGTCCGACTCTTTGTGACCCCATGAATCGCAGCACGCCAGGCCTCCCTGTTCATCACCATCTCCTGGAGTTCCCTCAGACTCATGTCCATCGAGTCCGTGATGCCATCCAGCCATCTCATCCTCGGTCGTCCCTTTCTCCTCCTGCCCCCAATCCCTCCCAGCATCAGAGTCTTTTCCAATGAGTCAACTCTTTGCATGAGGTGGCCAAAGTACTGGAGTTTCAGCTTCAGCATCATTACTTCCAAAGAAATCCCAGGGCTGATCTCCTTCAGAATGGACTGATTGGATCTCCTTGCAGTCCAAGGGACTCTCAAGGGTCTTCTCTAGCACCACAGTTCAAAAGCATCAGTTCTTCGGTGCTCAGCCTTCTTCACAGTCCAACTCTCACATCCATACATGACCATAGGAAAAACCATAGCCTTGACTAGACGGACCTTAGTCGGCAAAGTAACGTCTCTGCTTTTGAATATGTTATCTAGGTTGGTCATAACTTTTCTTCCAAGGAGTAAGCGTCTTAATTTCATGGCTGCAGTCAACATCTGCAGTGATTTTGGAGCCCCAAAAAATAAAGTCTGACACTGTTTCCCCATCTATTTCCCATGAAGTGATGGGACCGGATGCCATGATCTTCGTTTTCTGAATGTTGAGCTTTAAGCCAACTTTTTCGCTCTCCTCTTTCACTTTCATCAAGAGGCCTTTTAGCTCCTCTTCACCTTCTGCCATAAGGGTGGTGTCATCTGCATATCTGAGGTTATTGATATTTCTCCCGGCAATCTTGATTCCAGCTTGTGTTTCTTCCAGTCCAGCATTTCTCATGATGTACTCTGCATATAAGTTAAATAAGCAGGGTGACGATATACAGCCTTGACGTACACCTTTTCCTATTTGGAACCAGTCTGTTGTTCCATGTCCTGTTCTAACTGTTGCTTCCTGACCTGCATACAGATTTCTCAAGAGGCAGGTTAGGTGGTCTGGTATTCCCATCTCTTTCAGAACTTTCCACAGTTTATTGTGATCCACACAATCAAAGGCTTTGGCATAGTCAATAAAGCAGAAATAGATGTTTTTCTGGAACTCTCTTGCTGACAGAACGTGGTCCACTAGAGATGGGAATGGCAAGCCACTTCAGTATTCTTGCCTTGAGAACCCCATGAACAGTATGAAAAGGCAAAATGATAGGATACCAAAAGAGGAACTCCCCAGGTCATTAGGTGCCCAATATGCTACTGGAGATCAGTGGAGAAGTAACTCCAGAAAGAATGACTGGATGGAGCCAAAACAAAAACAATACCCAGTTGTACATGTGACTGGTGATAGAAGCAAGATCCAATGCTATAAAGAGCAATATTGCATAGGAACCTGGAATGTCAGGTCCATGAATCAAGGCAAAGTGGAAGTGGTCAAACAAGAGATGGCAAGGGTGAATGTCAACATTCTAGGAATCAGTGAACTAAAATGGACTGGAATGGGTGAATTTAACTCAGATGACCATTATATCTACTACTGCGGGCAGGAATCCCTCAGAAGAAATGGAGTAGCCATCATGGTCAACAAAAGAGTCCGAAATGCAGTACTTGGATGCAATCTCAAAAATGACAGAATGATCTCTGTTTGTCTCCGAGGCAAACCATTCAATATCACAGTTATCCAAGTCTATGCCCCACCAGTAATGCTGAAGAAGCTGAAGTTGAACAGTTTTATGAAGACCTACAAGACCTTTTAGAACTAACACCCCCCCCCAAAAAGATGACATCCTCATTACGTAGTGTTTAGGGTTACATTCTTGCCCATCCACCCTGAAGGACGCTGCAGCTGCCACAGCCGGGACTGAGAGGGTCACAACATTACACTGAATTTCACCGTAAAATTTCATGCCAATCGACTTTAAATAGTGATTGCAGGACACTTTATTATGATGAGTTGTAACTCTTTTTTTTCATCTAGTATAAATAAAGAGGCAAGGTTCTATTTTCTTTTTCTGAATACAAAAATAAACGTGGTACATAGCTAAGGAGCTTTACTCTGTAGCCTTAATACCGCCTGGATTGAGGGGATGCCAGTGAAGTCAGGGAAGAAGGCAGTGGTCAGTGCAGGAGCCTTGAGAAAGCCCCAGATGTATTTATTTTAATGTCTCAGTAGCAAACCTCCTAATATGTTAACCTTAAATGGGCAAAATAAATAGAAAAGAGAAGCCTCAGGGGATGTCTGTGACCAAGGCTGAAGCAACTGCTAAAACAAGAAGGAATAAACAAGCCTCCAGAAAAATGAGGACTGGAAAGACATTTCCCCAGTTCTATTTATCACTCCTTTTCAAAACACTTGATGTTTAAAACTGTTTGAAGTTTTTCAAGTGGGAGGGGGCATAGGTAAACCTGCGGCTGATTAATGTTGATGTTTGGTGGGAACCAACACAATACTGCAAAGTGGTTACCCTTCAAATAAATAAATTAAAAAAAAGTTTTAAGTTTTAAAACTGAATCACAAAGACAGTGTTTGACCTGGGATAGTAATAATTGCTACAGAAAACATGAAACTGAAGGAAGGTTAGTTCTCAAAACATGAAACCTGGTACTATAATAATGTTTTGATACCGAGTTTGAGGAACTAATTATTAGCATTTGTTGTTTGAATTCAAATGCCGATATTTACAAAGTATCTGACACTCAAAAAAGTAAAATAGGATTATTAGGAACAAAGAAAGGCATCACAAATCCTTGAACTTGTCATCTTTAAAGTGATGTATCTTGTTACTTGTAATTTGTGAGTTTTTTTTTTTTTAACTTTGCATTGTTTTAGATGTCAAAACGTGAAATGACTAACTTCCTAATCAGGAAAGACATTTTCCAAGTTGTTAAAAGAAGAGTCATAGTGATTGAGCTCTGCAGAAGAACCTGAAACCCAAGGCTTTTTTGGTGACTAATAAAAATGTGTGATTTTATTTCCATTATTTGTGCTAAAGCCATTAACAAGTCTACAGCTGAGAAGTCTCTTTAGACAGTTAGAACTAAGGCGAATCTAATCTCTTTTGTTCTGTTTTGAAAAAGTGCCTTTGATGGTACTTACATAACAAGCACAGATTATTCTGGAAAGCATCAAATTCCTGGAGTGTTTACTTGCTACTAGGAGAGACAGTATTTCAAGTATTCTCTTGAACTGAAACTATACTAGGGCCGAGACTATGAAACTGACCATAAAATGCAGGCTGCCTTGAACTTCAGCAGATAATCCACAGGGCAAAGAACTATCTGTGCATTCAAGTGTCAGAAGGATATTCAACAGGTGGTGTGGAGCTATATTTCCTTAAGGTCAGTTCTTGCTGAAGTTTTTATATAAAAGGCAACATAAAGGCTTCCTTGGTGGCTCAGATGATACAGAATCTGCCTGCAATGTGGGAGACCTGAGTTCAGTCCCTGGATTGGGAAGATCCCCTGGAGAAGGAACCCACTCTAGTATTCTTGCCTGGGAAATCCCCTGGACAGAGGAGCCTGGCAGGCTACAGTCCACGGGGTCACAAAAGAGTCCAGCACAACTAAGCACTACACAACAGCAACAATTTGTATATAGCAGTGGGTTTGTTTTTCTCATAGGTCAGAGGGCAACGACATGGTTTTGTGGCTATGGTCTCTTAATTTCCCTTGAATTACTTTCAATGATCAGATCTCTCTCTCTTTTTTTTAATGGATCAGAGTAGTCTTTATTTCCAGCATGACAGCAGATTGGGTCATTTAAGTTTTGAATGAGGATCTTAAGATGTTTGATCGCTCATTCATGGGCACCAACATGACTTTGTGCCCATAATCTTATAGTTCAGCTTGAATTCTTTTGATTATCAGGCATTCCATTCTGAAGAGGAGCAGGGTCAATGCCTCTCCTCAATTTTGTCCAAGAATTCTGTGTTACTTATGTTATTTTTGTAGACTTGAATTTAAGCACCAAGGCCAGCTGTACAACTATAGGACTACATTTTAGCTCAGTTAATATGAGGATTTTAAGATTGGAGCCTGAAAGATTTTCCATGGAATAATTTTAATCCAGTAAATTGCTAGGTTATTTTAAAATTATTCTATTCAGAGTTCATATATAATTCAGAAGATAGGACACACAGAGTGGTGGGAAAACATTGAGGAATATTAGATTTTTTTAAAGAGATATATTCTAAACACAAGAATAAAAATATGGTGCATATTAATTTTATGTGCCAGAGTTTAGCCTGAATTTACTTTGAAATGGGGTCATATGTACCATTCTTTCTGCATAAACTACCCTGAGTGGTCAATGCATTTCTCTCTGTCTCTGGTAGGATTAGCAGTATTCATAAATGCCAAATGATTTCACTTTTCAATTACAGCCAAATGACATAATTTAAGTTGTTGACATGTATCCTTTCTACTGTATTAATAGGCTGCTTTGAAATGTTCACGGAAAATACCCCAAGTCGTTTATTATGTTCTTTACAATCCCTGAGCTTAGATAAATGAGAATCCACACCAACCCCTTTTCTGAATGGTTTCTCTGAGCTGCCAGCCAGTCTATGATGCCAGCTCAAGGGCTCCTTTGCCTCTGAGTGGGTGGCACAGATCATCTCAGTCAATAATGAGGGCACAGTTGTCCCTGCTCAGCCTCCGTATAAGAACTTAAATCCCTCTGAACATTCCTGAATGAATGCTGCCTAAAGATGGGTCCTTAGTATGCAGAAATCAAATTACCCATAGCATTCACACATGAATGGTGGGGTCAGACACATTTAGCGTCATTTCATAGGAATAAGACAAAAATCATTACTGTGAATAGTGATGAACAAAAGGACATGGGGTCATTGACTATTTTCATAAAAGTACAGTGTTCTTTTTCATTATACCAGGAAAAATTTCCTGAAGACTATAGAAACACATGTTATAGGTGAACTGAATAGTGTTGATTCAAAAATAGGTCTTGAAGTCAAGTGGACCTGTATTCAAACCCAGTTTTGCCCATTTATTTTTCAAGGAAACTATCAATTTTATTTCTGAGACTTTACAATGCAAGCTAGTCCAAATATGTACAGATTTTCCTTACAAAGAATACTAGTCGATCCTGGTAGATAATTTTCTTTCTGATGCTATTCCAAAGTTCCAAAGTCCGTAATTTACTCTCTTATTTAATGATAAAAGAATATTGGTTTCTTTTTGCACTAAATGATCAAGTGATTTAATATTGCTCTAGTATCCTACATTCATAATATCTTTTACTTTCATAGTACTTAAGAATGATTATAGAATACATCTAAGTACTTACAAATGCATTTTTTCCTAAGTCAAAGCTATTGATCAACTTGATAGTATAGTACTAGGAAATTTCTGTTGGTTTCTATTCTGTAAATCAAAAGCCAAATATATTCCTAATGAAAATAAACCAGAACTTTAATGTGGACCTGTTAAGTCAGACACATCATCAAAGAGACATGTAAAGAATTAGACTATAGAAACACACGTTATAGGTGAACTGAATAGTGTTGGAACGATAGGTCTTGAGGTCAAGTGGACCTGGATTCAAACACAGTTATGCCCATTTGCAGCCATCTAAATAATTTATTCACTCAGCGGTGTCCAACTCTTGTGACCCCACGGACTATAGCCCACCAGACTTCTTTGTCCATGGAACTCTCCAGGCAAGAATACTGGTGTGGGTTGCCATTTCCTTCTCCAGGGGATCTTCCCAATTCAGGGATTGAACCTGGGCCAGTCTTTTGGATTTCAGGCAGATTCTTTACTGTCTGAGCCATCAGGGAAGCCCTTAAAACTGATTTATAGCAACATTATTATCATCTTCAGCAGCAGCAACAGCAGCAGGATGAAACACCCTCCCCCACTGTTGTGAACCACCCCCAGATTGGTTAACTGGCATCATTCCCATTCACCAATATTTTGAATATTTTGAGACAGACCTTTACCTTTGATTGAGTCATTTGAATGTAATCAACACTTTCCTGAAAATACACAGACTTTATTTTATTGCTTTAGATTGAACTAAGCCACCACAGTCTATAAAGTTAATTTGTGTGTATTTTCCCATTACTCAATTATTCCATGCTCAACTTAGTGACATATTGGAATTGAAAAGGAATTCTGCTTTCCAGGCAGCTTTTCTTTCTTCCTTAAACAGAGCCTTCTTTTAGCTGAGATTCTCCCCATGCCCGCTGCCCACTGCAGTGAATAAGAGGAGACAGACCCAAAGAAATAGTTGAATCAAACACTAGCCTCTTGCCCCAGTGAGGTTCTTACTACTGAACCTAAGGGGAAGGGACACTTTAAAGGTTGTGACAATTAGCTTTAAAGAAAGACTTTCCATTACCTTTGACAGCTTATAACCTAAGGTGATGGTTGGAGGAAAGAGATGTCTATTAAATGTCACATAAAGAATTATGTGGCAAATTGCAAAGTGATAACATCCTGATGACAGCCATCCTTGTTTATTTCACTAAGTGAATGTGTCTCCCCTGCCATCCACCGTTGCAGAGAGTACCATAAATTTCTACTTTGAGAAGAAAATCTATGATCTTTTAAAAGAAACACTTCTTTCTTTCTGATTTGAAAGAAATAAAACCGTCTCTATTTGCAGATGACTTGATATCACATACGGAAACCCTAAAGATTCTACCAAAAAAACTGTTAGAACTAATAAATTAACTTAGTAAAGATGCAGGATACAAAATCAATGTGCAAAAATCAGTTGCGTTTCTATCCACTAATCACTAATATCACTAATCACAAAATATCAGAAAGAAAGATTAAGAAAATAATCCTGCTTACAATTGCGTAAAAAATAACAAACTACTTGGAATCAATGAAACCAAGGAGATGAAACACTTGCACACTAAAAACTGTAAGACATCAGTGGAAGAAATGGAAGAAGCTATAAATAATGGAAAGATATTTCATGCTCATAGCTTGGAAGAATATTGGTAAAATGTCTGTACTACCCAAAACAATCTATAGGTTCAAAGCAGTCCCTACCAAAATTTCAATGGCATTTTTCACAAATAGAAAAGACAATTCTAAAACCTGTATGGAATCACAGAAGATCATGACTAGCCAAGGTGATCTTGAGAAAGAAGGACAAAACTGGAGACATCACACTTCCTCATTTCAAACTCTGTTACAAAGCTATAAAATAAAAAATATGGTATTGGCCTTAAAAACAGACACAGACCAATGGAGCATAATATAGAGCCCAGAAATAAACCCATGCAAATATGCCCAGTTTATTTATGACCGAAGAGCCAAGAATATATGATGGGGAAAGGAGAGTCCCTTCAGTGGTGCTGGGAAAACTGGACAGCCACACGCAAAAGAATAAAACTGCACGCCTATCTTACCCTACACACAAAAATCAAGTCAAAATCCATAAAAGATCTGAATATAAGGTCTAAAACCATAAAAGTCCCAGAAGAAAATACAAGGCAGAAGCTTGACTTAGGTCTTCATAATATATATATATATTTGTACTTGACAACAAAAGTAAAGCAACAAAAGCACAAATACACAAGTAAGAGTATATGAGACTAAAAACTTCTGCACAGCAAAGGAAATCATCACTGAAGGAAAAAACAGCCTAAAGAATGGGAGAAAATATCTCCTAGTCATATATCCGATAAAGGGCTAATATACAAAATATATAATATACAAAATGTATAAATTAACTGCAAAAAGCCAAAACTCAAAAAAGACCAATTTGATTAGAAAATGGACAGAGGAACTGAAGAGACATTTTTCAAAGGACATACAGTGGCCAACAGGTACATGAAGAAGTGTTTACCACGACTAATCATCGCGGAAATGCAAATGAGAACTACAATGAGATTTTACTTCACACCTGTTAGAACAGCTACTATCCAAAAGGCAAGCGATCACAAGTGCTGGTGAAATGTGGGGATAAGGAAACCCTTGTGCGCTGTCGGTGGGAATACACTGGTGCCGGTACTACAGGGGAAAATACAGAGGTGCCTCAAAAAGTTAAAAACAGAACTACCATATGATCCTGGAATCCCACTTGAGGGAATATATCCAAAGGAAATGAAGACAGAATATTGAAGGGCTACCTACACGCCCGTGTTCACCCCAGCTTTCGTCACAGCAGTCGAGACATGGAAGCAACTTAAGAGTCTGCCAACTGATGAATGACCAAAGATGTGGTGTGTTTACACAATAAAACATTATTCCAGTGTGAGAAAGAAGGAAGCATTGTCATTTGTGACAACATGGATGGATCTGGAGGGCATTATGCTAAGCAAAATAAGTAAGACAAAATACTGCATGCTGTCGCTTAATATGTGGAATCTAAAACAACAACAAAAAACCCCATCAAACTCATAGAAACAGCGAGTAAGAAAGTGGTTGCCAGGGGCTGGGGTCGGGGCAGGGATGTAGGAAGAGGTTGGTAAAACGGTACAAACTTTGAGCTGTCAGAGGAATAAGGTCGGAGGATGTAATGTATGACATGATGACCGTAGATGATAACACTGTATTGCAGAATTGAAATTTGCTGGAAGTAGAGGGCTTCCCTCGTGGCTCAGTGGTAAAGAACCTGCCTGCCAATGCAGGAGGTCCCTGGGTTGGGAAAAGGACATGGGAACCCACTCCAGTATCCTTGCCTGGGAAATCCCATGGACAGAGGAGTCTGGCGGACTATAGACCATGGGGTTGCAAAAGAGTCAGACAGACTTCATGCCTAAACAACAACAGAAAGAATAGAATTTAAATATTCTCAACAAAAAAAGAAAGATTAATATATGAAATGATGGATGTGTTAACAAATGGAGAGAATCCTTTCACAGTGTACACGTCATCTCTGTGTACACTTGCAACATCTTACAATTGTGTATGTCAGTTATAGCTTCCATAAAGTTGAAATTTAAAAATGTTAATTACAGTTATATTCAATGTAAAAAAACAAAAGAACCATATTTTTGAAAAATTTGAACTTTGAAAATTTCCTGTTTTCAAAATTAAAAAAACATTATTTATCAAAGTATAATTGATTTACAATATTGTGCTAATTTTTGCTGTACAGCAATATGACTGAGTTATATACATATATACATTCTTTTTAATATTGTTTTCTATTATGGTTTATCTTGGGGTATTAAATATAATTCCCCATGCTATCCAGTAGGATCTTGTTGTTTATTCATAAATTTCCTCCTATTTTTAAACCTTTCATTTTAATTTTTATACACTGATATCACAAGTTAGCTGATATAAAAGGAAATTAAATAATCTAGTTTAGTTTTGTATATATCATATGTAGACTTTAAGTGGAAGCAAACATTAAATGCTGTGGTAGTAGTAAAGAAGTATAATTTTATGTGTGTTTTATTTTTTAAATTTCAACTTCTGAAAAGGACCTGGGATCAGTCATTTCAATTTTTGAGTTTAGGCTTTTGGGGATAAGAGAAATGACTACTCCAAGATCAAATAGCAACAAGTTGACACTCAAAACTGACTTAGCTCTCCTAACAGTGAAGAAAAGGCATCTCCTTTTAAGACATCTTCAAATGTAATTGAAATCAAGCTGCTTCCCCTCAACACATTACAATTAATTATAATACAGTACATTAGGCATAGTGCCTAACTGAGTGCTGAATCCTACCTACATGGCAGGGGCTACAAGACAGACATATATGCACCTCCTACATCTGAGGAGGTGTGGTGGATTCTGTAGGTAAAACACAGACCTGGTTGATGAGTGAGTAAGGACCACAGAGGACCATAGATTTATTAGAGGACCATAGATTTATTCCTCTAGAACTAACATGGAGATAATGGTTGCTTATGACAAGGATTTCTTTTGCCCAACTACTGCACAAGCCTAAATAGACAGCTTTATTTAGGCATAAGCCTAAATCAATAACTCGCTTTTTTATTTTTTTTTAAGAAAACCTCAGAATTTTAAGTTAATATTTGGACGTATTTCCATGGCAGTGTTATTTTATGAAATAACTACCTTTAAATAATCTGCTTATTGTTAATTGACTATTAAAGAGTCACATTTTTTCTTTTGATTGAACACACCTGCTTCCTGAACACCTGAAATAATGTTTGCATAACTTAGCAAGGGCAGAAAGCCTGCTGTATACCGCCAGCAGTAGTACAAACCTGTGTTGTCCGACACGACTGAAGTGACTTAGCAGCAGCAGATATGACATGGTGAAACTCTATTTGCTACTCTATCTGGGATTTGAATTTGGGGGTGCTGGTGGTGGTAAGAACTTTGCTCTAGTTTGGTCACTTAACATTTAAATAATTTTCTCTAACAAAGTTTATTTAGAATGAAAATGTATCTCAAATCAGTTCACAAACATCTTAAGATAATTGGACTAATTTGTGAAAATCCAAGGAAGAAAATAAGAGGCCACTGAAGGAAAATACTGCCTCTGAAGAAATCCTGAATTTATTAAAAGTTGAAACTTGGTATTTTTGCTGAAGAGTGGGTAGTTTATGACATTATTCATTGGAGCCAAAGAAAATAGATAATAAAGACAGATATCTTCTATTTTCATTGTTAAAATTATTGACTTCTTATATCCAAATGTAATATTCAGAGTGCAAAAGTAGTTCACTAGATCTTTAGCAAGAAATCTGGCAAAATGCTTCATGACATCTCTATGTACTAATGTGAAAGTGTTAGATGGAATTACAGATGAATGAAAAACCATTTTCAGGAGTACCCTTCCCCAGCTGTGTGTGTTCAACATTTTTATTTTTTGGGAAAATAACTAGCATGCTTATCAGTTCCACAGAAGGCATATACCCAAGAGAGGACTAGGTAACAAGTAGAAAGACAGATTATCTTAACAGGCTAAGTTAAACTTTAACAGGGATAAATAAAAAGTCTTGCAACTCAGCTACACCAAATTATTTCATGATAAGGTTGAAAAGATTGATTTCTCAAAACTTTATTGGAAATATGTCTGTGAGCTTTAGTGGGCTGCGAGCTCAGTGTGACACAGGGGTTTAAAAATGTGATTGTATCAATATAAAAATGAGCAATGGTTGTAGAAATCAAGGAAGATTATGATCTCACTTTTACACTCACGTTGGCACCTCATGGCCTCAATTTTTTTAAAAAATGTCATTCTTTTGGTTTTGTCCATGAGCCAGCCTGCTGCAGATGTGAGTGTCTCCCCAGATTTTAGAGGCTAGCCCTGAATGCTGAAGGGAAGTGGAGAGGCCTCTGAGTGATTTGGTGGAAAGTGCTGTCATCTGAGTGTTAGCAGCCATAAGAAAATTATCGACAGTGCCCTGATTTGTTTGTTTTGTTTTTTCATCTCAGGGAAATCATCTCAGTGGCTTTTAGGATTAATACTCTTAAATTATTCACACTTAGGCTTTGCACTGACAGGGAAAATAATAACAGTTGTAACTCAAAGTTTCAGTGTCCCTTAGGATGCACCTGAATTTAAGAAACATGATATCCAAGTGTTCCCCGGTGGCTCACCGGTGGCTCAGGCTGTAAAGAATTCTCCTGCAGTGTAGGAGACCCTGGTTTGATCCCTGGGTTGGGAAGATGCCCTGGAGAAGGGAATGGCAACCCACTGCTTTATTATGTCCAAATGCAACTATTTCTCAATGCTGGGTTTTTAAAGATTTGGTTTACAACTCTCATCAGAAAGGATATAAATAACCCCATCCTAGAACTAAGGGCTTTAATAATTCTGCATTATACAACAAAACTGGAGTTGATATCTGTTCCTCTTTTGCTCAACAAGATGCCAACTCAAATGACCTCACTTGTAGGTCTTAACCAAGTCACATGTTCCCAGCATTCTTCACTTTTTAATACCTAATATAGTCCTTCATACCCTGCCACTATTTAAAGCTAAAACTTTCACTCAACCCACCAAAAATAGGCAAAGAAAACAGCATACAAATTTATACTTAAATTAAACATTGGCGAACAGTGAAAATTATTTGAACAAAGATTGTGCTCTTTCATGACACCTTGGACACACTTGCTACATCTAGAAATGATTGGAATACTCTTTAAGATGATTGTAGGACATATTTTAACATATACAGTTAAAGTCTTGTTTGATCTGCTCCTTGTTAGTCTTCCCTCTGCCCTTTTATATATGGGGAGAAGTTCTCTACTTTCTTCCTTTTGAGTTTCAGCTGCTCTTTGAAAAGCAGAAAAGACTTCATCTTGACTTCCCAGCAGCCTGAGGATTCAGGGCAGGCTGGGTTCCCCTCCAGGGTAAGCTGTGGCATGGGGTCATGATCTTAAAAACCCACCCTGGGCTTTTTGTGCCCATCATATGGACTCTGCTGTGAACTCCATCAGGTTCACAGATAGCGACTGTATCTGTAGTGAACATCCCATGACAAAAACCTGACACTCCCTGACTTCAGCATCATTTCTTCTCTATTAATGGAGAGCAGAAGCATTCCCTCATTTCTCCTGCAACACTGGAGACCTAAAAACTGGGTTATGATCACATGCTGTTGTAATGATTCTAGCAAATGTAGTTGAGGAGAGCGATCACACTTCTGTTTTCTAATGTGAACTCATTCAGTTGGGATGTTGCCTGTCTGCCCTTCCTATGTCAGGGTGAGAAATGGAGCCCATCATATTATAATTCACATCAGGTTGTACACCTCAAACTTACAAAATGCTGTATGTCAATTATAACTCAATTAAAAAAAGAGAGAAAATAGAGCTCATATCCCCTCAAGTCAGCAGGGAGCCAAAGATAATGGGTGGATCAGAAAGTTAGCAACTTTCCACTTTGTGGGAGGGACAACTTCAGAAATATATTAATACATATACTGTCATCAGCAGCTAGGAAGTGGCAGAGTCAGGATTCAACAATCCATGTTTTAGGGAACCTTCAGGTACATGTTCTTTGACATTCCCTCAAGGTCTTCCTTGTATGAAAGTGAGTGTCAGTATTTAGTCTTCTGTGCCTACATGTGCTTGGGCAAATCTCTGCAGTTCTTGTTGCCTGAGTGTTTTAACTTATAAAATGAAAGGCTTGTTTTAAAATGCAAAAGCACATAAGGTCCTTCCATGGTCTGAAATTTTCCTAAATCCAAAAAAGGGTATAGTTAGTTAATTTATATGTATTGAATGGTACAATCCAGTATCCTTACTAGCATGATTGTATATGATATAAAGCAGAATCTTCTTGGAAGTCAGTATTTTAATGACTCATTTACACATTAAATTTCAGAAAAAAAGATTTTGAAAGATCTGTATTTCTAGTAGCACCAGTATGTGACAGATGCATATTAGTGCGAGTCTGAGCTCGCCCATGGCTGCTGTCCTCTAGCTGCCCCGTTTACGGAAGTCCAGGAATGGTCCATAGCGCTCGTTCTATATGGCATGTCTTCCCGTATTACCTCAAGTGCCTTTCAGTGGAGATGATCAATTTTAAGATTTCTTGTGGCCTAAAACAATATCCATTTTATAAATGTACATCCAAAACAATTTGTATAGAAATAAAGTTCAGTCAATAAGTTATCATCACCTTTTTAAAGCTTTTTCCATTACGGGTGGTGTGATGGTGTCAGGGACATTGGGAGTGACAAGGATCATTGATTTTGGGGGTTTTCTATTAGAGTTTGCAGTGGAAAAAACAGATAAGTCAAGAATGTGGTTTCAAATTCCAAATGTTACATTATTTTGCATATCTTGTATTTCCAAGAGTAAAGTCTGTTGACCTTTGAGGAAACAAAAGGCTGAAAGATCTCAGCACATTGTGTTCCAAACTAGTATTTTTATTACATTTTCTTAGTGGCTGAATCGGTCATGTCAGCGCTTGCTAAATTATAATAGCATGTGAAGTACAGTGTTATTTCACATGATTTTTCATGTGGATGATTGCTATTATATGCTTTGGTTACTGTGGAAGTTTGACATCAGGCTCACAAACAAATTACCAAAGTCTTATGACCCACAGAAATTTCAATCAGCCTGTTCCTCTTTTCAGAAGCTTTGGAATTAGACTGTTTACTTAGCATAAATTATGATTTTAGGATATTTGGTTATTTATACGGCAACTGTATGATACATGTGTTATTGAGTTACAGTTGACTGAGAAAGAAAATTAACTTAAGGAGAAGGATGAATTAGCAAATGTTTGTGAAGAAACAATTTATTTTCTTCAAAAATGTAGATTAACTTTAGGTCCAGGAAATAATGCCAAAAAATGGGTTCTTTATTTTAATAAACACATAAGAATGACTTGTGCATGTGACATCAACTTACATGTAGTAAATGTTTCAAAAAAAGGCTTATTTTATGTCGAGTAGGTATTTATGCTAGCGTTTTCTTTAAGAACCTAGCTTTTAATATCATCAAAAGTAAATGGCAGCCTAGACCCTCATCCAATTATTCTCATTTGTAAATTGATACACCTAAGTTACATTTCAAAGATACTTTATTTCCCACTTCATGCAGGGTTCATGATTATTCTCCTCTCCCCAAACCTCACCCCATTTTTTAGCATTCCCTAACTCAGAGAATGTCTCCATGCATTCATTATTCAATGCATTAATTCATTAATCAAAAAAAAAACTGAAACCAGGCATTGCATAAGGAGAATTTGGGGGGAACCTTGACCATTCCCTGTCTCTCAACTGTATGTGTTTGAAGTTAAAGAGGAGACATTTAGCCCTGGAAAGGACAGTATGCCTCTATCGCAGCCCCACAGGAAGAGATTTGGGTATGAGAGGATAAGCAGTTTTAGCTCTCTGAACTTTCTGTGGGCGAAATACAGGTAAAGCATAATTTAACATCCAGTATCAGGAGATGGGAGTACATGAAGGTTAATGGTGATGCACGGATGAATATTATTGCTTCATGTACCTATGATAGCAATAAACCCTAAATGGATGATCTTCCAGTGGTATATAGGTAGGGGGCAGCAAGGCAGATAATATTAGCTCTTTATATCTACTTTACTGCTCCTATCACAACCCAAATTAGATCAACACAAAGCAAACCAGTAGTCCCCCAACTGACTTGCTAGTTATCTATTTTATACATAGTAGTGTAGGTATATATATATACATATATATATATATACACACACACACATGACTTCCCTGGTGGATCCGGTGGTAAAGAATCTGCTTGCCATCCAGAGACCTGGGGTCAATCCCTGGGTCGGGAAGACCCCCTGGAGGAGTGAATATTCGTCAGCGTCAATCCCCTAATTCATCCCACCCATCCGTTCCCCTCTTGGTGTCCATACATTTGTCCTCTACTTCTTTGTCTCTCTTTCTGCTTTGCATATAGGTTCATCTGTCCCACTTTTCTAGATTCCACATATAAAAGTGACTTTATGTAACATCTGCTTTTCTCTTTCTGACTTCAGTCTGTATGACACACTCTAGGTACATCCACATCTGCAGATTTTGATGCTGAAGGTATCACTGCTTGCCCCACCAGCCCAGTGGTGGCAGCTCTCAGATGCACTTGTCACATCTCTCCACATCGTTGCATGGCTCTACATGACAATCAGAGGATATTCATCTTCCCAATCACCTTGCTCATCTTCATCCGCCTTTAAGGTGCCCATGTGTGTGCCTGCTAAATCGCTTCAGTCGTGTCCGACTCTGCGACCCCATGGACTGTGGCCCGCCAGGCTCCTCTGTCCATGGAATTCCTCCTCCAGGGGATCTGCCTGACCCAGGGATCGAACCCACGTCTCTTACATCTCCTGCATTGGCAGGTGGGTTCTTTACCATTAGCGCCACCTGGGAAGACCCCTTAAGATGCCCAGGCTTCCTCTATGCCTTGATACTAAGTGCACAGTCTGGGCACTAGGTGGCTCTCAGGGAATCAGATAATGATCTTAAGGCAGAGACAACTTGGATTCTCCCTTCCTAGAGAAGATGTTCCTGCATGAAGAGCAAAATGCTCATGGACCAGTAACGCAGCATCCTCAGCAATGTATGACATTCTGGCAAGCGACGTGTCGCATGTCTTCCTTTAAGTTTACCTATGTCACTGCACAGCAACTCATAATAAATTTATTGGGTCAAGAAAGGCTATTGCCATAAATATACATAAAATATCAGAGACAGGAAGCACAAATAGCATTTGATTCCTTTGCCAGCACCAAAACCATCATCAGAGGCACCCTACATGGCTCCATTAAGCTCTTGTTCATCCTGATTCTGAAGGTTTATTCTCAAGAGGAAGAATGAGCCATCAGATGGATGAGTCATATTTTAGTTATAATCACAGGAACATTCAAACATGAAATCATTTTATTCAGCTGAACAAATCTTATAAAAAGTAAATTACTTCATTTACCTTTGGCAAAAAGACTAGTTTAGCTATTTTGAGTTCTCCCTGGAATTATCTCACCCATTCTTTCCACCCTCTGTGACACCTGCTTCCATCTCTCCCCTTCCCCAGTGCTTTCCTGGTCACACCAATAAAACAGGAAAAAAGCAGGAAATGTGCTGAAAACCTTCACATCATCAAGGCAGGAGGGAAAAGGCCCCACAATCAGCAGTCTTTTAAAAGCGTGCATCTTTCAAAGAAACAAATGCTTTCAAGACAGTTTAATATTTTCATCTTTATTGTTGCTTTCTTATGCCATCTTTTAAAATCCGAACTGGAACATTATTTCTGGATTTCCAAGCTTCAGCTGTATCTCTGTCTATCTCTACATGTGTTTGAGTATACATGCCTCTCCCCTCACTCCAAATTCTTCTTACTCCAAATTTTCAAGATGGAGTAAAAGTGTTTTCCCCTATATTTACTATTTAAGTTCTTTCCCACACAATGGCATGATGCCTGTATTTTTTATTATGGCTGTTAGTTTCCAGCACTGGAGTTGTTTTTGTTTCAGTCTTTTTATTTTCTGTGCAAGATACACAGCTGTTTCTGTGCTGTGGGAGCCCTCATCTTACGAGTTATGGACTTTGCGTTGCACGTTAGCGATGAATGTTAATGACAAAGTGAGCATCACCAGTCTGCTGCCCACATTGTGTGGGAGGCAAGAAGGTCTGGCAGTGCAGATGCAGAGAGACCATGTACCTGATGGGGCTGGGAGAAACCAAACTCTTCGGGTAAACACTGAGGGACCATAACAGATGCAAAACTGAGTCACAGCTCTATTCATAAATTGCACATAAATCTATCCCAAACATAACAAGGATCCTACTAATTAGACATTTGGAACTATTTTAAAACCAATGTAATGCCTTCTACAACGAGATAGAATTATGTAACAGATCTCAACAACTCTTTATTACAGATATTTTGCTTCTCAAGTTCAGGTAGAGCAGTTCGCAGAAATATACAGGTCTGACCAGCGTTTCTGGGCACATGGTCTCTTGCTGCGCAGCCTCGTCCAGGTGAGCCCTAAGGGTCAAACACCTGCTAACGAGGCAGAGTGGGGCAGCGCATCTCTGGTGTCCTCCCACCCTTGTTCCGTGTTTTTACTGCCATCGTCTTTTTGTATTGTTTGTTTGTTTCATCACAGTTGGGTTTATACTAAGCCCAAGCAAAATTCCCAAACTTAATGTTGGGGTTTAGGCAATCATCGTTGAAACAGTGGCAGAGTAAAATATGAATGTGTTTGAAAGAGAGACTGGGTAACTTAAAATTACAACTATTTGAAGATTCATAAATTGACTTCCCAAGCCCCTGCCTGTCCTCAGCATGCCAGGCTCAGAACATCACCTGCCTGCTGGCTGTGTCCACCTGGATGTCCGCCGGGCACGTCACCCTGACCTTTATTTCACCCTGACACCCACCCTCTCCTCCCTTCACTTCTCTGTAAACAGCCTCACCATTTCGGTTGCTCATACCAACAGCAGTGACATATTTGACTTATATTTTCTCTTACATCCCTGCCCCTCATTTATGAGCAGATTCTACTATCTCTGCCTTCAGAATATGTCCAGAATCCAAATGCTTTTCATTGCCTTCTCCACTGCGGCCTTTCACTTTAGTCTAAGAACTATTTCAGGAGGCTTGCGACTGGTCTCCTTTCGTCTGCTTTCTGCTGTCCCCAGAGTATTCAGAATGATCTCTCTAAAAGCTGAACGCTATCACTCAGTCCCCTCGTGGAAACCCTTCAGGGCCTCTGGTCTCCCATGCTTACCGTAGTCTACAGGGTCCTCGGGGTCCTGGGCCCTCACTCGACCTCGGGCTTCATGCTGCCCCTCCCTCCCTGCTTATTCTGCTCCAGGCTTGCAGACCTCCTCCCCGTGAATACAGAGGCCAAGCTCACATGGTCCCAGGTCTTTGCCATTGCCTGGAACACTCCCTTTGTGTCTGCAGCTCTCTCCTTTAGCCCTTCGTGTCTAAGTTCAAACACCCCGTTGTCAGAGACAGCTTTCCTAACCATCCGTTACAGAATTCCCCCTCCATATTTCCTTTACCCTTTGCAAGCTTTTTTCATCAGAACCCTTCTTATCATCCCTCACCTTATGTTTGTTTATGATCTCTTTCCCACCCCAAGAACATAAGCTCAGAAGACCAGGGACTTTTCTCAGGAGAATGTGATTCAGAGGCAGGAAGTTCAGTCATGGGGTGGAGCCTCCCGGGCAGTTCCGCCGACACACCGGCCTACTGTAGCTCCACCCAGGGTGGTGCCGGGAAGTGATGAGCGCTACCAATTCCTGAAATCAATCCCCCCCCACCTCCCTTTATAGTTAATGCAGAGACAGTCAAACGTTACCACTTAGGCAGCAGTGGGAAATTTTGCTGTTATGAACCGGAGTACAAGAAAAAGAGTGGATCAGATCAGTGTTCTATAATTGGATCAATAGAAACTCTAATCATTATTATTTGCTAATTGCTCCACTGTCATTATGCGGCAGCATCGCACACATCAATACTGCTGTATGTTCATTCTGAGCACCATTATTTGCCTTTGTTGTCTTCTCATGTGAAACTAGACAAACAGTCATCAATCAAGTTTGGACTCTGATCAGGGCACTGGTTCCAAACAATGCTAAGTTCAGTGAAATTTGGAATCAGTACCACTACTTGTGATCTTAACTTTAAGTCTAAATGGGACAGGTAGCTACCACCTATCCTAAGTATAATGAAAAAATTACTTCCTTGGTGGGAAGAACCTTCATTATTTAATTGGCTGTATGGTGGATGTTCTATCTTACATTATCAAAACATCAAGTTTTGTTAAGATCTCGAGTGGTGAGGTTTTGACTTCTAAAAAGAACACATTAAAATTTTTAGCAGGTTGTCTTTCATTTATTTCTAAAGGAGTATCCCGAAAAATGGGAGGGGCCAACAGGCTAGACTGTAGTATATTTTTGGGCAGTGTCTTAAGTGAGCCTCAAAGAACCCCATAGCTAGACCACAGAGTCTATACTTGGTCTAGACATGGTTCATATCAGGTGAGATTGGAGTTTCATGGATACGCTAAGCTGGTGTCATGTGGAATGATGGCAGATTGTACAAGCTTAGTGTTTATTTAAATTTGCTTTAGGTCTTTTCCTCATTTGCACACAGAATGTATCCTGAAATTTGACAGAGATATGTTTTATAACAGCAATAAGCAATACTATCTTGCTGCCTGTGTATTTTGAATGATTTTAGGTTTTCACTTACATCAGCTTCAGAACATATCTATGACAAGGTAAGGAGTTGTGTTTCTGGACTACAAGTTAAAGGCTTATAAGCCACTGTCAAAAAAAGAAAATCTACTTTACTGTGGCAGTTTTCAAGGAAGGTTTTAGGAAATAAGGTTTTCTGGTATGTATACATGAATTCTTGGAAATAAAAACAAATGTACTTAATCATTAGCTTTACACTACGTTTGGAAAGCATGTCTGTATAATTTGTCTAAATAGAACAGTAGCAAAAGGAAGTGTCTTTAATATTTATGCTGACATAACAGGCATAAATTGGAATTATCCCAGATAATAAGGCAAAAAAGGGACTTAACAAAATTCTTTCTATTTTAATATTAACAAGTATAGCCAAGCCAGCTGGGTTAAAAGCCCATTCTACCATATCCCCAGATAACTTCAGGAAACTTATTACTTCTCCTCTCCTTGAACCTAATGGAGCTTCCCACTCTATAAATAGGAGTAATGATAGTTACAACCCTTTTCAGGTTGTTTGAGGGTCCAATGATTAATATACATAAAGCGTGCAGACGTGGGTCTGGCATCCTGCCAGTAATGTTACTACTTACTACCCCTGCTATGAAACAGCGAGTGTTTCTCTGGTGTCAATTCCTGTGACTAGCGGCTGGGTAACCCCTTCCAGACGTGGGGCTCTTTCTTGCCAAGGTCATTCATTCAAACGAATTCTCTAGTCAGCTTTCCTCTTTTTATAAATTAAAAATTCTAACGGAGCCCACTAACTCTTGGTTTGAAGAGCTCAAATGAATTCTCCGAGTCACAGTTGCTTCCTGGAGGCACAGATGGCTGAGTCAAATCTGCTCTGATGGCACCTTCGTTTGGCACACGGTGGCTTCCCCAGACTAACGAGGAGCCGATGTTGACTGACTGGTCTCATCAGCACAGCAGACTGTGGGGGCAGAGAACGAAGCCCCCACTGGGAGGAAACACCCGGGAAGGCAAGGCTGCCGTGACGCAGCCCAACCCTAGGTGACAGATGTCCCTTTATACAGGAGAGTCGGGGGATAGGCGTCAGCAAAAGGGGAACCTGGAACCGCAAAATGATCTTGATGCCTAGTGACACTGCACTGCCATGAGGTTTTTTTTAAATGACAACAAAAAAGATTATAAAACTCTTTCAGTGTCTTTCACATAAAATTGCTCACGCTTGGGATATTTTAGTGCCTGTTCTTCCTGCAACATCATCAAAAACGAGTTCACTGTATCTGCAAGATATGGAGAAGAGTTAATGGCCAGGGCAGGAGCTCTGCTGGCTTCAAAGTTACGTGCGCTCCGGCTCAGCCACACAAATTATTCCCTAGGAGTAATCTTCAGTGAGTTGCTAGGAGATGACCAGTTTATGTTTTCCTTTGATTACAGGGCATAACCACCCCACTGTCAGAATGCCAAAAGTTAAAAAAAAAAGGGGGGGGGCAGTGATTGCTTAAGGATCATTTTTTCCTGTTACTTGCAGTGAGGTATTGAAGCCCAGACCATTCTGCATAAGGAGAGGAGGGTAAGGGAGCCATGGAAATGAATGTAGTAGAATTTTAAGAATTGTTATCTGAGCAGGGCCAGTAACAGTTGGCATGTCTAGTGTGGTTGGCATGTCACCAATGTTTAATACATATTATTTGTTTAATCAAATGGAATCATAATTTTTAGTAATTTCTTCAAAACTAGTATCATGCATAGGTGCAGTGCGAGGCTTATGTCTTAAAAGAAGTGCTTATACATACATGCAGGAGCTAACATGGGTCAAAAGAGATACACAAACAGAGGAGGACAATTAGCTCAAGCCTCTGGATTGAAATAAAAAGAGGAAAGACTGTAACCCTTCTGGCCCCAAGACTAGGGCTCATTTCATTATGCTCACGCCATCCTCGGTACATACTGTATATGTATAGCTACATATGTTATGAACTCTAGAATTCTTTTTCTATGAGAGCTAATATGTTTTAGCGATTGAAACCGACGACTCAATTTAAACAATAACTCTTACTCTTATTTCCCTGGGGCTCAGACAGTAAAGCGTCTACCTGCAATGCAGACCCAGTTCGATCCCTGGGTTGGGAAGAGCCCGTGGCAAAGGGGATGACAGCCCACCCTGATATTTTTGCCTGGAGAATCCCATGGACAGAGGAGCCTGGTGGGCTACAGTCTAAGGGGTCGCAGAGTTGGACGCAACTGAACAACTAACATACATGCTTATTAGCTGTGGGACTTGGGGTGAATTAGTTACATGCTCTGTACCTTGGTGTCCACAGTCATAAAATGGGGGAAATACTAGTACATACCTCACAAGATCCATGTGAGGATGAAATGAAATAATATATGTAATATACTTAGAAAAGAATGTGCTTAAGAAAGTCCCTGGCACTAGAATGATTAAGGGAATATGAACTATGAAAGAGCCTCTTGATGAAAGTAAAAGAGGAGAGTGAAAAAGTTGGCTTAAAACTCAACATTCAAAAAACTAAGATCACAGCATCTGGTCCCATCACTTCATAGCAAATAGATGGGGAAGCAATGGAAACAGTGACAAACTTTTTATTTTCTTGGGCTCCAAAATCACTGCAGATGGTCACTATAGCCACAAAATTAAAAGACCCTTGCTCCTTGAAAGAAAAACTGTGAACAACCTAGAAAGCAAATTACAAAGCAGAGATATTACTTTGCCAACAAAGGTTTGTCTAGTCAAAGCTATGTGGTTTTTCCAGTAGTCATGTATGAATGTGAGAGTTGGACCATAAAGAAAGATGAGTGCTGAAGAATTGATGCTTTTGAACTGTGGTGTTGAGAAGACTCTTGAGAATCCCTTGGACTGCAAGGATATACAACCAGTCCATCCTAAAGGGGATCAGTCTTGAATATTCATTGGAAGGACTGATGCTGAAGCTGAAACTCCAATACTTTGGCCACCTGATGCAAAGAACTGATTCATTGGAAAAGTCCCTGATGCTGGGAAAGATTGAAGGTGGGAGGAGAAGGGGACGACAGAGGATGAGATGGTTGGATGGCATCACTGACTCGATGGACATGAGTTTGAGCAAGTTCCGGGAGTTGGTGATGGACAGAGAAGCCTGGAGTGCTTCAGTCCATGGGGTCGTAAAGAGTCAGACACGACTGAGTGACTGAACTGAAGATATAATTTTCACTATGTTTATGAGCATTATTTTATTGTTTCTAGAATACAGCTCACCACCACCCAAGAGTTAGAGAATCGCAGGTGTATGAAACCTCAAAAGTTTGGAAAGCCACATGTTCAGATAAAAAGGATACGAAGTAGGAAAGTGTCAAGGAAGCAAAGAGAAAGCTAAAGTTTTCTTAAATTTCCCCTGTTGGTAGCTGCTGATTCTCACTGTCACAGTGACAGTTACAAATTTAGTGTGTACGAGTTCCAGGCTGCCCAAGGTTAGCTATGTATTAGTCAGATTCTGTGCACAAGGACATCTGTGTTTATTCCACTTAAAAGTCATGTGGTCCTGGTATACTTCTGTGGGGTTTGGGAGAACCTGGGGTCCAGGTTCTGGTTGCTAACTGTGTGGAATCTTTGTGGATTTCTCTGTGCCCTCACTTGCTAATGCAAGTTGGACTTTTAGACAGTGTTTCCTAGATCTGATCCCTCTTTGGAAAAGCAGTCCTGTACAATAATTTCTTTCACAGGTTAACTCTAAGCAAACGTGCCCATGTGGAAACTCAGAGTTATAAATCAGGAACAGTCAGATGATTTATTTTTGCTCTACAAATGAGCAAATGGATGATCATATTCCATTACATAGCATGTTTGCCCAATGTCTTTTAAAAGAGAATTGGGTTTTCAAAAAATCAGCTTGTCTGTTGTCTACTGCATCAAGAAAGGTGTGTCATAGAGTTGTTAAATGGTGCATTTAAAAAACTCCTCTAGCAAATCATTTTCTTAGAGAGAGGTTACCAAAAAAAGAAAAGAAGAAGAGGAAAATTCAGTCTTTCTGATTTGGAGAAGCAGCAGGTGCAAGTCACAGCTCTGGTACTAAATCGAGACAGCTCCTTAGAGAATGACATATCCAGACTTGCCTGTAATATTTTTATAAAGGCTCTCAAACCAGTGTGAAAACCACTGTGATTAATTATTAAATGTGATCCAGGCTGGGAAGTCCATGCTAACACAATTCGGATCTGTTTTGCTCTGCAGCCTTTGGTTATCAGTTGTGGGGATATATAGAGTAACAGTCATAAGGATCAGTTTCTGCAACGCTGTGCCTCAACCTACTTTTATTGTAAATAAACCAGACTGGGGGGCGGGGAAGGCAAAGGGAGAAAGTGCCATGTTTCAAGAACATTTGTCTTGATATTTTAGTGACAAGCTTAATCTAATTAATCGTATTTGGCTCTGACTAGCTTAGCATAAGGTGTGAGCTTTCAGCTGCAAGAGGGCAGCTCTTGACAAGGTGAGAAATCCTCTTTTGATTGTTGAAATCGTCCAGGGTGCATCTCATCTGTTTTTGAAAATGAAAGCTCTAATAATATGTGATTTTAAAAAAAGATCCTTTTCTCATACATGACTCTCAGTTCTGCGGTAGGAGGTGGCAGAGACAACTAGCAGTCTTCTTATACCAATCTCTCCTCCTTACCCTATAATTGAAGTTTTAGCTGGGCACATGGCTCAAGCCAGGCCAGGACTCCATTTCTCAGTTTTCCTTCCTTTGTAACCAGAGTTTGGCTGGTAAGCATGAGACAAATCATATGTGCACCCTCCAAGGGTAGATTCTTACAGGGAAGGGGTGCTTTTGGCTTTCTCTCTGTCTACTCTCAACAGACCTGGTATTAGGATCTGGAGTGGCCATCTTGACCATGAAAGGGAAGCCGTAAGTTGAGTGTGCAAGAGACTGGTTCCCTGATGACGATGCCAGTACCCATCTGCACTGATACACAAGTGGGCAACAAGCATCTCCTTTATTTAAGCCTCTATTATTTTGGATCTCGAGGAGCACTGAGCTTTTATCCCAGTGAATGGACTACCACAGTTGGAATCCAGCAAATCATAATTTCTCATTCAACTTATATGTAGGAATAGTTATAAGAGGAAAATCTCCAACTTTATAGTAAACTTCATTTTCTTTCTGTCACTGGTTGAGTGAAATATTGGCTAGCAAACATATTCCTGGTGGCACTACAACCCTTGTGTCTCTTTTAAAGATCTTGTTTCCTTCCTCCCTCTGTTTTCCCTTCCACTCTTCCCTGAATGTCTTATCATCTCCATTGGATTACAGACTCCTTCAGGTCTAGACCTATATTCCACGTTCCAGACTTTACTATCCCATTGTCTAAACACAACATTTTGTACATAAAAAGTTCAGAGTGAGCCTTTGTTTAAAGAGATACTCCAAAGACAAGCATAGAGCTGTGTTAATTTTTCACACACCATGCATGTAATTGAATTCCTAAAATGAATTTGAAAACAAGTGCCTAAAGTAAATACAAAATTAGATTTCTAGGTTTCTAGACAGATATTATTAGTTGTTAGTGATAACACACTTTTTAAAAAAATTCAGTGGCATTTTAAGTGATTCAGGGCCTCAAGAATCAGCCCTGGACACAACAAAGAGTAGCATGATGTATTAAATAAGATGAAATTCTTAAAGCCTTTAAGTGTAAAGCACTTCATGCCCAATATTTATTCCCTTATTATCACTTCCAGTAAAAGTTATTTAAAGGTTAAGGAGGCCAAAAACCATAAAAGGCAAAATATCTATGGAATGTCCTATAGGAAACAAAATGATTTATTCTGAAGTCTAGAAAATAAATTTTTTAAATGCCTTAAATTTCTCATATTGTCCTGAATTTTTCATGTTGCCTGAGTTGATGTTATGACAATAGATTCTGATTATCCACATGTAATATAAACATTTGAGAGGATTGCTACTGCCAAAAGACGAATCAAGTTACATTTTACCTTGTGTGTGGACTGCATTAGGTACAGAATGTATTCTGTCTTTGCAGTATAGGAACAGGCCCAAAGTTAAAGTTTCTAGATGTCTGGATAAAATTTTCAGAAACATTTCTCAGCCAAGAAAGGCATCACCTTTGCAGTGGGGATGATGCTACAATTCCTGATCTGTCTCCCTCATGGGGAGACAGAGACTGGGGTTGGTCAGAGACTAAAGTGATACCATTTTGGACCCCATACGCTGGGAACAAAAGAACAACTATAATGAAAACTAACTTCCTAATAACTTCTCCCTCATCCCCTGCCCCAACTCTTTTAAGTGTGCTAGAAATGTTTGATCTCTAACCTATTTGTAGATAAAAATCACCACGGTAATTGAATTGGTGCCCTAACTTCCTTAAATAGCAACAGGTAGCAGCTCTTGGTGGAGAAGGCAATGGCAGCCCACTCCAGTACTCTTGCCTGGAAAATCCCATGGATGGAGGAACCTGGTGGGCTGCAGTCCATGGGGTCGCTAAGAGTCGGACATGACTGAGCAACTTCACTTTCAATCTCCACTTTCCTGCACTGGAGGAGGAAATGGCAACCCACTCCAGTGTTCTTGCCTGGAGAATCCCAGGGACGGGGGAGCCTGGTGGGCTGCCATCTATGGGGTCGCAGAAGAGTTGTACACGATTGAAGTGACTTAGCAGCAGCGCTTGGAAGCTAGCATAAGAAAACTTCCTGGAGCAGCCAGTGAAAATCTTGCTCTCATCCCTGTTTTGTCACATTTAATGGGAATTTTGATCCAGATGTGACATGCAAACGGGGTTGAGAACCAAACAATTATGAGAAAGAATTCTGGGGTATAGCCAGAAGATGAACCCAAGACCACAGTTTCAAATAAGCCAAGTATTTTACCGTAAAATGAAAGAGAAAAAAAAAACCCCAGATCTTTCTGTAAAATAAAATGGTTTCTGTATTAATACACACTGAAAAAAATGGGGAAAACAAGAACTTTCTTTAGGAGATGAAATCTGTCACTTGAGGAAAAGCCCTGTTCCAGAGAACTGAGGTCTTCCTCTTAATGATAGGCTTTTGTTCCTGTGTTGCTCAACTTCTAAATCATTTAGGGAAAACTACCATGTGAGATTATAATCTTTATCCAAAAAAAACCTTCTCAGTGGTAGTAAAGTGTAGTAAGGGAGAAAAATGAGAAGTTGTTCAAATTTTAGCCAGAACAACAGTTGAAGTCTCAGGATATTATATAAATGGGCACCACTGTTACCTGTTGAAAGATTCTGTAACAGCTGTTAGAATAAATCGTACTTCAGAATAATCTGTAAAAAATAAATAGAAAGGGGGTCATGTTTTGTCACTGAGCCCAGACAGGGTGATGAAAAAGCCATGATCATGTATAAGCTTTATTTGCTTATCTGGAGAACGATGTTAAGGATGGATGTGTTACTTGTGTGTGTGTGTGTCTGTGTTACTTTTTGAGTTCTGTTTTTTTTTCCTATGAAAGTCTAGTCTAATGAGACAGAAAAGTTCCTAATTCTTTGAATCTCAAAATGATTCTTCAGTCCTAATAAGCTATAAACAATTAGATTTCAGTTATTATTATTATTCACATGGTTATTTAGTTAGAAAATGGTGTTATTTGGGAAGGACTTTCCAGGTGGCACAGTGGTAAAGAACCCACCTGCCAATGCAGGAGACACAGGTTTGATCCCTGGGTTGGGAAGATCCCCTGGAGAAGGAAATGGCAATCCACTCCAGTATTCTTGCCTGGGAAATCCCGTGGACAGAGGAACCTGGTGGGCTACGGTCCCTGGGGTTGCAAAGAGTTGGACACGACTAAGTGGCTGAGCATGCCCACACACACACACATTATTTGGAAAGCTGTTTCTACAATTTATTCTAATTGAATTTAACATGAAGCAGCTATGTTGCCTTTTTGAATATTTTTAGAGTTGTGAAAATGCTGAATATCACTTCATACTTTGAAGAGCAGAATGACATTCTACAATGAGTCTGTTTGTGGCATGCGATTGGTGATAAAAAAATAATCAGGAATGGGACTTCCCTGGTGGTCCAGTGGCTAAAGACTCCACGTTGCCAATGCAGGCAGCCTGGGTCAATCCCTGGTCAAGGAACTAGATCCCACATGCTGCAACCAAGAGTTCAAATGTCAAAACTAAGACCCAGGGCAGCCAAATAAGTAAATGTGTTTAAAAAAATCATCATAAGTTATTCTGGGACAGAATTCTGAGAGCTGTTGAAAACACGGGACTTGAAGAGACCATAAGGCTTCTTTTCCTTCATCCCTGTGTTAGGTTTAAGAACTTCATCTCCCTTTTCTAATGGCCAAAGCATTGAGAATAGTATTGATATCAAGTATCTACTAACCAGAAACACCTGAGCTTTTCTTAACACCCCTTTACTCTTACCTAAAATACTACCCAAAATGGGCACCCAAAGTGCCAGGAAAACAGCCAGTTTTCTAAGACTCCATGTAATTTTATTTTGTGTAATAGCTGAAGAGGGCCAGAGATGAATTTCACATCGTCAGGGAGGGAAGAAGGAAAACATCTGAGAAATTAATCAGTCTCAGAACCATTTAAAGGTATATTGTATTTGGAGGCACGACTCTGGCCATAAAGGTGAGCACCTGAAATAACACAGGTGCCTTCTTGCTGGAGGGGAGCGGCAACTTCACCAAAAACACGAAGAAAGGGGACTCTTTTGCTCCATCTCCCTTAAGGAACTCTGAAAACAATTTTATGTTTTGGAGAATAAGACCCAATTTAGTAGAAATACAGATCGTATAGAACATATTGAGTATGTTCCAGTAAGCTGAAAGCTAAGCAACAGATATTAACAGAGCAATCTATTTCTATGAGGATCATGAGAAAATAATTATGAAGCTTTGCAGGAAGCCAGGAGGCAAAAAAAAAAAAAAAAAAAAAAATCCAGGGTACCAGTACCAGTGTGTTCAAATATCCAGAAGGAGAGATGCTGATTTGCTTTAAGAACTACCAAGTCTTAGTCCATTTCACCTCCTTAGAATAATTTCCAGGGTTTGTTAAGGCATACGGAATCTGGAGGCTCAAGGTAGAAACTGTGTCTTAATCACACTGGAAATTTCATAGCTTTGGGGAGTTTAGTAATGCTTCTTTTTGAAGCATGCATCTTTCTAGTTCAGTGATCTCTGGAGCTGAGGGAGAAGCAGGAGAGTTCACAGTCACCGAGCAGGGCATTGACCTTGCTTCTGTGACTGTAAAGGCGCTGGGTTCCCAAGGAGTGGGGAGAGAGTACAGTATATTAATCCATAGACTCCAGCTGCATTGAGGCCTCCTATTTTTAATCATTTTACTTACTTTAAACTTTTCTTGTATGCCACATACACAAAGGGAAAATACCCAAGAAGTAAAGATTTTCAGTGTTTCTAGCATTTATATGATAGCAGATTACTTAAATACTCCAGGTAGTTGCACTCCTCCATGTGAAAGGTCAGTTTCTTTACAATCGGAGAGCAGGAAGCAGTTTTGAGGCTGTAAGTTATCTTTCTTTGTTTCAGCTCCCAAATTAATGATCCAAGAAGCTTTGTATTACAAAAAATAATAAAATATCTCGGGGGAAAAAATCTTGGGCTTCTTGACTTACATATAGGCATCTCTGACTATTTTTGAGGATGCTTGGGCGTTTTAAAAGGCTTTTTAAAAGATACTGTAAATTTAGATCTTAAACTGTGCTGGGACCACTTTGGTGTGTTTTTCTTGACTACTCGGGGGTATTTTTTCATGCGCAGAAATTGAAAGAGGAATGAGCAGCTAGTTAATGGTCTTCTTGGCTTCTAGAAGGAGCTAGTTATCCTTCAACAGCAAATGTTTGCTGGAGTGCTGTCATATTTGCAGAATTGACCTGAGTTTCCTAATATAGCATCCAGCGATCAGATCCATACTTTGTGACGTCAGGTAGGGGTACCTAACCTGACTCCTCTACTTCTCCTCACCATCATTTGCACTGTGGCCAGAGGCCCGTCCTAAAACCTAGCCCACTTATGCCACTCCTCCTGAAGCTTCTCAGGCTCTGGTTGTCCAAGGTCAACTTCCCACAATTGAGTGTGACCATAAGGCCATCCCTGATCTGATGCCATCCTCTGTTCCCAGCCTCCTCTTCTACCACAGCCCTCACTTCAGCCATGTCTGTCTGTTCTTCAGAAAGTCCACCATGGATAGCTATGCTCTTTCCCCATCTGGGTATAGAATTTCCTTTTGGAAATCTCTTGGTTTCCTCAAATCTCACCCATTCTTCAAGGCTTCTGTCTCCCTAATTAATTACTCTTTCTGTGCTTTTAAAGGTGTTTTTAATCTATTCAAATCTTTCATTCAATTTATTTTCCCCTAGTCAGGAAATGGTCACCCACTCCAGTGTTCTTGCCTGGGAAATCCCATGGACAGAGAAGCCTGGCGGGGCTACAGTCCACGGAGTCACGAAGAGTCAGACTCGACTTAGTGACTAAAACAACGAAAACAACCACAAATAAACAGTGAAAAATAGTCTCTGAAATCACGCGTGTATTCCTCATAGGCTCCAACACAGAAAGAGGCTCTAAAACCAGCTTGTTCATATGCCTGTTGCAGTGACTGTCATGATTTTCGCAGGTTCTCAAAACACACTCCTCTGGCAATACTGGTATGCTTACCTACTTCGTGTCTGTCTGTTTCATTGACTGTAATACACTTGAGATTAAGGCTAACTTCTTTATCACCATTTATCTCGCATTCCATCTAGTTCAGGACCTTGTGCATCTTATGTGCTTAGTAAGTTTTTTAAAAGGTGAATCCCATATAAGATTGTTGCTGGTTTATATTTTAATGGAGAGTTTTTAAGCAATTACAGTAAATCTTGACTAGTTCCTGAAAAAGATTTAGACATCTATTTTTGAGCATTTCTCCTGTTAATATTTACAATAAACTTCAGTTTTCTATGGGTCAGCAGCTATAAAACCATCACAGCCGGCTCACATCCAGTAGTTACAAACCCATGGAAATTATCCTGCAAAAAAAGCACCATGCTGCAGAGATTCTAGTTTGGAATTATTACCATTGGTGCTGAATATTTGAGCTAATCATTTGTATTCAAAGGAGAAGCTGCATTTGATAAAGCTTTTAAAGGTGGATTTCTGACACCTACCATATAGAATTCTATTCCAGAGGATCAAACAAAATGTGGCATCCTAATATAGTTTCTAGCATAGCTTCTCTGAAGAAGTTACTTAGTCCCTTCCAGACTCAATGACCTATAAACTTGTGAATTACAACTTTGAAGTTAGAGTCCTAAGAGGTAAATTAATAGACATTGTGACCTTGTGCCTGGATATAGCATTGATCATTAAATATTAGCTTTTGTTATGTTTATTATTTTTGCTATTGTTCACAGAGTTCTTGTAACTATTGCTATAATTTCAGGATCATTATTTCTGTTATTTTAATTTGATTTTGGCAAACAAATTATCATTTTAATCTTTTGATTCATTTTCCCATCTCTAGTCTCCCCTCTGACCTCTCTCAGTCTCTTTCTCTTTTGGTTTGATGGTGGAGTGTTGCAAGGTTTATCTTTGACAAGGACCAGTGACTTCACATTATCTATTTATACATTCCAAATCAAGCCCAGCACAATATGTTCCCATCCTAATCTTGAAGATGTTCTATTCTATTTCCCTTCTCATATTCTGTTCTTTAGCCAAACTGGACTTTCTGCTGCTCCTTTTTATACACATTTTATGTTTCAGCCTTCCTCTGAGTTTAATTGGCACATTTTAACAGGGCGCCTCCCGTGTGTCAGGCATAGTTCTGGGTCTCAGGGGTGCCCGGATCATCAAAACCCATCCTTGTCTCCCAGGAACACATGACTGGTGTGGTGAGGCAAATATGATTTTGAACCACCTTTTATGATATCTTTCCTTAATTGGCATTACTCCTAATCACTCTTGAAATCACACTTATTCTTGGAGGTCCACTGAAAAGTTGCCTGCTGTGTATATGACATAAATTGCCCTCTTTCATTTAAGTGAATATAGTTCCTTGTCTGTACCATTTCATCTTGTCTTACTTGTTGTTATCTGTGTTTCTGTTCTCTTGAGGGCAAGGACCATGCTTTATTCACTTCTGTGTTCTTCATCGTGCCTTATACATTTTAGGCTTTCAGTTAATACTGGTTGGCTATCAAATGAACGTTATCAGTAGAATTTTATTTTAAATAGAAAAATACCCAAAGTTTTCATGGATCATTCTTTATTGCTCTATCCCCCAAGATACTTCATCTAAAGAAGCTTTGTTTTTGTTCACTAAGTTGTGTCTGACTCTGCGATCCCGATCCCATGGACTACCGCATGCTAGGCTCCTCTGTCCCCCACTATCTCCTGGAGTTTGCTCAAACTCTTGTCCACTGAGTCGGTGATACTATCTAACCTTCTCATCCTTTGCTTCCCACTTCTCCTTTTGCCTTCTGTTTTTCCCAGCATCAGGGTTTTTTCCAGTCAGTTAGCTCTTCACATCAGGTGGCCAAAGTATTAGAGCTTCAGCTTGAACATCAGTCCTTCCAGTGAATATTCAGGGTTGCTTTTCTTTAGGATTGACTGGTTTGATTTTGGAGTCAAAGGGACTCTCAAGAGTCTTCTCCACACCATAATTCAAAAGCATCCGTTCTTTGGTGCTCAGCCTTCTTTAATGGTGCAGTTCTCACATTTGTACATGACAACTGGAAAAGCCATGTGTGTGCTCAGTCTGACTCTTTGTGGCCTCATGGACTAGCCCACCAAGCTCCTCTGCCCATGGAATTTTCCAGGCAAGAATACTGGATTGGGTTGCCATTTCCTACTTCAGGAAATCTTCTCAACCTAGGGATCAAACCCTCATCTTCTGCATTAGCAGGAAGGTTCTTTACCACTGAGCCACTGAGCTACTGAGCTACCAGGGAAACCCATACATATATAGACCCACACACATTTTAATTGACTAGATGTAGGTTAAGCAAATAAGGAGACTGATTGCCCATTTTTTTTTTTGACATTCTTTTCTTATCCGTTTGTCCTACAAGTGTATATGTATTCACATATTAAAAAATTTTGGAAACAGTTGTAAGATAAATAGAAAGACACAAATATAAAGATAAATATAGTATGGGATCCTGGAGATGGACCAGGGCTTTCAAAATAGAAGTAGTAGAAATGTGTCTGGGAGGAAGGTCTGTTTTTAGCACATTTGGGCACACATCTTTAAATATGAGACACACTTCTGGAAGGAACATGGGGTCCTGTGAGTGAAGTATTGGGTTGCCTTGTTTTCTATTTACTTGAGGCTCTTCTAGAGAACCAACAAAAGTGGGAAGGGAAAGCAAAACCACACGGTTCTGTGAGACATTAAGTGTGCGTCTCACAGAGCTGGAGCCCTGAACAGATGCCCCCACAAAAGCAGCAGCGTCTGGAAGCCTGCACACACATCACACATTCCTCCGTTCATACTCCCGGGCGTCATCTCCATGGTGACTAAATGAGTTATTCACTTCAGTCAACCCTGATGTGATAGAAATAGCTTCATCAGAGCAAATTCTCTTCTCCTCTGAAAAGCCGACAGATTTATTGAGGAACTTCCTCAGTTTGCATCAGTGATCCTGTAGCTTCGATGGTCACAATTACACACTCACAGCTAACAGAATAGGTGTGTCAGAGTCAACATAACAGTGTAACAATGCTCACATACAAGAGGAAGTTAGGAGGATTTTAATAAATTCAGTAACTGACTCTTATACTCTTGTATGGGGCATTTAAATGAACCAAATCTTGTTTATTTCAATACTTTTTATATTTTTTAAAGTTAATAAAAAATTAATGATTTTGTTACCAGATTACCAAATTAAGCCTTTTATGGGATCATACTTACATTAAGAAAGAAAAGCCTGAAGAGATTCATTTCATTTCAATAAGCTCCTTTAACTAAATGTGTTCATTAGGACGCAGGCTTATTTATCATGGTTATTAAACTGTTATGCAACAATAAAACTTGATTTCCAAAATAATGTCCCATAATTAAGCTTATTTTATTTTAATAAAACCAGTTTGCTATACCTTTTAAGATAAAGCAAGGGGAATAGCTTGTTCAGGAAAAATAATTAAACAGAAATAAAACACCTCAATCCTCAATCACTGTTTTGAATTACTGGTTAGTATTCATTCCTGGGCTTCCCAGGTGGTGCTAGTGGTAAAGAACCTGCCTGCCAATGCAGGAGATGTAAGATATGCAGGTTTGATCCCTTGGTTGGGAAGATCCCTTGGAGCAGGGCATGGCAACGCCCTCCAGTATTCTTGCTGGAGAATCCCATGGACAGAGGAACCTGGCAGGCTACACATAGTCAATAGGGTCACAAAGAGTCGGACACAACTGAATTGACTTAGCACCCACGCATTCATTCTTGAATCTGCTCCAGACAGGTTTTATGCTTTCTTTGATGACTAACTCTCATGGAAATATGATTTGCTTTTAAGGTTAAACACATCCTAGAGGTATAATCCTTGACTAAGGGTTCCAATATTAAAAAGCACTTGAAATATACATGGTCAGTGCTTTCAAATTAGTTTGAGTTTTAGTAAACCTAAGGAGAATAGTTTTTCTGGACATTATTTAAACGTTCAAGAAAAGATTTTTATTCCAAAAACAAAGTGTTTCGAGTTTTGGGTCTGTGGGTTTATCCAGTCAGTCCAAGAATAGGACTCAGATAAGGTTCTGTCTTCCTTTATGGGGACCGGAAGATCTATCATAGTGCCAGGGGCTGCATTCCGTAGGAAAGCCCACTGCATGGTGTATGGAAAGAATGTGGCTGCAAATGGATGCTTTCAAGCTCTGGTTCTTCCATCTGTCACCTAGGCAAATGTTTTCACCTGCTGTGGCTGCAAAGAGCCCTTGGCTTGCCAAATAAAACTGTATGTGTGAATGGGGATCACTTGAAAATATCTTGCTAAGGTCCTGTCTTTGCCATTCTATCTAATTCTGGTCATTGTGATGAACCTCGTGTTCTAGGTAAATATTGGTGGTGCTTTTTTTACTGTAAGCATTCTTCTGTCTTCTGTGGCAATCGATAAGATTCTTTTTTGGTAAGGCAGCAAAAGCACAGGGCTTTATTTCTAAATCTGGTTAACCAAACATCTCCCGCCTCAACTCATCATCACAGAATAATGCACACTCGCACTGGTTATTTTCATTCCAGGTTCTGAAGTTAATCTCAACTCAGGAAGGAAATTAATGAAGATGCGGTGCGATTTGCTGGTCTCCTGCGAGACTGCACAGGTTTCTCTATTAAATAGCACTGTTAGTGTTGGGTTCCATGGTTTGGAGATGGGTTCAGTTCAGTTCAGTTCAGTTGCTCAGTTGTGTCCGACTCTTTGCAACCCCATGAATCGGAGCACACCAGGCCTCCCTGTCCATCACCAACTCCCGGAGTTCACTCATTGATGCAAATCCCTGGCTGCTTGGGGAGGAGGCAGAGGTGACAGCCATGCTCCCAACCTCATCTCCTTCATTCAAACCACGCTGGCCACACATTAGGAGCCAAATACATGTTCTGTGAGGGAGTAGGTGGGGAAATGAATGAAGTCAGCCCTCCAGTCTCTCCTACTTCTGCTGTAGAATAAAAACGATTGCATCTGTTTACCACCAATTATGTGAGAATTACGGAGAAGGCAATGGCACCCCACTCCAGTACTCTTGCCTGGAAAATCCCATGGACGGAGGAGCCTGGTGGGCTGCAGTCCATGGGGTGGCTAAGAGTCGGACTTGACTGAGCGACTTCACTTTCATGCATTGGAGAAGGAAATGACAACCCACTCTAGTGTTCTTGCCTGGAGAATCCCAGGGATGGGGGAGCCTGGTGGGCTGCCCGTCTATGGGGTCGCACAGAGTTGGACACGACTGAAGCGACTTAGCAGTAGCAGCATGTGAAAATTAAGTGTTGAGCACAGGGCTGCTGCATATGATGAGAATTCTGTGACTGGTAATTGCTGATCTTCCTACACAGAGGTCACGTCTCTGATTCACAGAATTCATTTACTTCTTACTCTCCTGTGTTTTCTCATGTGGTAAATTGTAAATTCTACCAATATTAAATAAGTATAGTCATGATAAAGCTGCTTTTAAGTCTGTATGCTTGAAAAATGAAAAGACTCTAAGAGGTTTCATTGACTTTCTACCCAGTTCTCTCTGGGCCAGCTGAACAAATCTCTACTCTTTCAGAGGACTCCCCTCTAAGGGACTAGAGGCAGGATGTTCTGCGGTTTCCTCTCTACTTCTAGTTTCTGAATAAGTAGAGAGCAGAGCTAGATGCTTAGTGCTTTCTCCATCTGCCTGGTCCTTATGTTAAACTGATTCGAGGAGAACAACCCTCACATCAGGCCAGCTGATGGCCGTAGTTCTGTAAGCACGTGGGTTACAAGTACTCAGGGTGCAGTAATCCTACAAAACCATCCAATCTAAAGTTTGCCCAGATCCCTAGTTTCCAGCCCATGAAATACAAGGAATAATATAGATCTTTGGTTTCCTGGAAAAACACCCTATTACTCTTTCTCTTTTTCTACTTACTTAGTCTAATGATTCATATTCCAGGTGGTTCTGGCCCAATTTTAGAATTATCAAGATCTACTTTGTAGGAAAAAACCCCCATCACCTTTTATTTACAGTATAACTTATGTAATTTTTTTTTAGGGAATGAGAAAAATCTAACATTCAATACAGAATTTCTGGCTCCTTTAACATTAAGAGAAAATTTTAGTTTTTATCATTGGGTTGTATTGTATTATATTTATTTATTATGTAACTCCTCATGTCACTAATTAATTTACATTTTTTAAAAAAACATTTCATGAATGGAAAAATACTCTCAAACAATGATGTAAAATTGAAGATGCAGACCAACACAGTGTAATTCCAATTTTGGTTTTTAAAAAGGTCACTATGAAATTTTTTTAAGAACAGGGGAAAAATATCTCCAAATGTTCATTTCATCATCTCTCAGATGGGTTGGATTTTTGTAAAAGTCATCTCTCATTTTTGAGAAGCACACCTTCTTCCACTTAGGGGGACACTTCAGGACAGCCAAGAAACTTTAACATGTCATATTTTAGCTCTTATGAACCTTCACAAATAAAGGCAACATATGTCCATGATGAATTGTAATAAAATATTAATGACTCAGCATTTCTGACAAGTAGTCCTTGAGCGAATCTCTTTTAAGTTCCTTTAAGAAAGGACAGAGAAAAAGAAAAAAAAAAAGAAAGGACAGAGATTCCTCTTGTGGACTGCTGCAGCCCAGGTTGCAGTAGGCAGTTTACAGCTAGAATGCACAAATAATAGCTCAGCTCAGGGCCCTGCCCTTAGAAGTCACCGGCTGGAGGAGGTCCAGGCTTTAAATGCTGTCCCACTTTTGGAGCTGGGCTCCCAGGCACCTGCCTGCCTGCTGGACAGGTGAGCAAGTATCAACCATCTTGAAACCTGGAAGGGGCTTTATCCTGACTTAGCTGCAGCGTTCTACCCAGATTCCATCCTTATGGCTAAAATGTCATATAGATATATTTTTTAATTGATGTTATCTGCTTAGTGGATATTTTTCCTATCAAAGTCACTAAACAAGTTATTCCCTTCTATTAAGCAACAAATGACTCATGCCACTCATTATTTTGTATCTTTTTTCTTATGTGCAAGTATCCATATTCTTTAAAAGGCTGTTTTAAAAACCAAGTCCCATTGGTTAATTTAAATCTTTCCTTGAGGCAGGGAGAGAAGAAGAAAGGAAGAAATTATGACCTCACTGTAATGATGGATCAAGTCTAAATTAAAAATAGAAGCAGCAGTAAAATAAAATAAGATAACTTCTTACTTCATCTCTGATACATAGAACTAACTTGGATACACAGTTTCATCTGGACAGATTCAAATACAGACTCTCCATTACTGCCCTCCTAATATGGGAGGAGCTGGAACTCAGAATAGAACATTTCTCCAAATGGAAAAGAGCTCAGATGGTTAATGCAAATGAGGAATTTCAGTTGGCTTTGGCCATAGCATAATGCAAAATTACCGTCTCACAAATCACTTTCTCCTGTATCTGCGTATCAAAATATTTATAAAATGTCTTGCATAGTCATACCTAACTAAACCTCTTGATATTTACCTTTTCAGTAGGATTCTCTTTGTCTTTACACAGAACACAATGACTAAGCAGTGACTCTTAGAAAGGGGAATGTCTCTCTCATTCTGCTCCTGTCTCTCTGTTCCCAGATATACTTTCAAATCAGTGTGCAAAGGACTAAAAGTATCACACAGATTCTTATTTGTAGATCATGGATAGTAAATTCCACAGCCTGATATCTATGCTCTGATATCTGATCTGCTTTTTTGAAAAATATGCACCTTTAAAACCCGATTTACAATAGAGGAAGTAAAAATTTTCCTTTTAGAAGTAATATACAAGTAGAAAATGGAAAGTTCAGTGGAGATGGGTCATCTTATAAATTGTCTGCATAGGAATAAGTAACTCTGGGGTACTCTGCAGCCCTCTAAATTCAGAACAAGGAGACCCATGAAGTTGTAGGAAAACTCATTCCCTTGAAAGATAATCTCAATGTTGTGTGTGGATTAGAAGGGCATCAAAGTGTGACAGAAAGACTGTGAAAAAAGAATGATCTATTACATGATGGTCCTAATATTTAGGAAGAAGTAAGTTGTGGGCATCTGGTCCTATCACTTCATGGGAAATAGATGGGGAAACAGTAGAAACAGTGTCAGACTTTATTTTGGGGGGGCTCCAAAATCACTGCAGATGGTGACTGCAGCCATGAAATTAAAAGACACTTACTCCTTGGAAGAAAAGTTATGACCAACCTATTCGCCATTCTAGGTTTGATGCAGGATACAGGATGCTTGGGGCTGGTGCACCTGGATGACCCAGAGAAATGGTATGGGGAGGGAGGTAGGAGGGGAGTTCAGGATTGGGAACTCATGTACACCTGTGGCGGATTCATGTTAATGTGTGGCAAAACCAATACAGTATTGTAAAGTAAAATAAAGTAAAAAATAAAAAATAAAGAAAAGTTATGACCAACCTAGACAGCATATTGAAAAGCAGAGACATTACTTTGCCAACTAAGGTCCGTCTAGTCAAGGCTATGGTTTCTCCAGTGGTCATGTATGGATGTGACAGTTGGACTGTGAAGAAAGCTGAGCACTAAAGAATTGATGCTTTTGAACTGTGGTGTTGGAGAAGACTCTTGAGAGTCCCTTGGACTGCAAGGAGATCCAACCAGTTCATTCTGAAGGAGATCAGCCCTGGGATTTCTTTGCAGGGAATGATGCTGAAGCTGAAACTCCAGTACTTTGGCCACCTCATGCGAAGAGTTGACTCATTGGAAAAGACTCTGATGCTGGGAGGGATTGGGGGCAGGAGGAGAAGGGGACGACAGAGGATGAGATGGCTGGATGGCATCAATGACTCGATGGACGTGAGTCTGAGTGAACTCTGGGAGTTGGTGATGGACGGGGAGGCCTGGCGTGCTGCGATTCATGGGGTCGCAAAGAGTCAGACACTACTGAGCGACTGAACTGAACTGAACTGAAGTTGTGGGCTTAAGGTTCACTCAGACCAAAGCTCCTGAGTAATGGTGAGGTGATGAGTCCTCCAGGCTCTGATCTCACTCAGGAATCACCTGGACCAGGTGGGCCTGTCCTGCCAGTGAGACACTGGACCACGGCCCTCTGTGCTCCCCGTGGAGTAGGTCAGTTGCACAGATGTGGGAGGGGGTGAGTGCTGAGTCTGGGACTGAAGGGTCACCAGCCGGTGATCCACACTTGAAAGATACTTCTTGCTCGGACATGACCCAGTGCCCAGGAGTGGTGATCCTAGGTTGAACTGGGTCCCCAAAACAATATGGTAAAGTCCTAATCCTGGTACCTACGCAAGTGACCTCACCTGGAAATAGGCTCTTTGCACATGAGGATTAAGGACATCAGTGGCTGGTGTCCTTATAATGGCAGAGATTCAGAGAGAGACAGACAGACAAGGAAAAGGAACACCTCTATGTGACAGTAGAAGGAGAGACCGGAGCGATGCTGCCATCGGCCAAGGGATGCCACGCATTTCTGGCCACCGCCTGGAGCAAGCAAAAGGTCAAGAGGGGTTCTTCTCTAGAGCCTTTAAGGGCAGAGTGACCTTGCTGACCCCTTGACATCCAGTGGTGGCACCTTGCTGTCCTGTCCACTCTTGGAGCCCAGTGGAAAGCCAGGCTTGGAGGGCCTTAGAAGTCCTGCTCTCGGGGGTGTGCATGGTGGTCAGGGCATTCCCATGCCCTGTCAAGTGTCAGGGAGCAAGAGGCATCCTCCCGCTATAACAAGTAGGACCACGTGGGCGTGGCTGTAACTGAGAAGCAGCGAGACGGGAGATATTTCAGACAAGGATGGGGCCCGATTGGAGAGGGAAATGGCACTATTCTGCCTGGAAAATCCCACGGACAGAGGAGCCTGGCAGGCTATAGTCCATGGGGTCGCAAAGTTGGACATAACTGAGCGACTAAGCACAGACACAAAGCACGTGGGGCCTAATTAGTTTCCTCTTTAGGACAAGGATGGGGCCTGATTATAGTTTCCTCACAGCATTCCTAAGATTCCTTGTCCCAGCACCTCCCTCCCGCCCCCGGGCCTAACCCCTACACAGCACAATATCCTACTGAGAAATAAGGCAGAGTCAAGAATTCCAGAACCATCACTCTGGCCTCCCCCCCGACCTCCCAACTTCCCCTGATTTCCCCACTGGCCTCCTTTACATCAATCAAGTTAAACCAAGGGTATCTCTGAAGAATCCCAGCAGAAATTCTGCTGGGACACGAGAGGAATGAATATCAGGAGAGGGCGGAGCAGCCTCACAGCCTTTGGTGCCCATCATTTTACGTCCCTCACTTCCCTGGGAAATCTGCTTCTTAAAACACACGCACAGACTTTCCTCCCGGCCTGGTCAGCCCCACGCCCGGGCAGCCGCAGTTCCCCATGAGCACAGCATACCTTCTGAAGAAATGCACCCAGATCAGAATGGTATATGAGTCTGTCCTATTCTGGTTCTAGAAAAGAAACGTTACAATAAATAGGTGGGTGGGATCAGCTCGGTGATCACGAAAGCAACCAAAATAGCAATGAAATCAAGCTCAGGAAAGCTTAACTTGATCGTTGTATTGTGTATACCCTTCTTCCTTGACCAAGTTTGATACCTTGTTCTCAAGAAACAATAGGAAAGGAAATATTAGGGCCAACACCTGTCGTTATTTTTAGTTTGTGACACACCGCAGCTAGTTGGTCGATCGGGGCTGTTTAACCCACGGTGGTCTCAGGTGTGGGTGAAGCAGGCAATGTGGCTTTGGCAGCCCTGAGTTGTTTTGCTGATCCATTTCCACGTTCCTCACCCCATTTATTTAAAACAAACTTTCTCTAACAAAGCTTCATTACCACCGATGAGTATTTTAATAGAATGGAAGTATGCAGGATAGCAAAGACTATAGTGTCAATATATCTTGTATCCACCATTCCCATCTCCTCTTGGTTCTTCCAGAGTCTTTTCCAAATCTGCATGGAGCAGGATAGGAGAGGTGGGAGGCATAAAGGGTAGGAGGGAGGCAACCCCACTTCCTGCAGGATCCAGGCAGTTCTCTGGAGTGTTCTCCCCCGACCCCCACCCTCACTCACCACGTGCTTTGCTGTCTGCCCTCCACCCACAGCCAACTCATCCTGCGAGGAGACCCCATTATGTCCCCTCCTCAAAGGATCTCTCTTCAATTGATTCGCCAGCTCTCAACCCTTTCCTTACAATTCAAAGTTTAAGTTGCCCAGATGCTTTTTTCAAATTGAAAATCACCTTTCTGGGTCTGCTCACTGAATCTTGAAGGGGTACAGTAGTGTATCTCACCATTTAAGGCTCTGTGAGATTCTAACAAGTTGTACACACTCTCCTCTAAGTAAATCCTATCTTAAGTTTATCTGTGTTTTTGAAACATAAGATTGACCCTGTGGGCAAGAATTTCAGACCAGCCAGGAAGCAAAGGTCATGGGAGGTAAGGAGCCACTTGGAGGCCAGTGGGAACTTCTCAGGGGTCCTCCTATCTTGTCAGTCAACCTATTTCTAGGGAAGGCCCTGACTTTCAGGTGAGAAGCAATATCTGTTTCTGCAGATAAATCAGTCTCTCATAGTGATAAATACTCCCTTTTGACATTGTAGGAGATTTGTTTCAAATGAATCATAGTAAGCTGTTTTTTCCCTTCTGGGCAGAATACTATTTGCAGACATCTGCAAATTTGGGAAGAAAGCTTGTTTCCTAAATGGAACCATTCTGACAAGGAAAAAGGCAAACTGCACACACACACACACACTCTCTCTCTCACACACACAGTCTCTCTCTCTCTCACACACACATACTCACATGCAACCTTCCCCCCAAATCTCTCTAAGTCTTCATTTTGTCTAAGCTAACTGTTTATAAATAATATCTGATGAAACCTCATTAAAAATGCATCTGCTTTTCTGTTAAACTTTAGTTAAATTGCCATTCCTGGACTGTATCTTTAAAATATTTGTGTGTGTGTATGTGTGTTTTGTCCTCTTCATCACTTATGGATCAAAATAAATGATTTACCTGCAGAAAACTAAAATCCTGTGTATTGCATGTGCCTTGATGAAGTTAACAGTTGCAGTGAACAGATTTCTTAGAAAATGTTCAGAATTTGATTTTTCATACAATCCTAATGTTGCTGAATTTCCAGCAACACAGTTATCGTATCTATTGCAGCCAATGTGTTCTGTGTTCAAGCTCTTTCCCAAAGCATTTCTGTTAGTCCTTCCAAAAATGCGCAAGGCGGAGCCATGGTCAGGCGCCAAGTTACCCAGGTCTAGGTGGGGGGTGGGGAGCTGGGTCTCCCACACAAACAGGGCTTAGATGTACTCTGCTATGGCCGCATTAAAAGTGGCCCATTCTAACGGTCCCAAAGCATTTGCTCATCATGGCTTCTTGAGAGCTTGGGATACCGAGTCAATCAGGAACCATCTCAACAGTTGTGTCAGCCTCAGAAATCACCGGCTTTCATGCAGGTGCTGTAGTGCAAGTCTGGGTTTGTACTGAACTAAAAGGAGAAGTATGCCTTGCATTGAAGGCAATTACAGCATATAGGTGTTGTCATTTAGAAGTGAAGGCCAGCAGAATATACTGCCCCAAGTTATGCTGCTTAGGTATATTCATTATTTTGAGCTGTGGGCACTTGAAAAGCAGCAAATGCAGGGAGAGGCTTTTTTCTGAGTTCCCTTATCTGCCTAAAGACAGAAGCTCCAAAAGGAACTCAGTGGTCATGGAGCCCCTCCAGGAGTTTCATCAACAAGGGAAGAGGGGCTCGTCTTTGGAGACTGGGAATAACACCACACTACACACACATCGCCACAGACGATCGCACCTCCACGGACCCTCCTAAGGGCCCACTCATCTTCCTAAAAGTCATTTACCCTCTCCTAAGAGACCCGCATCTTCCTCCCCTTTCCCTGCGAAGATGGCAGTGAAACCTGAATTCTAAGCCACCTTGGGGAGATTCTCATTTTTCCCTGTGTACCTCCATGTACACAACACATACAGGTTAATAAACGTGCTTGTTTGTCTCTTGTTCATCTGTCTTCTGTTAGTATTACAGGAGCCGTAGCTAAGAACTCAGGATAGAGGGGAGGATAGAGGGGAAGTTACGTTCCTCCCCTACGAAAGTCTCCCCTTTTCTGCAAGTGCCCTAGGATCATTAAGATCAATGTAGAAGTCTGTTCATGAAGGAACTGGGTACTCTGGTGGTCACTGAGCAGACCTGGGACCCAGGAGGAATAGGGAGGTATGGTGAGCTTTAAGGAGAGGTTGAAGCTGATGACATTCAGTCTTCACAGCACTCAGCTCTGTCTGGGTACTTTAACACAAACTCGGAGGATGAGGCTTCAGACAAAACGCCTTTTGCAAAGGAGCCAAGGCTGCCTGGTCACAGCTCAGGGTTTGTACTGTGGGTGACCCCCAGGCCCCAAGAGTCTCCAGGTGTTCCCGAGTGACAACCCACTCAACCCAAGGGTCCTCCAGGACGGGGCTCAACACCCGTTCACTCAGAGATGGGTCATCCCACACAGCGGCCCACTCTCAGCAGTGACTTAGCCCATAGTGAGGTTAACTGGAGGGTTCCCCAACAAGAAAGCCTTATCCATTTGACCTGAGAGTACAAGCTTACCTGGCTGGCCTATACTTTCTCCCTTGGCCCCTATCGCTAATGTATTCACTTCAAGTTACAAGTTGAGTAAAGCACATAAGGATGTCTGAGTCCTGGGTCGCCCTTCGCAATACTTATGAATCTGAACTTCTCCTCTCATTTACTAAAGAACAGGAGCCAGGGTAATAATGGTCAGTGTTCACTGCTATTGAGATTGCCCACAATTTCTCCCTTTTTAGCAATTATTTAAGGGCTTTCAAAGCACTGCTTCTTTCACTGTTTCAGGGTGAGCTATAAGGAGAGGTTGATTTTCCAATGATGGTTTGGACTTTGCATTTACAAGTAGAACTTCCACAGCTTTCGGGTCTCAGGATTGGGGCTTAAAGAGGCAGGGCAGGAAGAGCGGTAGCTGTCCAGCCAGACCGTGGCTGACACCTGCCCAGCCCAGGAGGAGCGAGGAGGGGAGGACTAAGGGATTGTCCTGCACCTGGGTCTCCCCTTCCCATGATCAGGACCAAGACTTTGTCTGCTCCTTTACAACCTGTGCCTCCCCTCGAATGGCCCTACCATTTAGCAGGACCCGTGCTGACAGTAAGGTGCAACTCAGAAGAAATGAGGGTTTCTTAGGAGAGGATGGAAGGGAACTCTATCATTAAAACAAACAAAACAAACAATGTTAAAACATTGTGTGCTCAAAGATTAGATGGTCTGTAAGACCCTTGACAGTGTGAAGGTTCTGATTCTTGGGTGGGAAGGCGAGGAGCTTCTGATTATCTCCTCAGCCTCAGGGAAAGAAAGTAGGGCATCTTTGTGAGGATTTATGTTTTACATCATGGGAGGAATTAAAGGACTCTCCCACAAATAAAGCCAAATCTCCCCCAATCAGGTTCTGTCTGCTGCCTACCTCTTGTTGACCTCTGAGGTAACATGGAAAAAAAATTAATAATACAGTGAAGTTTCCTTTCAGTAAACAAACTTTTCCACTCTCCACTCAGCAGACAGAAACACCCTTTGTTGACTCCAGATACGAGACCAGAAGAGCTTGTTTGCTCGCCACTTAATCTATCTCAATGAAACTGCTTCAGGGGATACAACACACGACGGGCCAAAAAATAAGGAGATGTGAGCTCCATGCTCTGTTCGCCAGCTTCTGCCTGCACATCTGATCCAGTCAGGGCAGCTTGTTTGTGAGCGGCTTTCAGCACACACAGAGACTCTGCGGATCCAGGAAGAACACGTGATCCATGTTTGAAGCAAATTTTGTATAAAAGATTGTGCTGTTAACCTCCGAGGGTCATTCTCATATTTTCTGAGAAATTGGCTGCTTTGGCTTCTTTCTCAGAATGCCGTGGGTCTCATTCGGGGGGGCAGGACAAATGACAGCTTAGGCATTCCAACAAGCGCCAAGTTAACGTGACTAACCCCCATCAGGATAGGGGACATGATGGGACTCAGAAGGCCATCCCCATCGAGGCTTTTCCTTCTCCCCGAACAGAAAAGCAAAACATGCTGTGTGGTTTTGCAACTGGTCAAATTGGGAAATATTTTTAAGCTTTCTGCTTTGCCAAGTGCTTCAGAAGAAGAAGAAAAAAAAAGTATTTTCTCTCTCTTTCCTGCCAAAACAAGTTCCCCCTTAAATATTTTTTCCCATATCTGGCTACATGTCCAGGATTTCTTCTTTTCTAAGAATAAATAATTTTTCTGGAGTATAAAAATGCCACTTGCTTTATCAGATTAGATGTCTCTTTATATAGAAAAAGCATTTGAAACATTTCATCAGTGGGTCTAAGGAAGGATCCTTGCTTAATGTGATTTTGTTAAATTAATTTTGATTAAATATTTGGTCTCTGAATTCTTTTTGTGATCCTCACTGGAATGTTCAGGCTTGTTTTGTAACACTTTCAATACTACTTTTCCTCTCCCTGCCCTCATATGATTCCCTTTTACTAGAGAGCATTAAACATGAATTAATTTCTGTATTTGACCAAAATAAATACCTTGGAAATGATACCAATGCAACGGAACCCTCTGGGTTCCATTCTCTATTTGCATACTTAGCTGAAGTTAAAAGGGTTCAGCTGTCAGGGTTTTAAGAACTCCAGCATTAAAAAAGTGTGAACATGCAAATTAGCTGTCAAGTTTAATACAAAGTGGACAATGTAGCCCAGAGCTGACTTATTTCCCTTCCTGGTGTCCTACAGATCTTGCTGTTAGGTAGAGCACAGACACACAGGAACACTGAAAAATAGCAGTTCATGTGGGTTGGTTGGGTGTTTTCGTTTTTTTACCAGCTGAAAATGGCAATAACATTCGCAAAACCAAAAAGCTGAATAGAATTAGAGTCGAGAATATAGGCCAAAAGAAAAACAAGCTTGAAAAAGCAATAATAGCTGTATACCTGAAATGTGATAAATATGCATATGGAAATAAAGAGCATTAGCTCTCATAAAACCACAAATGACCTGGTGAAATACACTACAGATTTAAAGCTTAATATTGGGCAACAAATACAGTCATTTATTATTGACATTTAATGAATCATTCTACGTAAATCTAGTGTAAGCCAAAAGCATTCTAAGTTTATGTATAATGCTATTACTAGTTAGCTAGTTAATGTTTAATATCTTTTTATGTTTGTTAGTGTGTGAGGGTGTGTGGAGTATTCAATATGGGGAAAGTGGCTTATGGTCCTTTATAAATGGTCATCTTTAAATTTCCTGGTTTGCAAATCTTTATCACTCTTCGTAGAGAAGTCTAAAAATGCAAGCTTATTCTATTTGGTGAGCATATAAAGATGAGAATATGCAAGCATTTCAGAGACAGCAGATGACAGTATGATTCTGAAATGTCACAAAGCTGCCTCAGAATAAACTAAGATTCTCTCAGAGGTTAATGACATACTGAGAAACTGGAGGTCACCGCAAATTCTTTTGTTTGTCTTCAAACCCACAGTCATCCTGCCACCAATGGTACCAAATAAAATCCCCATCCCTCTTCCATCTTATCACACGGCCCTTTGCCCCTCATGTGTGGGGAAGTAGATATTTACATTTTGAAAATACCAGGCATCTCAAAACACTTACGTTTTGTTGAACTGAGTCTCCCATGGTAAAGGATAAAAGCTAACTCAGCAAGCCTGCTTCCCAGGAGGGGCAGATCAGCATGGTGATGCACCCGAGCCAGAAAGAATACCCTTCATCTGCTGCAGCCGGTTTAGTATCAGTGCTATAAAAAATAGATGATGGAAAACGGAGCCTTGGACAGAAATACAAGTCTGCCGTGGGTGTCTTCTACGGGACTGGAGCAGAGCAAAGTGCTGGTCTTGCCTGTACATTGAACCTGGACTTGGCCTGCGTCGGCCAGCATCCACACGTGCACAGGATACTCATCAGGGTGCCAGCGATGCAGACTCAGCAATGCTGTTTCATTTACATAAGTGACGGAGAGCAAGCACGGGTGAGGAGTCCGCGGGCAGAGAGGCTCCAGCCTACGGAGTATCAGTAGGGTGGACAGGCCAAGTTATCTGTGCTGCTTGGGTTTTCTTCTTTGCTTGTGCAAAAAGGTGATTTCAAACCCAAGAGTGATCTGTGACTTTGGCATTAAGGAAAGCTGGCAGGCAGTGAAATGAAGGCTTGAAGGTCAGCTTGTCTGTGCCGTGGCATGGAGGGATGCTGAGAGGCCAGAAATGCCAAAGAAGCACCTCAGACAAGTTCCCACTGCGTGTCCTGGTCCCTTGGCAAAAAGAATTAGAACCCCAAAATTCGTAGGGAAAATCTAACTAAAAACTGCCAAGTTAGGACCTATGGTCCATGCCTTGCCTGAATATGGATAAGGTCTATAAGTATAAGACATGAAAGAGAAATGTCAGCTGAAGACTTGATATAAAGAGAGGATGAGAGGAGTCATGAAGGAAAAAGAAGAGGGGGAACAGAGAAAAGTGCATGATGAATAGGACCTTTCATTTCTCCAGCCCAGTCACTGCTTCAGAGCCAGGCTCAGGCCCCAGACCTCCCCTCCTCCTTACTTCATTACAACTCTTGCTTTTGTGGCCCCGATTGGACACTGTGCTAGACTCTACACAAAGCAAACTAAAAATACATTTTTTGTTTTTGTTATCTGCTTTATCTCTGGTCCTTCATGTTGGACTAACCCAGCCACAAATCATACAGTGGCCAGCGGACGAGAGCGAACTTGAATGCCTGACTTTCAAGGTGGTTATTAAGATGCTCACCGCCTCCCACCCCACCCGCCCTCTGCCTGACCCTGGTCGGTACTGGCTCCCCTTGTCTCCTGCATCTCAGAATCCTTCCGGTTTGATGCATCCTCGAGTCCCTCCACGGTTGGCAGCCCTTCCCAACACCCCCACTTGCCTTTCTCAGAAATAGGTATCTCAGCTCCCTCGCATTCTTCCTGACTGAACTCGCCCCACTGACTTCTTAATTTTGCTCATTCTTGGTAAAGAAAATAGTGTCTAGTTCTTGAGGATGCATCCCTGGCTCCAGGAGTTTAGCTGTGGGATTCAGACAACCCTTCAGAATCCTATCTTTCAAGCCTGCCAGCTGGCACTTGAGGACGACTCGGTACCTAAAGCAAGCAGTGAATAAAAATACAACAAAACCCACCCTGGGTGAAGTTGGCACCTGTACGCATCAGAAGCACTGTGTGTGGGGACAGACTGCCCGGCTCCATGTCTTGTTCTCACCATTGATTGGCCACTTTTCATGTTGCAAAATGGGAATAATCATAGGACCCACTTCATAGGCTGCTCTTTCACTCATTCATCCATTTGGTCATTCCTTCAGCAAAAATTTATTGAGTACTTACTACCCCTGCCCCCAGGCAAGAGAAATTCAAATAAGAGTCCGTGCCCTCATGGAGTTTATACCCCAGGGCACTTTACTTTCAGGATTGAATAAAAGAATCCACCAGAATGGTTCACCATTGTGTCTTTGACATAGGAAATACACAAGAGTTGTTAGCTTTAACAGTAAACTTATAGCCAAAGTTTAAAATTAGAAGTAAAGATGTATCTGCTATGGTAAAAAGGACAGAAAATAGAGGGAATTCAGGAAAGAGAAATAGTTGTTAAAATCATGCATGAATTTGGTATTAAGTGGACTCAGTGTTTCCTAACTCATGAGCTGTGCTATTGGATGGGCGTTACACAGCTGGAAAGGTGTATTTATAAAGCCCTGCAGGGTCGCAGACTGAGTTGGACATGGCTGAAGCGACTTAGTGTGCATCCATACCTGTGTGCTCATGGTCTGACCCGATTCCCAGCCACACAGCTTGTGGTGTGTGTCAACACCCCTCACCCCCCAACTCTAGAGGGCCCCGGGGAGAGTGGCGACAAATAGCCCTGAGTCCTTGGGACAGTTGGTACCAGCTCCAGTTTCCTGAGGAGGCATCTCTTTTATCCGCATCTACAAAGCACCCCAGATCTGAACCTCAGATCTCAAGATTAGACAGTGGGTAAGATTGAGCTTTGGTGCTGTTACTCTTTAGCTGATACACTTTCCTTTTGAAGTGTATCTTAACTGTATTTTTATGATCATGCTCACATTACTCTTTTTGCAGCATCCTTGTGAGCAGGCCTGTTTTATAATCTGCTGCTTAGAGGGAACTTTCGATAAGTCATTTGACTCTCTAAATTTCAGCACAGTGGGAAAGCCTACAGTGGTAACTCACTGTGTCTTGAGAACCCACTAGATCCTGGATATTGATGCTGACTTTGCACAGGCGGCTCACCTTGCTCCTTGCCTGGTACCTAGGAGGCTAAAGACCAGGACTTGTAACCAGACTATGAGGCTTGTAATTACTTCTTCCCCATCATCCTTTGGTCCTCAGGATGAAGTGAGGACATGGAGCTAAAAAGTGTGATGTGCAATGATTTATTGCCTCCTTGCAGGGTGTTCCCCCAGTAGCTGAGAGCTCTTGTTTCTTCACTTCATTATCTACTCAATTACCCTTCCTTCCCCTCTCCCACTCCTGCAAGTTCAGAGAGGCTTCAGATATCAAATGGGTGGTGGGACAAGGCAAACTTAAGATTCTTTGTATCATTTCTCTTTCCTCTCCTAATTCTTCCTCTTCCTCTCTTCCTCCTCGCCTTCTCCTTTTTGCTTTATTTTTCTGTCTCCCACTTTCTCTTCCTATAAGTTCACATGGCTGGATGCTGTTGTAACTATATAGTTACACTATGGTCATGTCAGTGCTGGTGATTTCAAAACAAATAGCCTATCCTATAACTTCCTGCATTCCTGTGGAATTTGGGAACACAGTAATTCCATAAAGTCTTTTCCAAGGCTCCCCAGAGTACTTGGTGAATTGTACCAGTCAATCAGTGTACTCACCTATCTAGAGTAGAACTGTGATATTTAGTAGAATATGATCTTAATACTTGGTGAGAATTTAAATTTAAATATTATTTTCATAGATAACAAAGTAGCAACAGACAAATAGCATTTCTCTTTCTGGTTCTCTTTAGATGGTACATTTTTATTTTTAAAATAAAGATCCCAACTTAGGCGCCTATGATGAAAGCCTGTTTCATTGATCGCTTGGGTTTCTGTCCCCTGGCCACGACGCTGCTATTTTGGCCTTCCTGAAAAGTGGGGCGGCCCCAGCTGTCCCAAATAAGTCTTCCTGGTCATATTTTAGTTGTCTCCACTCATCAGCAATACTTCAACCCTATCTTTCTACATTATAAGCTATGGAAAAGATAGCAGAGGGAGAAATCACAGAAGGAAGAACAAAGTGACAGACACTTAGGGGAGAAACAGCAAGTGACTTTTCATCAGGGTCACCTTTAGGTAAGATTTATAGGTGAGAATGTTTTCTCTACACTTAAGTGACTTGAAAGGTTATAGAAAGATGATTCCCCTGGTGACATAATTCAAATACATTTTGTTGTTTCTGCAAAGTCTGCCAGTGACATCACCGTAAGTCAGTTTTTGGGGGTTTGTTTTTGAGAAATGTGATGGATTTCTATGGATCCACGTGGTCTCTTTTACCTCATCTGAGTTACTTAAGTGAGAATGGACACTGTATTTGAAGGGCAGGAGCAACCATGACAAGCTGTGACAAGCTGAGTTCATCCTAGACTGATGCACAGTTAGGAATGCCTGGTAAAATGTCCCTGTGTGGGGAGATTTTCTTTCCTCATCAACCAGACTGTCTCCTAAACTAGTTGCAGCCTGTAGGCTTTAAGCAGTAAGTAAGAGATGCACTTTTTCCCTGATGCAGTAATTTGAACTTATTGCATATGCCTGGCTGTGAGTGCAAACAGGCTTTTGATGATCTGTGTGATGGAGAGGCCTGGAGGCTGGTAGTTAATGTGTTTAGGATGGCCTGACCTCTCCCGATAAGAGCCCCATAGCATCGAAACCATTCTGTCCTCTCTCGGGGACAGCCAGAGGTAGCAGGTTGTGCCATCATTAGTCCCTTCCTGGGCCCCAGACAGTGAGTTAGACTCAGAGGCGATCAGGGCAATGGTGTCCCCTTGTCCTCTCCCAGCATGCACTGCTCCCCGTCTGGAGGAGGGAGATGTGGTCTCTGCCACCTCCTGGACCTGGGATTTTTACACGTCTCCCCAGGTTTGGTCTAAGATGCTCTAAGAGCTGGTTACAAGGGTGTCTTCCATTCAAGGCACATTTTGTGAATTTTGGGGTGGTCTGCTCAGAGGTAGAGAGGGCTGTTCTTGGTGATACTGTGTAACTGGGAAATTATATCACCCCTGCAACATCTGATGGGCTTCCCCAAGGGCTCAGTGGGTGAAGAATCTGCCTGCAATGCAGGAAATACAGGAGACATGGCTCGGGAAGATCCCCTGGAGGAGGAAATGACAACCTACTCCAGTATTCCTGCCTGGAGAATCCCACGGACAGAGGAACCTGGTGGGCTACAGTCCACGTTGTTGCAAAGGGTCAGACACGTCTGAGTGACTAAGCGTGCACATACGACAACATCCAGGCCTGTGGCCTTGGCCTCATCCATGACGACTGGGCTCTAATGAAGCTAGCTGTGGCCCAGGGCCTCAGGGTGTAAAGTAGGGTGACTGAGAATGACAGGCTAGGCTTTCTGGATCTTATACGAATCCTCCACAAATCCCACCCGAGGATGCTTAGTCATTCAGGGAAGCTCTTTTCAATCATGCCACCTTTGATTCATGCAGTTGGTTCTTGAACATAATTTCAGGATGTGTCTATCAGTCTTACCCCTCTGCTATAGACATCTGCTTCTGGGGTTTGAGGTAAAGGGAAATGGGGAGCAGAGTGCTGAAACCCTCTAAGGGGTGTATCATCTCCTTACACATTAAAGCAAGAACACCCTCCACAGCCTTCCCTAGTGGGCTTCCCAGGTGGCTCAGATGGTAAACAGTCTTCCTGCAATGCAGAAGACCGGGTTTCAATCTCTGGGTTGGGATAATTCCCCAGAGAAGTGAACAGCTACCCACTCCAATATTCTTGCCTCAGAAATCCCATGGACACCTCAGTCCATGGGGTCGCATAGAGTCAGACACAACTGAGCAACTAGCACTTTCTTCACTTTCTTTCACCCTCCACAGCCAGTCGAGGGTATCAAGGGAGGGCCCAGGGCAATTTTAAGGAGCCTGGTGGGCTGCCGTCTATGGGGTCGCACAGAGTCGGACACGACTGAAGTGACTTAGCAGCAGCAGCAATAATGGATGGGAGAGATTTATCATGGGCTTTGTGTCTGTAGTTTTGATATTAGTGACATTTGAAGCATAAAGTTGATTTGTTCACCCCCTCAAAGTAATCTCTGATGCTATTAGATTTTGCTACTGAGTTGATTCATCAGTTTGTGGGTTTTTTTTCGGTAATCCAAGTAACATATTGAAAAATGATAGCCAAACCCGGCTTATGATTAGAGCCGGTTCACCTTTTACCTTTGGCAACTATAGGATTTCTTTGGGCTGTTTCTGGAGCCTAATTTATTGATGAGCTTCAGTGCCCAAGTGCAAGGAGCAGCAACTTTCCACCTGCAAAAATGAGAGGCTCCACCCTTTGGAACAGAACTTGAGGAAGAATGAGAGAGAATTCCAAGCTAAGATGGTGTTATTTTCTCAGAGGGGAGCAAAGACCAAAACGATGTTTGGAAATACAGCTCTGCTTGCTATGGTTATGTGTTTTTTTTGTTTTTTTTTTTAATGCATATTTAGGAAACTTTGAGTAAGGCTCTTTTAAAAAAAACTGGTCCTTGATAAAGCCGTGGAATTCCACAGCTACCAGTAGGGACCAGCCACCAGGGCATGAGTCAGCCTCCTGGCGGTGCTGAGGAGACTAAAGTGCCCAGCCTCCCTGGAAGCAGAAGTGGCTTCTGACCATCTGGGAAGGAGAGGAACACTGAGACAATCTAAGTCACTGTTGCAAAAACCAGTGCCTTATGGGAGTGACCGTAGAGCCACAGTCAGGAGGCAAGATGGCATGGTGTTGCCAAGAGCAAACAGAGCCGGGAATTGGCCCTTCTCTGATCCACCCCTGGGAACGGCAGAGACTGTCAGAGGAGATTTAATTACTTTGAGTTTCCTGCCTTGTTGATACCCCACCGAGAGTCAAGCCTTGAGGGAGATAAAGACAGAGCCTTCATGTTGTCTTAAGTAACAACAAGAGAGAAAGAAAAAAAAAAACCACATTTCATTTTTTTTTTTTACCTGAAATCTTAGTGGGATTGGATATCAGAACTAATTAGATACCTACTAATTAACACGTGGACCTCTGATTCCTGGCCATTTGGGGCCAGAATTACAGAGACAAATGTGTGAAGCTGTATAACCTCAGAGTAAATGGACTTTTAGGCCAGCACAGTTTTAGGTAGGGAAGAAACTATACAGATACCTTAGTTAATGTACGTGTTGACGAATGAGGAAATAATTTTGGAGATGTTGCAGAGGCCAAAGCAGCATGGGCCAGAGTGGACTCGTTTGCCAGGAGTTTACAAAGCTAATGGAGGACTCTGTGTTGCCCGTGTAGACAAAACAAATACGAAAATGGAGATCAGAGTCTCTGATGCAACCCAAAAAGAAACTGCATGCCTACTGAGTGTATGCCCATTAAACTCTTTATAAACCAAAAATTAGAAGCTGTTCTTTGGGGAATTGTTGCTCACCTGCAGCCCTAACTGTGTGCTGTGGCTTAATTTTCTGTCTGGTGGGGCTGGTTGCTAAGTGTATTCACTGGGGAAATAGTAAACTGTTCAACTGTAACCATTTATATGGCTACTTGCAAATACCTCCTTTTACCTATCTACTAATATGGAGAGATTCCCTGCTGTCGTGGGCTGATCTGGATACTGGAATGTGACACAAAGCAGGTTTGAATCCCAGCTCTGTAACTCACTAGCCCAGGGACTTTGAGAGAGTTAACACTTCTGAAGCTCTTCCCCATATGTAAATGAAAATGATGATACAAAGCATCATATTAAGGGTCAACTATATGTATCACATATGTACAAGTTATAAAATCCAGGTTCATTTTATTATCATCAAACCAGGGGTCTAAATTTCCTCATCATCCCAGCAATACTGTCTCTTTCCCACTGGAAAATATCAAGAATATAGACAGCATCTGTATTCAGAACCCACACACCTGAAATCACGTATTTGAAAAGAATTTAAGCAACAATTCATTGTGGTTAGACTTCTATACATTTACTGAGAGACTTTTAAAAGAATATATTCAGTTTTATCACCCTTTTAAAAGAATAAACTGAAAATATTTCCCTCAAAATCATGCCAATGGAAAGCAACGATATTCTGAGCTTAGTCCTTTACAGAAAGAATTCAGATGTAATGAGCAGAAAATTGCCTTAAAGAAAAAAATTGAAAGAAGTGACAACTTAATTAAACTCAGCTACTGGTCCCACTTTATATTTGTCTTTCCAAACTGCTAATGAATTCTGACCCATTTAGTTATGAAAAAATGTATATCCTGAAGAATCTGTATCCCTTTTGAGGTAATTAATGTATATCTATTAGACAAAATGCATGTCTGTTATTCATAATATTTGATCTTTAAATTGGCATTAATATGCTACATTTAGACTAGTAGGGGAAACCCCAGCCAAATTATATAAAGCAGCTACTGAGATGAAAGACATTCCACAAAGGGGGACCCAATCTCAGAACCAGTTAACACAGTCATGAATACTTTATGGGTTCTACAGCACATTAGCCACAAACAATTTCCATCCTAGGAAATACACTCAGTGTAGCCACTGATGCATAATAAATATTTGATCCTAATTAGACCTAATGAATGAATTTTAACTCTGTATCCACTATGCTTTGTAGGACCCCGACCCACGAATACCAAAATAAGGTTTTAGAGGAGTGGATATAGAACCATGGCTGTTTAAACACCAGCACTATTGTTCATTTTCCTAAGTCATTTAATGATGATGAAGAACTGTCTGGAAGTCTCTTTTTTAAAAACAGGTTTTGGTAAAAAAACACATCAGGGAACTATAAGTTGTATAAAGATTCAATAAGATCTACCACTTTACAATAAGAAAATCTTAAATTCCCTTTGTTTAATTTATTTTAATACATTGAGGAGTTCAAGGTAAAAGATGCCTCCTAAAAATCTAAGCTGCAAAATTTTAATTTGGAACTTGACAGGTTCAAATCTGTTTTTAAAGATTATTCATAAAAATACTCTTTTCAGATAAAGTAGAAAGGATAACAGTTTCATTTGGGGGAATTTAAAAAATTAATATCTTATGGATTTTTCCTTGTGTTAGAATAACTCATATCCTCCTAGAAAGCAGAAATATTTAATGAGCATTGTCCAAAAGACATATATGTAACTTATATACTTTCAAATGAAATCAAAAAATTAAATTCAATATTTTTCAAAAATTCTTGTAAAATCATAGTACCATTGGATTTGAGTTTCTGAAATTATTCATGTATCTTTTAATAGTACAAAAATTCAGAAATATATCTTCATATGTAATCATTAAGTCTTTTAGGCTATGTTGGCATATTTCACTATGGATCCATGTAGCTATATAGTGTCACCAACTGTGTAAGGCTGGCCAGTGTCTATAATTGACAAGCCCTGCGTTTTAGTGGCTTAACACAGGAGATTAAATATCCAGTGCAGGTCAGTGGAGGGTGGGAGTGAGAGTGGGAAGGGGAGGTATCTGTTCTACCCAGTCATTTAGGAACAGACCTGGTCAGTTATCATGCCTAGACTACACTCTTGACCTTGTGAGTAATCACGCTCCTTTCCTTCTGGAAAGAGCAGTCCTGTCCAGTTCAGGGAAAGATCTGATTAGTGTCCCCTGCACCTTTGTCTTAACAGGGGGAAGAGTCACTGTCACCTGGAATGTGACTATCGATTCTGCCATTCATTTGTCATTGTTGTTGTTTCTCATTTGTTAAGTCATGCGCAATTCTTTTGCGACCCCATGGACTTCAGCTTGCTAGGCTCCTCTCTCCATGGAATTTTCCAAGCAAGATTTTAACTGGCAGACATTAGCAGAGGAGATAAAACAACGAAAATTTTCATAGAGCCTGGAAGTAGCACCAAGTCTTAAAAACTGGATTTAGCCCCAAGAGGGGCTAAAGCATTCATTAACTTGGATCACAATGGCTAAAGGTCTCATGTGGACCTTCTTGTCACTCATCAAACATCACTGCATAGAACATACCCTCAACGGCTCACTGAGGTAAAAATCTTTCATTTGTTTATCTCACTGATCCTGATTTCATACCCAGTTACACGTATTAAACGATCAAGTTTCACTTCAAATGTTAGAAAATAGTTCTGCAGTAAATATCAGAGTGTATACTATCATATGTGAAACAGATCGCCAGTCCAGTTTCGATGCATGAGACAGGGCACTCAGGGCTGGTGCACTGGGATGACCCAGAGGGATGGGATGGGGAGGGAGGTGGGAGGGGGGCTCAGGATGCAGGACACATGTACATCCATGGCTGATTCATGTCAATGTATGGCAAAACCCACCACAATATTGTAAAGTAATTAGCCTTCAATTAAAATAAATAAATTAAAAAAATATATCAGCAGTGCATTGGTGTTTAGTGAAAGTCACTCAGTCTGACTTTTTTTGATCCCATAGACTATACAGTTCATGGAATTCTCCAAGCCAGAATACTGGAGTGGGTAGCCTTTCCCTTCTCCCTCTTCTCCAGGGGATCTTCCCAACCAGGGATCAAACCCAGGTCTCCCACATTGCAGGTGGATTATTTACCAGCTGAGCCATCAGGGAAGCCCAAGAATACTGGAGTGGGTGGCCTATCCCTCCTCCAGCAGATCTTCCCAGGAATTGAACCAGGGTCTCCTCCTCTGCAAGCAGAGTCTTCATCATCCAAGCTACAGGGGAAGCCCTATATTGAAATTTGAAGAGCAAAATACCCTTGCTGCTCTTCAAGTTTTGATTTCTGGATAGGAAAACACAACTAAACTTTATATCAAATTTTAGTCTTTAACTGTACATGTGAGCTTTTAGAGATTTTTTTTTTGTTAATTTCCCTTTCATTGTTAACCTGATATTTTAAAGACTTCAGAAACTAATGCTGTTATAAAATAATTTCAAGATAGGAAAATAGCATTTATCTTCAATGTCATTTGTTACAATGCAACATCACAATTCTATTTTAATGGTTATTCTGAGTATTCTGAGTCCTTAGAAATTAAAACACTGTGTTTACCTTTTTCAGGATAACATAATCAAACACAGAAGCACAATAAAAGTCTAGCAGAGAGAAACCTGTTTGGTATAGGACTGCATTGTATAACACATTACACAGACAAGAGCATAAATTACTTCAGCTATTTCAAGTCCTTAAAGCATCTGCTTTCTCTCCAGTTAGATCTACACAATGAGATGGTAAAATTTAGGCTTAAGTGTTTAACAATGATTTCCATAATGGTGGTTTTCTTATTTTACTCTTATTATAGGAGTTATTTGCAAGACAGCTTGTACAAATTGGCTGATTCACGCAGGTGATTGAGTGTAATAAGTGGAAACTACTATAGATGGTTAACATGAAGGTTGATAACCAGAATATCATGTAATTCTTCACACAATTAGTAAGACTGGTGGTGCAGAAACTCTCAGGTTCTAAACAACAATTCACAGATTGCCAGTAAATCTGCATGAATTTGTTTGTGTTATACCTCATTTTTTTTTGGAGTAAATATGTTTATCGATATCAGTGTTATATAATTCAGTGGAGTAATCTATAAGTATAAAAGCATTTTTACTTTGGGTATCACCATGGTCCATGTAAACACTCAGCAGTCAGAAAGCGGGTCTGCAGGAAGCACTCCAAGTCGCATGGTGACGTTTACTGGCCTGAAGACGCATATTTCATTAAACACTGGCACCATGTGCTCAAGTGGTCCAGTGACTGTGGAATCTGTGACTGCTGGGCATGTGGAGTAAAACTAATGTGGAAGTTTAAATCGATCAAAAAAGCTATTACCCACCAATAAAAACACTTCAGTTTTTTTAAAGTTAAATATCATGCCAAAGACCTTCCAGAATTATACCACTCCACCAAATTGCTCTTGTCAGGGTCACTAACCATCTCTAATTTGTGAAATTCACTAGCCAAGTCTCAGTTGTTATCTTACTTGATCATGCCTCCTCCTCTGATACAATTTCCCCATCTTGGCTTCCAGCACACGGCGCCCTCTTGCTTTTCCTCCTGTCTCTCTAGATACATCTTCTCAGGTTCATTGATTGGTTTCTCCTCTGCGTCCTGACCTCTCAGTCTTGGAATGTCCCAGGGATCTAGATACCCATGGAGAACCAGCCACTTCTTGTCACCTCTTCCATTCCCACCCTGTCCAAAGCCGTCATCTTCTCTCACTTGGTTATTGCACTAGCTTCCTCCTTAGTTCCCTAGCTTCCACCCTTCCCTTGCAGATTTCTCTCATTAGAGCAGCTAGAGGGTAAGTGTAAGTGCCTTTTATAGTGTAAGTGCCTCTCTGATCTCATCTTACAGTTGCTCTCTCCTTCTCTCTCTTGGCTGCAACTGGGTCAGGCTCCTTGCTGTACCTCGAACAGGGAAGCCTTGGCTCCTTGAGGGCATTGCGGGGGCACTTCCTTCTACCTAGACTATGGTTCCCCCAGAGAGCCATATGGACAGCTCCTCACTCCTTCATGTTCTTTGCTCCACATTTAAAATTCTGAGCTGCAATGTCTTCAACACATTCTCCACATCTTCCTTACTCTGTTGTATTTTAAAAGCACTCTGTTACTTTCTCACCTACTACATAATTACTTATTATGTTTATCTTCTATTGTTTGTTTCTTTTCATGGGAATGTAAGCTCTTTGGGGGCAGAAATTTTGATCAATGTTGTTCACTGATGTGTCCCAAGAACTCAGAGCAGGTTCCCTTTGGTGCAGGTTCCCCGCACCAAATGCCAGAGGAAAGAACAGTTTCTTGGTTAAGAGATGAAGTAGGAGTTAGAACTATTTATGCCTAATGTAAGGAAAGCACCTTTCAGGTAACAGCAACAAAGAGTTGATTGCTTTTTTCTCAGTAATTCTCCTAATACCAAGTATTGTCAGGTCCACAGATGAGATTTTCCATTTGATATATTTAGAAACCAAATAAGACTTGTGTGTGTGTGTGTGTGTGTTGGAAGGGAAGAGGGATGCCTTTTCCTAAGGGCTGAGCTGCATGACTATAGCATAGGACAGATTTACTGACCATGAGTAAAGAGAACATGGAGAAGGCAGTGACAGCCCAGCCCAGTATTCTTGCCTGGGAAACCCCATGGACAGTATTCTAAGTCAGCCTCAGTGATCACGCAAGGTCAAATCTTCAACTTCTATAAAATACTCTATGCCACAGCACTTTCATATTCCTATGAGGCAGATTTCTGTTTTCCACTCAAAGTTGGCTCATTCAGGAATTGCACAGTTTAGGGACTCCAGCAAATATCCTGATTCTTTTTTCAATATATTTACATTGCCCATGAATGCCCAGGTTTCCCAGTTCTTGGGTTCAAGGCTTATATTAGGAATACAATAGTCATTGAATTGGAAGTGCTTTCTTAATACTCTTTAAGCTGGAAGCTCTTTGTTTATTGCTCTCTCTGATTCCTTTTTGCTACTGTTCATGGTCGCATGAGGAAGGAATAATCTGAAAAATTAACAAAACATGTCTACACAGATACCCACTTTGTGATTTCAAACAGCAGTTTCTAGAGCAATACTGATCCCTGGAAAAGAAATGTTCTAGATGTGCTCAGCTACCTTTTACAAATATAAGTTTATGATTATTTCTGGAAAAATTCCCTGGTGGCTTAGTGGTAAAAATCTGCCTGCAATACAGGAGATGTGGGTTTGATCTCTGGGTTGGAAAGATCCCCTGGGGAAGGAAAAGGCAACCCACTTCAGTCTTCTTGCCTGGAAAATGCCCTGGACAGAGGAGCCTGGAGGGTTACAGTCCATGGGGTGGCAAAGAGTTGGACACAACCGATCACAGTAAATACCTAAAGTAAATAACACATTAAAAACCATGTTTCTTTCTCTCTTTTTTTTTTAGTTGCATCCAGGTATTTTTGTTTGAAAACCTTGGAATTCTTAAAATAAATTAGTCTCATTGCTGATTTTGAAAAATGTGAATAAGGGTATAAGAAGCAGAAGAAATATTATTATCAGTACTACTCTGAATAATATTATTAAAGCACAAAATATTTTAAATAGTTGCCATTACAGATACATAATAAAAATTAACAGATATAACCCCAACCATGAGATTTAATTCACATTCATACACATATTTGTGTTGGTCTATGGAAGAAATATGTTTTACGTTGAAAGTATGTATTTCTTTGAAATGTAGTTCAAAGTGAGGAAGAGAACTTTAAACATTTTCTTTCACTTTTAACTCCTTACATGTCTCAAAACAAACACCTGAACATATGTCAAAATACTTGAATTCATGGCTGCAATCAGTAAGGTCTTTATTCATTGAAAAATTGTGTTTCAATATCCCTCTTGTTAGACATTTCCTTGGATGTTTATCTTGAAAATCCTACTCAAAGCTAAATAAGTTTTACTCAAAGTCACATTCATCTTTCATAAATCATTTCAGAAATCATACTCCTTCAATATTTAAGTAGGAGCAAACACAACACTATATAATCCATGGAGAATTTATATATATATAAGCTAGGATATATATATATATAAACTAGTTTGTATGTATATATACACACATACATATAAATTAGTGTGTGTGTATGTGTGTATATATATATATATCAGTTCAGTTCAGTTGCTCAGTCATGTCTGACTCTTTGCGACCCCATGAACCACAGCACGCCAGGCCTCCCTGTCCATCACCAACTCCCAGAGTCCATGCATACCCATGTCTATTGAGTCGGTGATGCCATCCAACCATCTCATTCCCTGTCATCCCCTTCTCCTCCTGCCCTCAATCTTTCCCAGCATCAGGGTTTTTTCAAATGAGTCAGCTCTTCGCATCAGGTGGCCAAAGTATTGGAGTTTCAGCTTCAACGTCAGTCCTTCCAATGAACACCCAGGACTGGTCTCCTTTAGGATGGACTGGTTGGATCTCCTTGCAGTCCAAGGGACTCTCAAGAGTCTTCTCCAACACCACTATATATATACTAGCACAGCTAGCTATCATTTTAAAGATATTTTCCACAGGAGAAAAAGTCCATCACATGCACTCACTTGTATCTAGAGGGTGGATGTTCACAGTGATGCCTGATGGATCTATTTTTGGAGGAATCATGTCCATCTCTCTTCATTCTTTACCCTCAGTAATTGGTAAAAGGGACCATCATTCTTGGCACAGGAAATGCTTCTTCTGGTTGCTACCCCAAGTGACTCACCTTCCTAATAATTTCACTAAATTCCAAATCTAGCTGTCTTTTTGTCCTTGACCCTTGGTCCTCAAAGTTGTGAATTCTACTCTTCTAGCATCCTTTATCTTCCTTTCATGGCTCTTATTACAGTTTTAATTATATGACTATTTGGCCAATTACCTTTCAATAACTATCTCCTACTACACAGGGATGGGGAGTGGTGTGGGGGGATGGCTAGTTCTCAGGGACTGTCACAGAGGCCAGAACAGACTACCGAGTAGCCTTTTAATAAATGATTACTGATCAGATGACTAAAGATCAATGGTGAAAGAAACGTTAAAAGATCCAGAAACTTGGTATTTAGAATTTCACTCTTTATATCCTACTATTCAGATAAAGTTATATTAACTATAATTATGACAGTCATTCAATGAGTGGGACCTTTATGGTGTCCCCCAAAACAACTCCATTCCTTGTTTTTGTATTTTTTAATGGACTATTAGAGCTTGGTACATTTAACACTTGACTGTGCTTATGTTTAAGAAGAGTGTTCTTACATATAAATCAGAGAGGAAGGAAATTAGGAATTTACTAGTAAAACCAATTGGCATTTTAAGTGACCATGGATGATTTTAATACCTTGAGTGATTTCATATTCATTGAGTGAAATATTGTCATAAGGATCTTTTTATATTATTTCAGTCATTTCTTTGTTTTCTACTTAGTTCTGAACATGTTCACATATTTTAGAGTTGAATGGCTATCATCAAAAAGATAATAAATAACAAGTCTTATTGAAGATGTGGAGAAAGGAAACCCTTGTGCACTGTTGGTGGAAATGTAAATTGGTGCAACCTCTATTGAAAACAGTATGGAGGCTCCTCAAACAATTAAAGTCATTTATTTCTCAAAGACTTCTTCTACTGTCACTTATGAATCACGTGGGGTTTCTGGCTTAAAACTTTGTGTTCTTTTTTTTTTTTTTAACAAAATGTTTATCGCTTAGCCTTTGCCTACAACCATCACATTGTACATAATAAGCGCAAATGAAACAGGTGATTTGTGAACTACTGTTAGAAGGAGAATTGGAGGGAAAGGATTTTTTGAGAGAAGTAACTAGACTGACTTTGGATCTCTATTCCATGGCCGGCACAGCGAGCCACACCTTTTCTTACTAATGAATCTGGAAAGGTTGCCAACTCTGCCTTTTGTCTGGGAAAACCCAGGGCTATTTATGTCCGAACACCATATATTGAGTTTTACTTTCATTGGTTGACATGATCATCTTTCCTGGTCCCGCAAGCCTGAGGAGAGAGGTAGTTGCTATATGATAGGGGAGTGTGGTGTATGGGAAGTCTACATACCAAGCTTGTTTATTTCAACAAAGCATCTCTGCTTCAAGGGATTAGACTGGAGGGCAGAAAATGTGGATGTCAAGAGTGATCAGGACAGTGCTGAGAAATTCTAGTCAAGAATGTTGCAGTGGCTTTTAAGCGAGGGCAAGGGGGGATATTGAAGTTGTGTGTGTAGGTAGCCTCAACAGTGACTAAGCTGGTATGAAGGAACATTTGAATGCTTGTTTAAGATTCTAATTCTGAATAACTCGGTGACACAATTATTAAAACAGAGCCCTGGGGAAGAAGAGCAGCTTGGGAATTGGAAGATGATGAGTTCTAAAAGCACTGAGTTTGAAACATGCTGAAGATATTCATATGGGGTGTTTACCATTTCCTTACAGATGTGAGGCTGGAACTCATGAAAGAGATTTTAAGATTTTCACAAAGGAGGATAAAGGTGAACTGAGGGGAGATCTGACACGAGGAACAGAACCCAAGGGAACACCTTTAAGGTCAGGCAAAGAAAGATTCACCTGTTAGTGGAATTCAGGAGTGATCAGACTGGAGGAAAATACTGCAGTGTCACAGGAGGCAAAGGAGAAGAGATTTTAATGGTCAGGGAGCCGACAGTGTCTAAAGCCAGAAATCTAAAAGCCTCCTCCTCACATTTGTTTATAGATATTACTCTTTTGTTAATTATGTGATAATTGGTTTCACAGCTTTAGTAACGGCATGAAGAAATTCAAAGTTATTCTCTGTATTATCAGAACATCACAATTTCTTCGATGAGTTTATTATTTACAGTTCAAATGTTTTGATAGGCTTTGTCTGGAAACTTAGGAAATATATTTTCTTTGAATTCTGTGATTTAAAATAAGGGACTTTTGGCTTGTACTGAATTTTCAGACTAAGTGTAAAATCACTTGCAATAAAAAAAAGAAAGTTATTCAGTATAATCCATCATTCATCAAACCTCCTAAAAAGATAGCGCTGCCTGCCAGCTTTTCCATTTCAGCATTTTGAAATAACTCTATGGATAAAACAAACAAACAAAGAAATCAGAATGAAGATTCTCCTTTGGCAGGTTCCTGCCAAATGATAATGAAAAATCACTGGACTTCTCCCCGCCCCATGATATCAAACTGTTAGTGTGAAAATTAAGGAACAGTTGTGTGTATGTAAATTTTTTAATAAATTAAATTTTAAGAAATGTTATTAAGTTACAGAGTGAAGTCTTTATAGTAAACATAGGTCATCCTTACTTTGCACAGGATAACATTAACTGGAAACTCATGCATATCAAACCACTGCTGTGGTCCTGTGGCCACTGAAAGGCTTGCCTGTATGTTATAAAATCGCTTTTCACTAAAGTTAATATTATCTTCTCAATATTAACAGCTGAGAAATATACTTAAAATTTTCAGTATATACAATGTTTATCTTAAATTTAAGGCATGGAAGATGCCAGCATTTACTCAGACATTCAAAAGATAAAAGGAATAATATAAAAATATCCATGTACCCACGATTCATCTTAAAATATAAGACATTATGAATTCAATTAAATTCTATGGTACATGGCTCTGATTGAAATATCTTCCCTATGTCCCCCAAGGTAACCAGAATCTGAGAATCATATTTTTTAGTGCATCTTTTATAATACAGGTTTTTAATTGATGCTTTTTTTTTTTTTTCTTTAGGGTAAAAGCAATTCTTTCCATGGCTGGTTGTGAATTTTTAACTTGAAAGTTGTTTTGGATTTTATCAGTGTCTTCTACCTTGAGATTGCTCAGTAGTCAGAATGTCAGAATGTAAAGTTTTAAACCTCAAGCTCCATGTGCTTCATATATAGGATGGTGGCGGCAGTCTTTAAGAAGCAAATGACTGAAGCAATATAAAAAGACCCTTATGACAATATTCACTCAATAAATATGAAAATGCTTAGGATATTAAAAGTAGTTATTTGTGGTCACTTAAAACACCATTTGCATTTACTAGTAACCTCTTAATTTCCTTCCTTTTTGATTTATATGTAAGATCATTCTTCTTAAATTAAAAAGCACGTCATGTGTTAGTGAAAGAAGCTATAATGTTCATTGAAAAATGCAAACTGAACTTCTGCCAAGTGTTTTTACATGTAATTTTTGTATGCTCTTATATAGTCATTCAGAATGTTGATTAGGAAAAGGATGTACATGATTTAGGCACAAGTGATTTTTAACCTCAATGCTTTTTGTTTAATTTCAATATACAAAATAGGTAAAATATTATAAAGAGGATAAAACTCTCACTGTAATCAAATTTTCTTACCTTAGCATAAATATTATCACTTCATTTCCAGACAAGTTTTTACACAAACTATGGCTATTGAGTGATGGATCTCACTACATGAGACAAAGTGCAAATGCCAACTTTAATTTTGGAATATAAAATTCATCCATTCATTTATAAAGTAAAGTAGCTTAAACACTAAAATGAAATATATTTTATATTGAAAACTAGTAGTCATCTTAAAAAAAAGTTTTTTGTTTTTTTACAAAGTCAACTTTCATTATTTTTTCTACAAAAAATTGTCTTTCGCCAAATTTACCATTTCACTCAGTTTTTCGGTCTCTTGGTTTTTAAAAGTTTCTCATCATAAGTCACAGTCTTTCGTGATATCAATATAAAATTTAGAACTTGTTTATATGTACTTTTGGTTTTATCTTGCTTTGAATGAAAAAAGTCATATTTGATATAAAAAGAAAATTTCAGGGATTTAATTTTATGCCCCACATCAATAGTAAATTGTTGAGTTTTATAGCAAATAATTTATAAAATATTGTTTACATTTTATAAATAAAATAATTTATATTTCAAATTATAAAACATTTATAAATAAACAGAATGAATTTATTTATTTAAAGTTTTATTTAATTAAATAAAAATACTAAAAAATGTATATTTCAAAGATTTTTATTCAAAGCAATTTAATTTTTTTTTAATCTCAATCGCTAAGAAGTGATACTCTGTAAGATGTTTACTTCTTCCCAAAGTTATCATTTTACTGTCCTGTACAGTCAGGGATAATGACCACTTTTTACATCAGAAAGAGGTGTGGATCTCTTAGCTTGATATTTAGCATCCTTCTTGAATTAGTGAAAAACTTCCTCCTTAATCTCCAGCACTCCCCTGCTGAATCCTTCAGTACAGATCCACTCTTCTGGACTATTCACAGATGTCCACGTGAAGGTCAACCAGATGCCAGACAATACCTTCAAACACTTGGCTTTGCTGGTACCACAAGGATGTGGTTTCTAGTCTAACTGCACATTTACTCAGCCATATTTGTTTGGGGATAGATTTCCATGCTTCTCTTTTCTTTTCTCTTTAAGAGAGTATTTTGGCTACGCCCTGCGGCTTGTGGGATCTTAGGTCCCCACTCAGAGGTTGGACCCAGGGGTAGCCCAGGCCCTCAGCAGTAAAAGTGCAGAGTCCTAACCCCTGAACTGACAGAGAATTCCCAGTTTTCTGTCCTTAACCATGATCTTTAATCCCAGTATAATAAAAATTGTTTTTAAAGTGAATACTTTCATAGTAAAACATATAAATGTGGAATAGAAAATAGTTTTGATCTACAGATCAAAACTGTTTATTAACTATATTTGGTTGTATGCTCATTAAATTTGCAGACAGTGTACCTATACATAACTTTTTCAACATTCTTAGGTATTTTTAACACTAGGAATTTGTTCTAAAGTTGAGTTTTATGTGGTTTTAAAATATTTAAATGGTCAGGTCGAACAAACACAAAAGTTCTGAACACTGCTTGGAGCTAAATTTGAAACCAACCAAATTTCTTAGGTTTGCAAAATTGAACAAGAGAAGTACCACTAAGCTGAATGCATGTCAAGAACAACGGCTCCACTAGAATTAAACCAATTCAAAGTTGTGCTTGGACCAGGATTTTTATCAGGTCAAAGTAACCAAAACACAGTGCTTTAATAACACAAGCTGTACATGTGGTTTTCCATTAAACTAAATTCACTTTCTTTTTTCAAGTCCAAATTTATCTTCAAAACAAGAGATTAGTGTTTCTGTCCTATCTTTTCTAATACTGGATTGACCTTTCAGTAGCAAGTACATTATTTTATTTAAGCTGTATCAAGTTACTAACGTGATTCTTTTCACTGACCTGCATCTTGTTTTGATCACCAAGTCATAACTTTTGGTTCATTATACCACTGGCACATGCTTGTCTTTCTCTGTAATCTTCATCCTACTTTTGATTATTTGATTATTTAATTATTTGATTATTATTTCTCAGTGAAGTATAGAAACTCAGAAATTGTTATGATTCCAAATAGCGCTCTTATAGCTTGGACTATTTTCTTATTATCCTTTGGCTTTTATTTTTAACTTGTTTTATATCTTTGTATTATGTAATGAGATGGAACGCACTTTGAAAACTCTTGATATGAGAGCCAACCTACCATTGGCTATTTTCTAGGGATGTAAAATAGATACTGTGGCAACGTTGAAGATCAGTGTCCTCAACTGTACATTGGGGACACATTGCCTGCAGGACTGACCCCATATTAGTAGGAATACCACCCTACCTTAAGACAGATGATCCAGGAAATCAGTTATTGAATGTGAAACAACTATGCATGGGGTGAAATAAAAACACAGTCTATTATCTCTGATAACCCTGAGTATTAAATAAAAGTACAGGTGTGGGTATTTTGCAGGTAGAGTTTTAGTTTCCAGGACAAAGTTGAGTTAAAGTCACTATTGAACAGTCCTGATTCCTCAGCCTCTGCACCAGGTGGCCTCCTCTTACTTCCAGTGCTCTCATCTTTGTCCCCTTCTTCTTCTCAGTTGTTTCTCGTGCAAATGTAACATTTGCTGAACCAAGTTTACAAATCCCATCTTCCTTTCCAGCCACTCAAAACACACACACACACAACTTCACAGCCCAGCCCATTTGGCTGTCATGCAACGGCTCAAGGTCAAGCTTTTCTGAAGAAAATTGACTGCTGAGGACTCCTTTACCCTCAGTATACATTACAAGTAACGTTACTAAACTTTTCAATGCTTACAATGTTCCCTAGGAGTGTGTCAGTTGAGCAGGCCAAAAAAAAAAAAAAATTCTGTAAGTTTATTATTTTTCCACCAATATATTTGACACCACCTTTGGAGAACGAACAAAAGGCATACTGTCAAGCAGATAGACCTGGACAAAATGTTACTGTTTGTTCCACATGAGCACAGAAGTATATTTAAGCAAAGAAAGCCACTCCATGACTCTCGTGGGACTGACTTCCTTCAGCTGAATTATACCAACATGTTCACACCACTTGCTTCAGACTGTGTTGGAATTTAAAAATGCAGAGTTCTATTTTCCTATTGCTTCAATACCCCAGCGATAAAAATTCACATTAGGATTGAACCTGGCTTTAAAGTATCACAGAACAAATGGAAGTTTATTGCAAAAATGTGTGTATACATAAAATTACAGTCAGAGATGTGAAAATAAGGGGTGCCCTTGTTTGACAGATTCTATACTTCTACAGGACAGCCTCAAAGTCACCAGAAGTCACTTGACTTGGGATTATGTTTCAAATCCAGGCTCAGTGACATTCATGAAACTTTTGGCAAAACATGGGCCAAGTTTCAAGCAAGGCTGGGTAGAATACTTCTTTCATGTGGAACCTGTGTGAAACTCAGTGGTTTTGGCTACGGTTTATCCTTGAGTTTCACATTCAAACAAGCCAAAGTTTCAAAGTAAAATTAAGAGGCAAAAGGAAACAAAAAAACAAAAAACCCAACAGAACAGGAAAAAAATGGCTTGCTCAAGAATGAAATGGCCTTATCACATTCCAAACACATTTCAGCCATTGGATTCTGCAACTGAACCGCCACTGCTGCTGCTGAGTCGCTTCAGTCATGTCTGACTCTGTGCGACCCCATAGACGGCAGCCCACCAGGCTCCTCCGTCCCTGGGATTCTCCAGACAAGAACACTGGAGTGGGTTGCCATTTAACTAGCATTGCCTTTTTAGCAGCACATTTCTCCTCAGCAATGCCAAATCAAGAATGCCTAGTATTAAAGGGAAGAGTATTCTAGACCCCTACCAAAGGTAGTGAAGGATATGCTCAAAATGACCAGAGGATTTCAAGTTTTGACTATACACACATCACAGAAATGAGATGATTCAAAAGCTCTTATAATGAAGATCTGAAGAGAGAAAGTTAGTAATTAAATGTCCAGCTTTGGGAAATTAAAAATTAGACGGAACAGCTCTAGGTTTTCCTACAATCTCAGTCCTAGCTCTAGAGATCATGTTGCATCTGCTTCTAATCCAGAGGGACGTCTCCCATAACTTACTCCCTAGCTCCACCCTCTGAACCTGAGTCCGGCCGCCACTGGCTTCCTTTCTTGTCATCACGATGCAGCGCACAGGGTGTGTCCTGTGTCAGCTCTGAGGAGCCAGGGTCCCTGCCTGGCACTTAGTCTCCTGACAGGATTAGGCTCGTCCTACTGTTCACCTTCACCAGGACGCAAGGCCAGATTGCCAGGAGACGACAAACTCAGTATCTGGCTGAGGACTTTGAAAACACCCTTTGTTTGCAGTAGAGAAGAAAAGAGTGACAAACAAATGTGTCACTAATGTGTTTTAGAATTTTCTCTAAAACAAAAAGAACATCTAAAAGTTGACTGAATGGCTAGAAAGTGCTACACTCTGCCTATTTTAGGAAATGCATTTTTTTTCATTCCTTATCCCTCATTCAGCAAAAGTTTCACTAGCATAATAGACTTCTGGCTACAGAGAATTTTTTTTTCTCCTTTCCTTTTTTTTCTAGTTTTCCTTTGTAAAATGGTCTTTTATTTCTTAAAAAAATTTTTTTCTTCTTTTTCTTTCTTTTTTGAAAAAAAAAAAAAAAATTACCTGGAAGATGTGTGTTTAAAATGCTTGCTTTCTTTCGACATATGGTGAGATACCAATAAACTTCTTTGGAAATAAGAATCTCTAAATTCCAAGGATTTCAGTGTCCATGTTAAACAGCAACAGTAAGGCCCCAAGGCATATGGCAATTTAGAGGCACTTACATGAGGGGTTGATAGAGTCTGGTCTGTGCACCATTATTTCCTGCTTGATTTTAGACATCTGCTGAGTGGAGCAGAGAGCTATCATAAACTCTGTGATGGTCAGAGAAACCTGCCATAGAAAAGTCTTTGCCTTTCTGCTGAGGGGAGGGGGGTCCCTGTACTAATAAAACCTAACACGTATCAGTGAGAGAAAACCAAAACCCAATAGATTATTCCAAGGAAATGATATAAAAGCCTTAAACAAAAAGGAAGACTTTTTACCGAACATAGTAAATACCCACAATCAAAGTAAATGCCATGTTTGAAGTTAAAGTCCACAGATCAAAGTGCTTTGCAAAATGTCAAGACCAAGCGTAAGGTGGGGGAGGGAGAAAGCACAGAAAACCCTCCAAACTATTATATTGTCACAGTAGAGAAAGAAAACTTCTAGCCAAAGACCATCGACTAGGTAAGGAAACCTCAAAACTGAGTCACTGAATTGTGGTAGGAAGATACAATACAAAAACAAACAAAAAATTGTTCTAATTCCACAGTAGCAATGAACAAAGCAGGAGTGAAGGAAGGTAATAAGATAGAGCCGTCTCATTGTCCTTAAAGAATAAATCACTAATCTAGCTCCTTTACTCAGGTAGTTGCATCTTTTCCCTTAAAAAAAAAAAATGCCCTTAGAAAGTTAAAAATAAGTAAACCTCATCTAAACAAGAAAATGAGGGTGTCTGAAAGGCTCTGGGATGACCCTGGCAAGGAGGCTTAATTAGCGTTCTGCAGCGGCTCAGGCTCAGGCACAGACAGCTCTGTTCTGCAGGTCAGCATCGTACAGAGCGCGTTCAGCACTGTTTAAAGCTGCAGTCACAGAAACGCACACAGGCTGCTGCTGGACTGTGGAATGCCGTATCTACCTGGAGGGCGTTCAGCACCCCCAGAACCATACCCCCCCTGCTTATTTTCACCATTGACAAGTTATTTAAAAAACACTGAGTCCATGTGATAAACCAACAAAATAATTCCAGAATTAAAAAAAAAAAAAAACTTACCTACAGGCAGCCAGGTTCAACAGTTGCTCTGAAGAGAGGAAGTAGGAGTCAGTGGCCTTTTACATGTGGAGGTTGTTTATTTAGCCCTTTTTAAAAGGTCTTGAACTCCAGAGGTTTAAGATTAAGTCCAATCCAAGTGTCTGAAAAAAAAAGGTGGGGGGGGGCAAGAGAGAAAGCAAGTGAGACAGGGAAAGAATCTCAGCTGCTGGGTGGTGCTACTGTTCTGAGAGCATTTGAGCTATTTTCAGCATTTAACAGCAGCCGGGGTTGTCTGCAAGGGATGAAAAAACCTTGCCTGGATCGCCACATCCCGCCCCTCCAGGGGTGTGTGTGTGTCGCGGC